>NW_026690920.1:0-358151 GCF_020826845.1 Diceros bicornis minor | reverse complement strand
CCGAATAGGGAATCTGTGTCAAAACTTTGTTAGGAATTATGTGATCCTTACTAGCTGGAAGTAAGGGAGATGGGGCATGAAGTTATTTCTTGGAGTTGGACACATACCAAGTTTAGCTCAGTTCTGGGCATCTTTGAAATACCTATACAAACTTGTTCCTACCTAGTAACTTGCATCTTTGAATGAGAATGTGCTTGCTTGCAGCAACGTGCTATATGTTCTGAATGCCCGAATAGGGAATCTCTGTCAAAACTTTGTTAGAAATTATGTGATCCTTACTAGCTGGAAGTAAGGAAGATGGGGTTTGAAGTTATTTCTAGGAGTTGGACACATACCAAGTTTAGCTCAGTTCTGGGCATCTTTGAAATACCTATACAAACTTGTTCCTACATAGTAACTTGCATCTTTGAATGAGAATCTGCTTGCTTACAGCAACGTGCTATATGTTCTGAATGCCCGAATTGGGAATCTGTGTCAAAACTGTTAGGAATTATGTGATCCTTACTAGCTGGAAGTAAGGGAGATGGGGCGTGAAGTTATTTCTAGGAGTTGGACACATACCAAGTTTAGCTCAGTTCTGGGCATCTTTGAAATACCTATACAAACTTGTTCCTACATAGTAACTTGCAACTTTGAATGAGAATGTGATTGCTTACAGCAACGTGCTATATGTTCTGAATGCACAAATTGGGAATCTGTGTCAAAACTTTGTTAGGAATTATGTGATCCTTACTAGCTGGAAGTAAGGGAGATGGGGCATGAAGTTATTTCTAGGAGTTGGACACATACCAAGTTTAGCTCAGTTCTGGGCATCTTTGAAATACCTATACAAACTTGTTCCTACATAGTAACTTGCAACTTTCAATGAAAATGTGATTGCTTACAGCAACGTGCTATATGTTCTGAATGCCCGAATTGGGAATCTGTGTCAAAACTTTGTTAGGAATTATGTGATCCTTACTAGCTGGAAGTAAGGGAGATGGGGCATGAAGTTATTTCTAGGAGTTGGACACATATCAAGTTTAGCTCAGTTCTGGGCATCTTTGAAATACCTATACAAACTTGTTCCTACATAGTAACTTTCAACTTTGAATGAGAATGTGCTTGCTTACAGCAACGTGCTATATGTTCTGAATGCCCGAATTGGGAATCTGTGTCAAAAATTTGTTAGGAATTATGTGATCCTTACTAGCTGGAAGTAAGGGAGATGGGGCATGAAGTTATTTCTTGGAGTTGGAGACATACCAAGTTTAGCTCAGTTCTGGGCATCTTTGAAATACCTATACAAACTTGTTCCTACATAGTAACTTGCAACTTTGAATGAGAATGTGCTTGCTTGCAGCAACGTGCTATATGTTCTGAATGCCCGATTTGGGAATCTGTGTCAAAACTTTGTTAGGAATTATGTGATCCTTACAAGCTGGAAGTAAGGGAGATGGAGCATGAAGTTATTTCTAGGAGTTGGACACATACCAATTTTAGCTCAGTTCTGGGCATCTTTGAAATACCTATACAAACTTGTTCCTACTTAGTAATTTGCATCTTTGAATGAGAATGTGCTTGCTTACAGCAACGTGCTATATGTTCTGAATGCCCGAATTGGCAATCTGTGTCAAAACTTTGTTAGGAATTATGTGATCCTTACTAGCTGGAAGTAAGGGAGATGGGGCATGAAGTTATTTCTAGGAGTTGGACACATACCAAGTTTAGCTCAGTTCTGGGCATCTTTGAAATACCTATACAAACTTGTTCCTACCTAGTAACTTGCATCTTTGATTGAGAATCTGCTTGCTTACAGCAACGTGCTATATGTTCTGAATGCCCGAATAGGGAATCTGTGTCAAAACTTTGTTAGGAATTATGTGATCCTTACTAGCTGGAAGTAAGGGAGATGGGGCATGAGGTTATTTCTAGGTGTTGGACACATACCAAGTTTAGCTCAGTTCTGGGCATCTTTGAAATACCTATACAAACTTGTTCCTACATAGTATCTTGCATCTTTGAATGAGAATGTGCTTGCTTACAGCAACGTGCTATATGTTCTGAATGCCCGAATTGGGAATCTGTGTCAAAACTTTGTTAGGAATTATGTGATCCTTACTAGCTGGAAGTAAGGGAGATGGGGCATGAAGTTATTTCTAGGAGTTGGACACATACCAAGTTTAGCTCAGTTCTGGGCATCTTTGAAATACCTATACAAACTTGTTCCTACATAGTAACTTGCATCTTTGAATGAGAATGTGCTTGCTTACAGCAACGTGCCATATGTTCTGAATGCCCGAATAGGGAATCTGTGTCAAAACTTTGTTAGGAATTATGTGATCCTTACTAGCTGGAAGTAAGGGAGATGGGGCATGAAGTTATTTCTAGGAGTTGGACACATACCAAGTTTAGCTCAGTTCTGGGCATCTTTGAAATTCCTATACAAACTTGTTCCTACATAGAAACTTGCAACTTTGAATGAGAATGTGCTTGCTTACAGCAACGTGCTATATGTTCTGCATGCCCGAATTGGGAATCTGTGTCAAAACTTTGTTAGGAATTATGTGATCCTTACTAGCTGGAAGTAAGGGAGATGGGGCATGAAGTTATTTCTAGGAGTTGGACACATACCAAGTTTAGCTCAGTTCTGGGCATCTTTGAAATACCTATACAAAAGTGTTCCTACATAGTAACTTGCAACTTTAAATGAGAATGTGCTTGCTTACAGCAACGTGCTATATGTTCTGAATGCCCGAATTGGGAATCTGTGTCAAAACTTTGTTAGGAATTATGTGATCCTTACTAGCTGGAAGTAAGGGAGATGGGGCATGAAGTTATTTCTAGGAGTTGGACACTTACCAAGTTTAGCTCAGTTCTGGGCATCTTTGAAATACCTATACAAACTTGTTCCTACCTAGTAACTTGCATCTTTGAATGAGAATGTGCTTGCTTGCAGCAACGTGCTATATGTTCTGAATGCCCGAATAGGGAATCTCTGTCAAAACTTTGTTAGAAATTATGTGATCCTTACTAGCTGGAAGTAAGGGAGATGGGGCATGAAGTTATTTCTAGGAGTTGGACACATACCAAGTTTAGCTCAGTTCTGGGCATCTTTGAAATACCTATACAAACTTGTTCCTACATAGTAACTTGCATCTTTGAATGAGAATGTGCTTGCTTACAGCAACGTGCTATATGTTCTGAATGCCCGAATTGGGAATCTGTGTCAAAACTTTGTTAGGAATTATGTGATCCTTACTAGCTGGAAGTAAGGGAGATGGGGCATGAAGTTATTTCTAGGAGTTGGACACATACCAAGTTTAGCTCAGTTCTGGGCATCTTTGAAATACCTATACAAACTTGTTCCTACATAGTAACTTGCAACTTTGAATGAGAATGTGCTTGCTTGCAGCAACGTGCTATATGTTCTGAATGCCCGAATAGGGAATCTGTGTCAAAACTTTGTTAGGAATTATGTGATCCTTACTAGCTGGAAGTAAGGGAGATGGAGCATGAAGTTATTTCTTGGAGTTGGACACATACCAAGTTTAGATCAGTTCTGGGCATCTTTGAAATACCTATACAAACTTGTTCCTACCTAGTAACTTGCATCTTTGAATGAGAATGTGCTTGCTTGCAGCAACGTGCTATATGTTCTGAATGCCCGAATAGGGAATCTGTGTCAAATCTTTGTTAGGAATTATGTAATCCTTACTAGCTGGAAGTAAGGGAGATGGGGCATGAAGTTATTTCTACGAGTTGGACACATACCAAGTTTAGCTCAGTTCTGGGCATCTTTGAAATACCTATACAAACTTGTTCCTACATAGTAACTTGCATCTTTGAATGAGAATGTGCTTGCTTACAGCAACGTGCCATATGTTCTGAATGCCCGAATTGGGAATGTGTGTCTAAACCTTGTTAGGAATTATGTGATCCTTACTAGCTGGAAGTAAGGGAGATGGGGCATGAAGTTATTTCTTGGAGTTGGACACATACCAAGTTTAGCTCAGTTCTGGGCATCTTTGAAATACCTATACAAACTTGTTCCTACATAGTAACTTGCAACTTTGAATGAGAATGTGCTTGCTTGCAGCAACGTGCTATATGTTCTGAATGCCCGAATAGGGAATTTGTGTCAAAACTTTGTTAGGAATTATGTGATCCTTACTAGCTGGAAGTAAGGGAGATGGGGCATGAAGTTATTTCTAGGAGTTGGACACATACCAAGTTTAGCTCAGTTCTGGGCATCTTTGAAATACCTATACAAACTTGTTCCTACATAGTAACTTGCATCTTTGAATGAGAATGTGCTTGCTTGCAGCAACGTGCTATATGTTCTGAATGCCCGAATAGGGAATCTGTGTCAAAACTTTGTTAGGAATTATGTGATCCTTACTAGCTGGAAGTAAGGGAGATGGGGCATGAAGTTATTTCTAGGAGTTGGACACATACCAAGTTTAGCTCAGTTCTGGGCATCTTTGAAATACCTATACAAACTTGTTCCTACATAGTAACTTGCAACTTTGAATGAGAATGTGCTTGCTTACAGCAACGTGCTATATGTTCTGAATGCCCGAATTGGGAATCTGTGTCAAAACTTTGTTAGGAATTATGTGATCCTTACTAGCTGGAAGTAAGGGAGATGGGGCATGAAGTTATTTCTAGGAGTTGGACACATACCAAGTTTAGCTCAGTTCTGGGCATCTTTGAAATACCTATACAAACGTGTTCCTACATAGTAACTTGCAACTTTAAATGAGAATGTGCTTGCTTACAGCAACGTGCTATATGTTCTGAATGCCCGAATTGGGAATCTGTGTCAAAACTTTGTTAGGAATTATGTGATCCTTACTAGCTGGAAGTAAGGGAGATGGGGCATGAAGTTATTTCTAGGAGTTGGACACATACCAAGTTTAGCTCAGTTCTGGGCATCTTTGAAATACCTATACAAACTTGTTCCTACATAGTAACTTGCATCTTTGAATGAGAATCTGCTTGCTTACAGCAACGTGCTATATGTTCTGAATGCCCGAATTGGCAATCTGTGTCAAAACTTTGTTAGGAATTATGTGATCCTTACTAGCTGGAAGTAAGGGAGATGGGGCATGAAGTTATTTCTAGGAGTTGGACACATACCAAGTTTAGCTCAGTTCTGGGCATCTTTGAAATACCTATACAAACTTGTTCCTACATAGTAACTTGCATCTTTGAATGAGAATCTGCTTGCTTACAGCAACGTGCTATATGTTCTGAATGCCCGAATTGGGAATCTGTGTCAAAACTTTGTTAGGAATTATGTGATCCTTACTAGCTGGAAGTAAGGGAGATGGGGCATGAAGTTATTTCTAGGAGTTGGACACATACCAAGTTTAGCTCAGTTCTGGGCATTTTTGAAATACCTATACAAACTAGTTCCTACATAGTAACTTGCAACTTTGAATGAGAATGTGCTTGCTTGCAGCAACGTGCTATATGTTCTGAATGCCCGAATAGGGAATCTGTGTCAAAACTTTGTTAGGAATTATGTGATCCTTACTAGCTGGAAGTAAGGGAGATGGGGCATGAAGTTATTTCTTGGAGTTGGACACATACCAAGTTTAGCTCAGTTCTGGGCATCTTTGAAATACCTATACAAACTTGTTCCTACCTAGTAACTTGCATCTTTGAATGAGAATGTGCTTGCTTGCAGCAACGTGCTATATGTTCTGAATGCCCGAATAGGGAATCTGTGTCAAAACTTTGTTAGAAATTATGTGATCCTTACTAGCTGGAAGTAAGGGAGATGGGGCATGAAGTTATTTCTTGGAGTTGGACACATACCAAGTTTAGCTCAGTTCTGGGCATCTTTGAAATACCTATACAAACTTGTTCCTACCTAGTAACTTGCATCTTTGAATGAGAATGTGCTTGCTTGCAGCAACGTGCTATATGTTCTGAATGCCCGAATAGGGAATCTGTGTCAAATCTTTGTTAGAAATTATGTGATCCTTACTAGCTGGAAGTAAGGGAGATGGGGCATGAAGTTATTTCTAGGAGTTGGACACATACCAAGTTTAGCTCAGTTCTGGGCATCTTTGAAATACCTATACAAACTTGTTCCTACATAGTAACTTGCATCTTTGAATGAGAATGTGCTTGCTTACAGCAACGTGCTATATGTTCTGAATGCCCGAATTGGGAATCTGTGTCAAAACTTTGTTAGGAATTATGTGATCCTTACTAGCTGGAAGTAAGGGAGATGGGGCATGAAGTTATTTCTAGGAGTTGGACACATACCAAGTTTAGCTCAGTTCTGGGCATCTTTGAAATACCTATACAAACTTGTTCCTACATAGTAACTTGCAACTTTGAATGAGAATGTGCTTGCTTGCAGCAACGTGCTATATGTTCTGAATGCCCGAATAGGGAATCTGTGTCAAAACTTTGTTAGGAATTATGTGATCCTTACTAGCTGGAAGTAAGGGAGATGGAGCATGAAGTTATTTCTTGGAGTTGGACACATACCAAGTTTAGATCAGTTCTGGGCATCTTTGAAATACCTATACAAACTTGTTCCTACCTAGTAACTTGCATCTTTGAATGAGAATGTGCTTGCTTGCAGCAACGTGCTATATGTTCTGAATGCCCGAATAGGGAATCTGTGTCAAATCTTTGTTAGGAATTATGTGATCCTTACTAGCTGGAAGTAAGGGAGATGGGGCATGAAGTTATTTCTAGGAGTTGGACACATACCAAGTTTAGCTCAGTTCTGGGCATCTTTGAAATACCTATACAAACTTGTTCCTACCTAGTAACTTGCATCTTTGAATGAGAATCTGCTTGCTTACAGCAACGTGCTATATGTTCTGAATGCCCGAATAGGGAATCTGTGTCAAAACTTTGTTAGGAATTATGTGATCCTTACTAGCTGGAAGTAAGGGAGATGGGGCATGAAGTTATTTCTAGGAGTTGGACACATACCAAGTTTAGCTCAGTTCTGGGCATCTTTGAAATACCTATACAAACTTGTTCCTACCTAGTAACTTGCATCTTTGAATGAGAATGTGCTTGCTTACAGCAACGTGCTATATGTTCTGAATGCCCGAATAGGGAATCTGTGTCAAAACTTTGTTAGGAATTATGTGATCCTTACTAGCTGGAAGTAAGGGACATGGGGCATGAAGTTATTTCTAGGAGTTGGACACATACCAAGTTTAGCTCAGTTCTGGGCATCTTTGAAATACCTATACAAACTTGTTCCTACATAGTAACTTGCAACTTTGAATGAGAATGTGCTTGCTTACAGCAACGTGCTATATGTTCTGAATGCCCGAATTGGGAATCTGTGTCAAAACTTTGTTAGGAATTATGTGATCCTTACTAGCTGGAAGTAAGGGAGATGGGGCATGAAGTTATTTCTAGGAGTTGGACACATACCAAGTTTAGCTCAGTTCTGGGCATCTTTGAAATACCTATACAAACGTGTTCCTACATAGTAACTTGCAACTTTAAATGAGAATGTGCTTGCTTACAGCAACGTGCTATATGTTCTGAATGCACGAATTGGGAATCTGTGTCAAAACTTTGTTAGGAATTATGTGATCCTTACTAGCTGGAAGTAAGGGAGATGGGGCATGAAGTTATTTCTAGGAGTTGGACACATACCAAGTTTAGCTCAGTTCTGGGCATCTTTGAAATACCTATACAAACTTGTTCCATTAGTAACTTGCATCTTTGAATGAGAATCTGCTTGCTTACAGCAACGTGCTATATGTTCTGAATGCCCGAATTGGCAATCTGTGTCAAAACTTTGTTAGGAATTATGTGATCCTTACTAGCTGGAAGTAAGGGAGATGGGGCATGAAGTTATTTCTAGGAGTTGGACACATACCAAGTTTAGCTCAGTTCTGGGCATCTTTGAAATACCTATACAAACTTGTTCCTACATAGTAACTTGCATCTTTGAATGAGAATCTGCTTGCTTACAGCAACGAGCTATATGTTCTGAATGCCCGAATTGGCAATCTGTGTCAAAACTTTGTTAGGAATTATGTGATCCTTACTAGCTGGAAGTAAGGGAGATGGGGCATGAAGTTATTTCTAGGAGTTGGACACATACCAAGTTTAGCTCAGTTCTGGGCATCTTTGAAATACCTATACAAACTTGTTCCTACATAGTAACTTGCAACTTTGAATGAGAATGTGCTTGCTTGCAGCAACGTGCTATATGTTCTGAATGCCCGAATAGGGAATCTGTGTCAAAACTTTGTTAGGAATTATGTGATCCTTACTAGCTGGAAGTAAGGGAGATGGAGCATGAAGTTATTTCTTGGAGTTGGAAACATACCAAGTTTAGATCAGTTCTGGGCATCTTTGAAATACCTATACAAACTTGTTCCTACCTAGTAACTTGCATCTTTGAATGAGAATGTGCTTGCTTGCAGCAACGTGCTATATGTTCTGAATGCCCGAATAGGGAATCTGTGTCAAATCTTTGTTAGGAATTATGTGATCCTTACTAGCTGGAAGTAAGGGAGATGGGGCATGAAGTTATTTCTAGGAGTTGGACACATACCAAGTTTAGCTCAGTTCTGGGCATCTTTGAAATACCTATACAAACTTGTTCCTACCTAGTAACTTGCATCTTTGAATGAGAATCTGCTTGCTTACAGCAACGTGCTATATGTTCTGAATGCCCGAATAGGGAATCTGTGTCAAAACTTTGTTAGGAATTATGTGATCCTTACTAGCTGGAAGTAAGGGAGATGGGGCATGAAGTTATTTCTAGGAGTTGGACACATACCAAGTTTAGCTCAGTTCTGGGCATCTTTGAAATACCTATACAAACTTGTTCCTACCTAGTAACTTGCATCTTTGAATGAGAATGTGCTTGCTTACAGCAACGTGCTATATGTTCTGAATGCCCGAATAGGGAATCTGTGTCAAAACTTTGTTAGGAATTATGTGATCCTTACTAGCTGGAAGTAAGGGAGATGGGGCATGAAGTTATTTCTAGGAGTTGGACACATAACAAGTTTAGCTCAGTTCTGGGCATCTTTGAAATACCTATACAAACTTGTTCCTACATAGTAACTTGCAACTTTGAATGAGAATGTGCTTGCTTACAGCAACGTGCTATATGTTCTGAATGCCCGAATTGGGAATCTGTGTCAAAACTTTGTTAGGAATTATGTGATCCTTACTAGCTGGAAGTAAGGGAGATGGGGCATGAAGTTATTTCTAGGAGTTGGACACATACCAAGTTTAGCTCAGTTCTGGGCATCTTTGAAATACCTATACAAACGTGTTCCTACATAGTAACTTGCAACTTTAAATGAGAATGTGCTTGCTTACAGCAACGTGCTATATGTTCTGAATGCCCGAATTGGGAATCTGTGTCAAAACTTTGTTAGGAATTATGTGATCCTTACTAGCTGGAAGTAAGGGAGATGGGGCATGAAGTTATTTCTAGGAGTTGGACACATACCAAGTTTAGCTCAGTTCTGGGCATCTTTGAAATACCTATACAAACTTGTTCCATTAGTAACTTGCATCTTTGAATGAGAATCTGCTTGCTTACAGCAACGTGCTATATGTTCTGAATGCCCGAATTGGCAATCTGTGTCAAAACTTTGTTAGGAATTATGTGATCCTTACTAGCTGGAAGTAAGGGAGATGGGGCATGAAGTTATTTCTAGGAGTTGGACACATACCAAGTTTAGCTCAGTTCTGGGCATCTTTGAAATACCTATACAAACTTGTTCCTACATAGTAACTTGCATCTTTGAATGAGAATCTGCTTGCTTACAGCAACGTGCTATATGTTCTGAATGCCCGAATTGGCAATCTGTGTCAAAACTTTGTTAGGAATTATGTGATCCCTACTAGCTGGAAGTAAGGGAGATGGGGCATGAAGTTATTTCTAGGAGTTGGACACATACCAAGTTTAGCTCAGTTCTGGGCATCTTTGAAATACCTATACAAACTAGTTCCTACATAGTAACTTGCAACTTTGAATGAGAATGTGCTTGCTTGCAGCAACGTGCTATATGTTCTGAATGCCCGAATAGGGAATCTGTGTCAAAACTTTGTTAGGAATTATGTGATCCTTACTAGCTGGAAGTAAGGGAGATGGGGCATGAAGTTATTTCTTGGAGTTGGACACATACCAAGTTTAGCTCAGTTCTGGGCATCTTTGAAATACCTATACAAACTTGTTCCTACCTAGTAACTTGCATCTTTGAATGGGAATGTGCTTGCTTGCAGCAACGTGCTATATGTTCTGAATGCCCGAATAGGGAATCTGTGTCAAAACTTTGTTAGAAATTATGTGATCCTTACTAGCTGGAAGTAAGGGAGATGGGGCATGAAGTTATTTCTTGGAGTTGGACACATACCAAGTTTAGCTCAGTTCTGGGCATCTTTGAAATACCTATACAAACTTGTTCCTACCTAGTAACTTGCATCTTTGAATGAGAATGTGCTTGCTTGCAGCAACGTGCTATATGTTCTGAATGCCCGAATAGGGAATCTCTGTCAAAACTTTGTTAGAAATTATGTGATCCTTACTAGCTGGAAGTAAGGGAGATGGGGCATGAAGTTATTTCTAGGAGTTGGACACATACCAAGTTTAGCTCAGTTCTGGGCATCTTTGAAATACCTATACAAACTTGTTCCTACATAGTAACTTGCATCTTTGAATGAGAATGTGCTTGCTTACAGCAACGTGCTATATGTTCTGAATGCCCGAATTGGGAATCTGTGTCTAAACTTTGTTAGGAATTATGTGATCCTTACTAGCTGGAAGTAAGGGAGATGGGGCATGAAGTTATTTCTAGGAGTTGGACACATACCAAGTTTAGCTCAGTTCTGGGCATCTTTGAAATACCTATACAAACTTGTTCCTACATAGTAACTTGCAACTTTGAATGAGAATGTGCTTGCTTGCAGCAACGTGCTATATGTTCTGAATGCCCGAATAGGGAATCTGTGTCAAAACTTTGTTAGGAATTATGTGATCCTTACTAGCTGGAAGTAAGGGAGATGGAGCATGAAGTTATTTCTTGGAGTTGGACACATACCAAGTTTAGCTCAGTTCTGGGCATCTTTGAAATACCTATACAAACTTGTTCCTACCTAGTAACTTGCATCTTTGAATGAGAATGTGCTTGCTTGCAGCAACGTGCTATATGTTCTGAATGCCCGAATAGGGAATCTGTGTCAAATCTTTGTTAGGAATTATGTGATCCTTACTAGCTGGAAGTAAGGGAGATGGGGCATGAAGTTATTTCTAGGAGTTGGACACATACCAAGTTTAGCTCAGTTCTGGGCATCTTTGAAATACCTATACAAACTTGTTCCTACCTAGTAACTTGCATCTTTGAATGAGAATCTGCTTGCTTACAGCAACGTGCTATATGTTCTGAATGCCCGAATTGGGAATCTGTGTCAAAACTTTGTTAGGAATTATGTGATCCTTACTAGCTGGAAGTAAGGGAGATGGGGCATGAAGTTATTTCTAGGAGTTGGACACATACCAAGTTTAGCTCAGTTCTGGGCATCTTTGAAATACCTATACAAACTTGTTCCTACATAGTAACTTGCAACTTTGAATGAGAATGTGCTTGCTTGCAGCAACGTGCTATATGTTCTGAATGCCCGAATAGGGAATCTGTGTCAAAACTTTGTTAGGAATTATGTGATCCTTACTAGCTGGAAGTAAGGGAGATGGAGCATGAAGTTATTTCTTGGAGTTGGACACATACCAAGTTTAGCTCAGTTCTGGGCATCTTTGAAATACCTATACAAACTTGTTCCTACCTAGTAACTTGCATCTTTGAATGAGAATGTGCTTGCTTGCAGCAACGTGCTATATGTTCTGAATGCCCGAATAGGGAATCTGTGTCAAATCTTTCTTAGGAATTATGTGATCCTTACTAGCTGGAAGTAAGGGAGATGGGGCATGAAGTTATTTCTAGGAGTTGGACACATACCAAGTTTAGCTCAGTTCTGGGCATCTTTGAAATACCTATACAAACTTGTTCCTACCTAGTAACTTGCATCTTTGAATGAGAATCTGCTTGCTTACAGCAACGTGCTATATGTTCTGAATGCCCGAATAGGGAATCTGTGTCAAAACTTTGTTAGGAATTATGTGATCCTTACTAGCTGGAAGTAAGGGAGATGGGGCATGAAGTTATTTCTAGGAGTTGGACACATACCAAGTTTAGCTCAGTTCTGGGCATCTTTGAAATACCTATACAAACTTGTTCCTACATAGTAACTTGCAACTTTGAATGAGAATGTGCTTGCTTGCAGCAACGTGCTATATGTTCTGAATGCCCGAATAGGGAATCTGTGTCAAAACTTTGTTAGGAATTATGTGATCCTTACTAGCTGGAAGTAAGGGAGATGGAGCATGAAGTTATTTCTTGGAGTTGGACACATACCAAGTTTAGATCAGTTCTGGGCATCTTTGAAATACCTATACAAACTTGTTCCTACCTAGTAACTTGCATCTTTGAATGAGAATGTGCTTGCTTGCAGCAACGTGCTATATGTTCTGAATGCCCGAATAGGGAATCTGTGTCAAATCTTTGTTAGGAATTATGTGATCCTTACTAGCTGGAAGTAAGGGAGATGGGGCATGAAGTTATTTCTAGGAGTTGGACACATACCAAGTTTAGCTCAGTTCTGGGCATCTTTGAAATACCTATACAAACTTGTTCCTACCTAGTAACTTGCATCTTTGAATGAGAATCTGCTTGCTTACAGCAACGTGCTATATGTTCTGAATGCCCGAATAGGGAATCTGTGTCAAAACTTTGTTAGGAATTATGTGATCCTTACTAGCTGGAAGTAAGGGAGATGGGGCATGAAGTTATTTCTAGGAGTTGGACACATACCAAGTTTAGCTCAGTTCTGGGCATCTTTGAAATACCTATACAAACTTGTTCCTACCTAGTAACTTGCATCTTTGAATGAGAATGTGCTTGCTTACAGCAACGTGCTATATGTTCTGAATGCCCGAATAGGGAATCTGTGTCAAAACTTTGTTAGGAATTATGTGATCCTTACTAGCTGGAAGTAAGGGACATGGGGCATGAAGTTATTTCTAGGAGTTGGACACATACCAAGTTTAGCTCAGTTCTGGGCATCTTTGAAATACCTATACAAACTTGTTCCTACATAGTAACTTGCAACTTTGAATGAGAATGTGCTTGCTTACAGCAACGTGCTATATGTTCTGAATGCCCGAATTGGGAATCTGTGTCAAAACTTTGTTAGGAATTATGTGATCCTTACTAGCTGGAAGTAAGGGAGATGGGGCATGAAGTTATTTCTAGGAGTTGGACACATACCAAGTTTAGCTCAGTTCTGGGCATCTTTGAAATACCTATACAAACGTGTTCCTACATAGTAACTTGCAACTTTAAATGAGAATGTGCTTGCTTACAGCAACGTGCTATATGTTCTGAATGCCCGAATTGGGAATCTGTGTCAAAACTTTGTTAGGAATTATGTGATCCTTACTAGCTGGAAGTAAGGGAGATGGGGCATGAAGTTATTTCTAGGAGTTGGACACATACCAAGTTTAGCTCAGTTCTGGGCATCTTTGAAATACCTATACAAACTTGTTCCATTAGTAACTTGCATCTTTGAATGAGAATCTGCTTGCTTACAGCAACGTGCTATATGTTCTGAATGCCCGAATTGGCAATCTGTGTCAAAACTTTGTTAGGAATTATGTGATCCTTACTAGCTGGAAGTAAGGGAGATGGGGCATGAAGTTATTTCTAGGAGTTGGACACATACCAAGTTTAGCTCAGTTCTGGGCATCTTTGAAATACCTATACAAACTTGTTCCTACATAGTAACTTGCATCTTTGAATGAGAATCTGCTTGCTTACAGCAACGAGCTATATGTTCTGAATGCCCGAATTGGCAATCTGTGTCAAAACTTTGTTAGGAATTATGTGATCCTTACTAGCTGGAAGTAAGGGAGATGGGGCATGAAGTTATTTCTAGGAGTTGGACACATACCAAGTTTAGCTCAGTTCTGGGCATCTTTGAAATACCTATACAAACTTGTTCCTACATAGTAACTTGCAACTTTGAATGAGAATGTGCTTGCTTGCAGCAACGTGCTATATGTTCTGAATGCCCGAATAGGGAATCTGTGTCAAATCTTTGTTAGGAATTATGTGATCCTTACTAGCTGGAAGTAAGGGAGATGGAGCATGAAGTTATTTCTTGGAGTTGGAAACATACCAAGTTTAGATCAGTTCTGGGCATCTTTGAAATACCTATACAAACTTGTTCCTACCTAGTAACTTGCATCTTTGAATGAGAATGTGCTTGCTTGCAGCAACGTGCTATATGTTCTGAATGCCCGAATAGGGAATCTGTGTCAAATCTTTGTTAGGAATTATGTGATCCTTACTAGCTGGAAGTAAGGGAGATGGGGCATGAAGTTATTTCTAGGAGTTGGACACATACCAAGTTTAGCTCAGTTCTGGGCATCTTTGAAATACCTATACAAACTTGTTCCTACCTAGTAACTTGCATCTTTGAATGAGAATCTGCTTGCTTACAGCAACGTGCTATATGTTCTGAATGCCCGAATAGGGAATCTGTGTCAAAACTTTGTTAGGAATTATGTGATCCTTACTAGCTGGAAGTAAGGGAGATGGGGCATGAAGTTATTTCTAGGAGTTGGACACATACCAAGTTTAGCTCAGTTCTGGGCATCTTTGAAATACCTATACAAACTTGTTCCTACCTAGTAACTTGCATCTTTGAATGAGAATGTGCTTGCTTACAGCAACGTGCTATATGTTCTGAATGCCCGAATAGGGAATCTGTGTCAAAACTTTGTTAGGAATTATGTGATCCTTACTAGCTGGAAGTAAGGGAGATGGGGCATGAAGTTATTTCTAGGAGTTGGACACATAACAAGTTTAGCTCAGTTCTGGGCATCTTTGAAATACCTATACAAACTTGTTCCTACATAGTAACTTGCAACTTTGAATGAGAATGTGCTTGCTTACAGCAACGTGCTATATGTTCTGAATGCCCGAATTGGGAATCTGTGTCAAAACTTTGTTAGGAATTATGTGATCCTTACTAGCTGGAAGTAAGGGAGATGGGGCATGAAGTTATTTCTAGGAGTTGGACACATACCAAGTTTAGCTCAGTTCTGGGCATCTTTGAAATACCTATACAAACGTGTTCCTACATAGTAACTTGCAACTTTAAATGAGAATGTGCTTGCTTACAGCAACGTGCTATATGTTCTGAATGCCCGAATTGGGAATCTGTGTCAAAACTTTGTTAGGAATTATGTGATCCTTACTAGCTGGAAGTAAGGGAGATGGGGCATGAAGTTATTTCTAGGAGTTGGACACATACCAAGTTTAGCTCAGTTCTGGGCATCTTTGAAATACCTATACAAACTTGTTCCATTAGTAACTTGCATCTTTGAATGAGAATCTGCTTGCTTACAGCAACGTGCTATATGTTCTGAATGCCCGAATTGGCAATCTGTGTCAAAACTTTGTTAGGAATTATGTGATCCTTACTAGCTGGAAGTAAGGGAGATGGGGCATGAAGTTATTTCTAGGAGTTGGACACATACCAAGTTTAGCTCAGTTCTGGGCATCTTTGAAATACCTATACAAACTTGTTCCTACATAGTAACTTGCATCTTTGAATGAGAATCTGCTTGCTTACAGCAACGTGCTATATGTTCTGAATGCCCGAATTGGCAATCTGTGTCAAAACTTTGTTAGGAATTATGTGATCCCTACTAGCTGGAAGTAAGGGAGATGGGGCATGAAGTTATTTCTAGGAGTTGGACACATACCAAGTTTAGCTCAGTTCTG
This sequence comes from Diceros bicornis minor, assembly GCF_020826845.1. NCBI lineage: Eukaryota > Metazoa > Chordata > Mammalia > Perissodactyla > Rhinocerotidae > Diceros > Diceros bicornis. The sequence goes on along the minus strand of NW_026690920.1, from coordinate 342,303 downwards.
GGCATCTTTGAAATACCTATACAAACTAGTTCCTACATAGTAACTTGCAACTTTGAATGAGAATGTGCTTGCTTGCAGCAACGTGCTATATGTTCTGAATGCCCGAATAGGGAATCTGTGTCAAAACTTTGTTAGGAATTATGTGATCCTTACTAGCTGGAAGTAAGGGAGATGGGGCATGAAGTTATTTCTTGGAGTTGGACACATACCAAGTTTAGCTCAGTTCTGGGCATCTTTGAAATACCTATACAAACTTGTTCCTACCTAGTAACTTGCATCTTTGAATGGGAATGTGCTTGCTTGCAGCAACGTGCTATATGTTCTGAATGCCCGAATAGGGAATCTGTGTCAAAACTTTGTTAGAAATTATGTGATCCTTACTAGCTGGAAGTAAGGGAGATGGGGCATGAAGTTATTTCTTGGAGTTGGACACATACCAAGTTTAGCTCAGTTCTGGGCATCTTTGAAATACCTATACAAACTTGTTCCTACCTAGTAACTTGCATCTTTGAATGAGAATGTGCTTGCTTGCAGCAACGTGCTATATGTTCTGAATGCCCGAATAGGGAATCTCTGTCAAAACTTTGTTAGAAATTATGTGATCCTTACTAGCTGGAAGTAAGGGAGATGGGGCATGAAGTTATTTCTAGGAGTTGGACACATACCAAGTTTAGCTCAGTTCTGGGCATCTTTGAAATACCTATACAAACTTGTTCCTACATAGTAACTTGCATCTTTGAATGAGAATGTGCTTGCTTACAGCAACGTGCTATATGTTCTGAATGCCCGAATTGGGAATCTGTGTCTAAACTTTGTTAGGAATTATGTGATCCTTACTAGCTGGAAGTAAGGGAGATGGGGCATGAAGTTATTTCTAGGAGTTGGACACATACCAAGTTTAGCTCAGTTCTGGGCATCTTTGAAATACCTATACAAACTTGTTCCTACATAGTAACTTGCAACTTTGAATGAGAATGTGCTTGCTTGCAGCAACGTGCTATATGTTCTGAATGCCCGAATAGGGAATCTGTGTCAAAACTTTGTTAGGAATTATGTGATCCTTACTAGCTGGAAGTAAGGGAGATGGGGCATGAAGTTATTTCTAGGAGTTGGACACATACCAAGTTTAGCTCAGTTCTGGGCATATTTGAAATACCTATACAAACGTGTTCCTACATAGTAACTTGCAACTTTAAATGAGAATGTGCTTGCTTACAGCAACGTGCTATATGTTCTGAATGCCCGAATTGGGAATCTGTGTCAAAACTTTGTTAGGAATTATGTGATCCTTACTAGCTGGAAGTAAGGGAGATGGGGCATGAAGTTATTTCTAGGAGTTGGACACATACCAAGTTTAGCTCAGTTCTGGGCATCTTTGAAATACCTATACAAACTTGTTCCATTAGTAACTTGCATCTTTGAATGAGAATCTGCTTGCTTACAGCAACGTGCTATATGTTCTGAATGCCCGAATTGGCAATCTGTGTCAAAACTTTGTTAGGATTTATGTGATCCTTACTAGCTGGAAGTAAGGGAGATGGGGCATGAAGTTATTTCTAGGAGTTGGACACATACCAAGTTTAGCTCAGTTCTGGGCATCTTTGAAATACCTATACAAACTTGTTCCTACATAGTAACTTGCATCTTTGAATGAGAATCTGCTTGCTTACAGCAACGTGCTATATGTTCTGAATGCCCGAATAGGAAATTTGTGTCAAAACTTTGTTAGGAATTATGTGATCCTTACTAGCTGGAAGTAAGGGAGATGGGGCATGAAGTTATTTCTAGGAGTTGGACACATACCAAGTTTAGTTCAGTTCTGGGCATCTTTGAAATACCTATACAAACTTGTTCCTACATAGTAACTTGCATCTTTGAATGAGAATGTGCTTGCTTACAGCAACGTGCTATATGTTCTGAATGCCCGAATAGGGAATCTGTGTCAAAACTTTGTTAGGAATTATGTGATCCTTACTAGCTGGAAGTAAGGGAAATGGGGCATGAAGTTATTTCTAGGAGTTGGACACATACCAAGTTTAGCTCAGTTCTGGGCATCTTTGAAATACCTATACAAACTTGTTCCTACATAGTAACTTGCAACTTTGAATGAGAATGTGCTTGCTTGCAGCAACGTGCTATATGTTCTGAATGCCCGAATAGGGAATCTGTGTCAAAACTTTGTTAGGAATTATGTGATCCTTACTAGCTGGAAGTAAGGGAGATGGGGCATGAAGTTATTTCTTGGAGTTGGACACATACCAAGTTTAGCTCAGTTCTGGGCATCTTTGAAATACCTATACAAACTTGTTCCTACCTAGTAACTTGCATCTTTGAATGAGAATGTGCTTGCTTGCAGCAACGTGCTATATGTTCTGAATGCCCGAATAGGGAATCTGTGTCAAAACTTTGTTAGAAATTATGTGATCCTTACTAGCTGGAAGAAAGGGAGATGGGGCATGAAGTTATTTCTTGGAGTTGGACACATACCAAGTTTAGCTCAGTTCTGGGCATCTTTGAAATACCTATACAAACTTGTTCCTACCTAGTAACTTGCATCTTTGAATGAGAATGTGCTTGCTTGCAGCAACGTGCTATATGTTCTGAATGCCCGAATAGGGAATCTGTGTCAAATCTTTGTTAGAAATTATGTGATCCTTACTAGCTGGAAGTAAGGGAGATGGGGCATGAAGTTATTTCTAGGAGTTGGACACATACCAAGTTTAGCTCAGTTCTGGGCATCTTTGAAATACCTATACAAACTTGTTCCTACATAGTAACTTGCATCTTTGAATGAGAATGTGCTTGCTTACAGCAACGTGCTATATGTTCTGAATGCCCGAATTGGGAATCTGTGTCAAAACTTTGTTAGGAATTATGTGATCCTTACTAGCTGGAAGTAAGGGAGATGGGGCATGAAGTTATTTCTAGGAGTTGGACACATACCAAGTTTAGCTCAGTTCTGGGCATCTTTGAAATACCTATACAAACTTGTTCCTACATAGTAACTTGCAACTTTGAATGAGAATGTGCTTGCTTGCAGCAACGTGCTATATGTTCTGAATGCCCGAATAGGGAATCTGTGTCAAAACTTTGTTAGGAATTATGTGATCCTTACTAGCTGGAAGTAAGGGAGATGGAGCATGAAGTTATTTCTTGGAGTTGGACACATACCAAGTTTAGATCAGTTCTGGGCATCTTTGAAATACCTATACAAACTTGTTCCTACCTAGTAACTTGCATCTTTGAATGAGAATGTGCTTGCTTGCAGCAACGTGCTATATGTTCTGAATGCCCGAATAGGGAATCTGTGTCAAATCTTTGTTAGGAATTATGTGATCCTTACTAGCTGGAAGTAAGGGAGATGGGGCATGAAGTTATTTCTAGGAGTTGGACACATACCAAGTTTAGCTCAGTTCTGGGCATCTTTGAAATACCTATACAAACTTGTTCCTACCTAGTAACTTGCATCTTTGAATGAGAATCTGCTTGCTTACAGCAACGTGCTATATGTTCTGAATGCCCGAATAGGGAATCTGTGTCAAAACTTTGTTAGGAATTATGTGATCCTTACTAGCTGGAAGTAAGGGAGATGGGGCATGAAGTTATTTCTAGGAGTTGGACACATACCAAGTTTAGCTCAGTTCTGGGCATCTTTGAAATACCTATACAAACTTGTTCCTACCTAGTAACTTGCATCTTTGAATGAGAATGTGCTTGCTTACAGCAACGTGCTATATGTTCTGAATGCCCGAATAGGGAATCTGTGTCAAAACTTTGTTAGGAATTATGTGATCCTTACTAGCTGGAAGTAAGGGAGATGGGGCATGAAGTTATTTCTAGGAGTTGGACACATACCAAGTTTAGCTCAGTTCTGGGCATCTTTGAAATACCTATACAAACTTGTTCCTACATAGTAACTTGCAACTTTGAATGAGAATGTGCTTGCTTACAGCAACGTGCTATATGTTCTGAATGCCCGAATTGGGAATCTGTGTCAAAACTTTGTTAGGAATTATGTGATCCTTACTAGCTGGAAGTAAGGGAGATGGGGCATGAAGTTATTTCTAGGAGTTGGACACATACCAAGTTTAGCTCAGTTCTGGGCATCTTTGAAATACCTATACAAACGTGTTCCTACATAGTAACTTGCAACTTTAAATGAGAATGTGCTTGCTTACAGCAACGTGCTATATGTTCTGAATGCCCGAATTGGGAATCTGTGTCAAAACTTTGTTAGGAATTATGTGATCCTTACTAGCTGGAAGTAAGGGAGATGGGGCATGAAGTTATTTCTAGGAGTTGGACACATACCAAGTTTAGCTCAGTTCTGGGCATCTTTGAAATACCTATACAAACTTGTTCCATTAGTAACCTGCATCTTTGAATGAGAATCTGCTTGCTTACAGCAACGTGCTATATGTTCTGAATGCCCGAATTGGCAATCTGTGTCAAAACTTTGTTAGGAATTATGTGATCCTTACTAGCTGGAAGTAAGGGAGATGGGGCATGAAGTTATTTCTAGGAGTTGGACACATACCAAGTTTAGCTCAGTTCTGGGCATCTTTGAAATACCTATACAAACTTGTTCCTACATAGTAACTTGCATCTTTGAATGAGAATCTGCTTGCTTACAGCAACGAGCTATATGTTCTGAATGCCCGAATTGGCAATCTGTGTCAAAACTTTGTTAGGAATTATGTGATCCTTACTAGCTGGAAGTAAGGGAGATGGGGCATGAAGTTATTTCTAGGAGTTGGACACATACCAAGTTTAGCTCAGTTCTGGGCATCTTTGAAATACCTATACAAACTTGTTCCTACATAGTAACTTGCAACTTTGAATGAGAATGTGCTTGCTTGCAGCAACGTGCTATATGTTCTGAATGCCCGAATAGGGAATCTGTGTCAAAACTTTGTTAGGAATTATGTGATCCTTACTAGCTGGAAGTAAGGGAGATGGAGCATGAAGTTATTTCTTGGAGTTGGACACATACCAAGTTTAGATCAGTTCTGGGCATCTTTGAAATACCTATACAAACTTGTTCCTACCTAGTAACTTGCATCTTTGAATGAGAATGTGCTTGCTTGCAGCAACGTGCTATATGTTCTGAATGCCCGAATAGGGAATCTGTGTCAAATCTTTGTTAGGAATTATGTGATCCTTACTAGCTGGAAGTAAGGGAGATGGGGCATGAAGTTATTTCTAGGAGTTGGACACATACCAAGTTTAGCTCAGTTCTGGGCATCTTTGAAATACCTATACAAACTTGTTCCTACCTAGTAACTTGCATCTTTGAATGAGAATCTGCTTGCTTACAGCAACGTGCTATATGTTCTGAATGCCCGAATAGGGAATCTGTGTCAAAACTTTGTTAGGAATTATGTGATCCTTACTAGCTGGAAGTAAGGGAGATGGGGCATGAAGTTATTTCTAGGAGTTGGACACATACCAAGTTTAGCTCAGTTCTGGGCATCTTTGAAATACCTATACAAACTTGTTCCTACCTAGTAACTTGCATCTTTGAATGAGAATGTGCTTGCTTACAGCAACGTGCTATATGTTCTGAATGCCCGAATAGGGAATCTGTGTCAAAACTTTGTTAGGAATTATGTGATCCTTACTAGCTGGAAGTAAGGGAGATGGGGCATGAAGTTATTTCTAGGAGTTGGACACATAACAAGTTTAGCTCAGTTCTGGGCATCTTTGAAATACCTATACAAACTTGTTCCTACATAGTAACTTGCAACTTTGAATGAGAATGTGCTTGCTTACAGCAACGTGCTATATGTTCTGAATGCCCGAATTGGGAATCTGTGTCAAAACTTTGTTAGGAATTATGTGATCCTTACTAGCTGGAAGTAAGGGAGATGGGGCATGAAGTTATTTCTAGGAGTTGGACACATACCAAGTTTAGCTCAGTTCTGGGCATCTTTGAAATACCTATACAAACGTGTTCCTACATAGTAACTTGCAACTTTAAATGAGAATGTGCTTGCTTACAGCAACGTGCTATATGTTCTGAATGCCCGAATTGGGAATCTGTGTCAAAACTTTGTTAGGAATTATGTGATCCTTACTAGCTGGAAGTAAGGGAGATGGGGCATGAAGTTATTTCTAGGAGTTGGACACATACCAAGTTTAGCTCAGTTCTGGGCATCTTTGAAATACCTATACAAACTTGTTCCATTAGTAACTTGCATCTTTGAATGAGAATCTGCTTGCTTACAGCAACGTGCTATATGTTCTGAATGCCCGAATTGGCAATCTGTGTCAAAACTTTGTTAGGAATTATGTGATCCTTACTAGCTGGAAGTAAGGGAGATGGGGCATGAAGTTATTTCTAGGAGTTGGACACATACCAAGTTTAGCTCAGTTCTGGGCATCTTTGAAATACCTATACAAACTTGTTCCTACATAGTAACTTGCATCTTTGAATGAGAATCTGCTTGCTTACAGCAACGTGCTATATGTTCTGAATGCCCGAATTGGCAATCTGTGTCAAAACTTTGTTAGGAATTATGTGATCCCTACTAGCTGGAAGTAAGGGAGATGGGGCATGAAGTTATTTCTAGGAGTTGGACACATACCAAGTTTAGCTCAGTTCTGGGCATCTTTGAAATACCTATACAAACTAGTTCCTACATAGTAACTTGCAACTTTGAATGAGAATGTGCTTGCTTGCAGCAACGTGCTATATGTTCTGAATGCCCGAATAGGGAATCTGTGTCAAAACTTTGTTAGGAATTATGTGATCCTTACTAGCTGGAAGTAAGGGAGATGGGGCATGAAGTTATTTCTTGGAGTTGGACACATACCAAGTTTAGCTCAGTTCTGGGCATCTTTGAAATACCTATACAAACTTGTTCCTACCTAGTAACTTGCATCTTTGAATGGGAATGTGCTTGCTTGCAGCAACGTGCTATATGTTCTGAATGCCCGAATAGGGAATCTGTGTCAAAACTTTGTTAGAAATTATGTGATCCTTACTAGCTGGAAGTAAGGGAGATGGGGCATGAAGTTATTTCTTGGAGTTGGACACATACCAAGTTTAGCTCAGTTCTGGGCATCTTTGAAATACCTATACAAACTTGTTCCTACCTAGTAACTTGCATCTTTGAATGAGAATGTGCTTGCTTGCAGCAACGTGCTATATGTTCTGAATGCCCGAATAGGGAATCTCTGTCAAAACTTTGTTAGAAATTATGTGATCCTTACTAGCTGGAAGTAAGGGAGATGGGGCATGAAGTTATTTCTAGGAGTTGGACACATACCAAGTTTAGCTCAGTTCTGGGCATCTTTGAAATACCTATACAAACTTGTTCCTACATAGTAACTTGCATCTTTGAATGAGAATGTGCTTGCTTACAGCAACGTGCTATATATTCTGAATGCCCGAATTGGGAATCTGTGTCTAAACTTTGTTAGGAATTATGTGATCCTTACTAGCTGGAAGTAAGGGAGATGGGGCATGAAGTTATTTCTAGGAGTTGGACACATACCAAGTTTAGCTCAGTTCTGGGCATCTTTGAAATACCTATACAAACTTGTTCCTACATAGTAACTTGCAACTTTGAATGAGAATGTGCTTGCTTGCAGCAACGTGCTATATGTTCTGAATGCCCGAATAGGGAATCTGTGTCAAAACTTTGTTAGGAATTATGTGATCCTTACTAGCTGGAAGTAAGGGAGATGGAGCATGAAGTTATTTCTTGGAGTTGGACACATACCAAGTTTAGCTCAGTTCTGGGCATCTTTGAAATACCTATACAAACTTGTTCCTACCTAGTAACTTGCATCTTTGAATGAGAATGTGCTTGCTTGCAGCAACGTGCTATATGTTCTGAATGCCCGAATAGGGAATCTGTGTCAAATCTTTGTTAGGAATTATGTGATCCTTACTAGCTGGAAGTAAGGGAGATGGGGCATGAAGTTATTTCTAGGAGTTGGACACATACCAAGTTTAGCTCAGTTCTGGGCATCTTTGAAATACCTATACAAACTTGTTCCTACATAGTAACTTGCATCTTTGAATGAGAATCTGCTTGCTTACAGCAACGTGCTATATGTTCTGAATGCCCGAATAGGGAATCTGTGTCAAAACTTTGTTAGGAATTATGTGATCCTTACTAGCTGGAAGTAAGGGAGATGGGGCATGAAGTTATTTCTAGGAGTTGGACACATACCAAGTTTAGCTCAGTTCTGGGCATCTTTGAAATACCTATACAAACGTGTTCCTACATAGTAACTTGCAACTTTAAATGAGAATGTGCTTGCTTACAGCAACGTGCTATATGTTCTGAATGCCCGAATTGGGAATCTGTGTCAAAACTTTGTTAGGAATTATGTGATCCTTACTAGCTGGAAGTAAGGGAGATGGGGCATGAAGTTATTTCTAGGAGTTGGACACATACCAAGTTTAGCTCAGTTCTGGGCATCTTTGAAATACCTATACAAACTTGTTCCATTAGTAACTTGCATCTTTGAATGAGAATCTGCTTGCTTACAGCAACGTGCTATATGTTCTGAATGCCCGAATTGGCAATCTGTGTCAAAACTTTGTTAGGATTTATGTGATCCTTACTAGCTGGAAGTAAGGGAGATGGGGCATGAAGTTATTTCTAGGAGTTGGACACATACCAAGTTTAGCTCAGTTCTGGGCATCTTTGAAATACCTATACAAACTTGTTCCTACATAGTAACTTGCATCTTTGAATGAGAATCTGCTTGCTTACAGCAACGTGCTATATGTTCTGAATGCCCGAATTGGCAATCTGTGTCAAAACTTTGTTAGGAATTATGTGATCCCTACTAGCTGGAAGTAAGGGAGATGGGGCATGAAGTTATTTCTAGGAGTTGGACACATACCAAGTTTAGCTCAGTTCTGGGCATCTTTGAAATACCTATACAAACTTGTTCCTACATAGTAACTTGCAACTTTGAATGAGAATGTGCTTGCTTGCAGCAACGTGCTATATGTTCTGAATGCCCGAATAGGGAATCTGTGTCAAAACTTTGTTAGGAATTATGTGATCCTTACTAGCTGGAAGTAAGGGAGATGGAGCATGAAGTTATTTCTTGGAGTTGGACACATACCAAGTTTAGATCAGTTCTGGGCATCTTTGAAATACCTATACAAACTTGTTCCTACCTAGTAACTTGCATCTTTGAATGAGAATGTGCTTGCTTGCAGCAACGTGCTATATGTTCTGAATGCCCGAATAGGGAATCTGTGTCAAATCTTTGTTAGGAATTATGTGATCCTTACTAGCTGGAAGTAAGGGAGATGGGGCATGAAGTTATTTCTAGGAGTTGGACACATACCAAGTTTAGCTCAGTTCTGGGCATCTTTGAAATACCTATACAAACTTGTTCCTACATAGTAACTTGCATCTTTGAATGAGAATGTGCTTGCTTACAGCAACGTGCCATATGTTCAGAATGCCCGAATTGGGAATCTGTGTCTAAACTTTGTTAGGAATTATGTGATCCTTACTAGCTGGAAGTAAGGGAGATGGGGCATGAAGTTATTTCTTGGAGTTGGACACATACCAAGTTTAGCTCAGTTCTGGGCATCTTTGAAATACCTATACAAACTTGTTCCTACATAGTAACTTGCAACTTTGAATGAGAATGTGCTTGCTTGCAGCAACGTGCCATATGTTCTGAATGCCCGAATAGGGAATGTGTGTCAAAACTTTGTTAGGAATTATGTGATCCTTACTAGCTGGAAGTAAGGGAGATGGGGCATGAAGTTATTTCTAGGAGTTGGACACATACCAAGTTTAGTTCAGTTCTGGGCATCTTTGAAATACCTATACAAACTTGTTCCTACATAGTAACTTGCATCTTTGAATGAGAATGTGCTTGCTTACAGCAACGTGCTATATGTTCTGAATGCCCGAATAGGGAATCTGTGTCAAAACTTTGTTAGGAATTATGTGATCCTTACTAGCTGGAAGTAAGGGAAATGGGGCATGAAGTTATTTCTAGGAGTTGGACACATACCAAGTTTAGCTCAGTTCTGGGCATCTTTGAAATACCTATACAAACTTGTTCCTACATAGTAACTTGCATCTTTGAATGAGAATGTGCTTGCTTACAGCAACGTGCTATATGTTCTGAATGCCCGAATTGGGAATGTGTGTCAAAACTTTGTTAGGAATTATGTGATCCTTACTAGCTGGAAGTAAGGGAGATGGGGCATGAAGTTATTTCTAGGAGTTGGACACATACCAAGTTTAGCTCAGTTCTGGGCATCTTTGAAATACCTATACAAACGTGTTCCTACATAGTAACTTGCAACTTTAAATGAGAATCTGCTTGCTTACAGCAACGTGCTATATGTTCTGAATGCCCGAATTGGGAATGTGTGTCAAAACTTTGTTAGGAATTATGTGATCCTTACTAGCTGGAAGTAAGGGAGATGGGGCATGAAGTTATTTCTAGGAGTTGGACACATACCAAGTTTAGCTCAGTTCTGGGCATCTTTGAAATACCTATACAAACTTGTTCCTACATAGTAACTTGCATCTTTGAATGAGAATCTGCTTGCTTACAGCAACGTGCTATATGTTCTGAATGCCCGAATTGGCAATCTGTGTCAAAACTTTGTTAGGAATTATGTGATCCTTACTAGCTGGAAGTAAGGGAGATGGGGCATGAAGTTATTTCTAGGAGTTGGACACATACCAAGTTTAGCTCAGTTCTGGGCATTTTTGAAATACCTATACAAACTTGTTCCTACATAGTAACTTGCATCTTTGAATGAGAATCTGCTTGCTTACAGCAACGTGCTATATGTTCTGAATGCCCGAATAGGGAATCTGTGTCAAAACTTTGTTAGGAATTATGTGATCCTTACTAGCTGGAAGTAAGGGAGATGGGGCATGAAGTTATTTCTTGGAGTTGGACACATACCAACTTTAGCTCAGTTCTGGGCATCTTTGAAATACCTATACAAACTAGTTCCTACATAGTAACTTGCATCTTTGAATGAGAATGTGCTTGCTTGCAGCAACGTGCTATATGTTCTGAATGCCCGAATAGGGAATCTGTGTCAAAACTTTGTTAGAAATTATGTGATCCTTACTAGCTGGAAGTAAGGGAGATGGGGCATGAAGTTATTTCTTGGAGTTGGACACATACCAAGTTTAGCTCAGTTCTGGGCATCTTTGAAATACCTATACAAACTTGTTCCTACCTAGTAACTTGCATCTTTGAATGAGAATGGGCTTGCTTGCAGCAACGTGCTATATGTTCTGAATGCCCGAATAGGGAATCTGTGTCAAAACTTTGTTAGAAATTATGTGATCCTTACTAGCTGGAAGTAAGGGAGATGGGGCATGAAGTTATTTCTAGGAGTTGGACACATACCAAGTTTAGCTCAGTTCTGGGCATCTTTGAAATACCTATACAAACTTGTTCCTACATAGTAACTTGCATCTTTGAATGAGAATGTGCTTGCTTACAGCAACGTGCTATATGTTCTGAATGCCCGAATTGGGAATCTGTGTCAAAACTTTGTTAGGAATTATGTGATCCTTACTAGCTGGAAGTAAGGGAGATGTGGCATGAAGTTATTTCTAGGAGTTGGACACATACCACGTTTAGCTCAGTTCTGGGCATCTTTGAAATACCTATACAAACTTGTTCCTACATAGTAACTTGCAACTTTGAATGAGAATGTGCTTGCTTGCAGCAACGTGCTATATGTTCTGAATGCCCGAATAGGGAATCTGTGTCAAAACTTTGTTAGGAATTATGTGATCCTTACTAGCTGGAAGTAAGGGAGATGGAGCATGAAGTTATTTCTTGGAGTTGGACACATACCAAGTTTAGATCAGTTCTGGGCATCTTTGAAATACCTATACAAACTTGTTCCTACCTAGAAACTTGCATCTTTGAATGAGAATGTGCTTGCTTGCAGCAACGTGCTATATGTTCTGAATGCCCGAATAGGGAATCTGTGTCAAATCTTTGTTAGGAATTATGTGATCCTTACTAGCTGGAAGTAAGGGAGATGGGGCATGAAGTTATTTCTAGGAGTTGGACACATACCAAGTTTAGCTCAGTTCTGGGCATCTTTGAAATACCTATACAAACTTGTTCCTACCTAGTAACTTGCATCTTTGAATGAGAATCTGCTTGCTTACAGCAACGTGCTATATGTTCTTTATGCCCGATTTGGGAATCTGTGTCAAAACTTTGTTAGGAATTATGTGATCCTTACTAGCTGGAAGTAAGGAAGATGGGGCATGAAGTTATTTCTAGGAGTTGGACACATACCAAGTTTAGCTCAGTTCTGGGCATCTTTGAAATACCTATACAAACTTGTTCCTACATAGTAACTTGCAACTTTGAATGAGAATGTGCTTGCTTACAGCAACGTGCTATATGTTCTGAATGCCCGAATTGGGAATCTGTGTCAAAACTTTGTTAGGAATTATGTGATCCTTACTAGCTGGAAGTAAGGGAGATGGGGCATGAAGTTATTTCTAGGAGTTGGACACATACCAAGTTTAGCTCAGTTCTGGGCATCTTTGAAATACCTATACAAACTTGTTCCTACATAGTAACTTGCAACTTTGAATGAGAATGTGCTTGCTTACAGCAACGTGCTATATGTTCTGAATGCCCGAATTGGGAATCTGTGTCAAAACTTTGTTAGGAATTATGTGATCCTTACTAGCTGGAAGTAAGGGAGATGGGGCATGAAGTTATTTCTAGGAGTTGGACACATACCAAGTTTAGCTCAGTTCTGGGCATCTTTGAAATACCTATACAAACTTGTTCCTACATAGTAACTTGCAACTTTGAATGAGAATGTGCTTGCTTACAGCAACGTGCTATATGTTCTGAATGCCCGAATTGGGAATCTGTGTCAAAACTTTGTTAGGAATTATGTGATCCGTACTAGCTGTAAGTAAGGCAGATGGGGCATGAAGTTATTTCTAGGAGTTGGACACATACCAAGTTTAGCTCAGTTCTGGGCATCTTTGAAATACCTATACAAACTTGTTCCTACATAGTAACTTGCAACTTTGAATGAGAATGTGCTTGCTTACAGCAACGTGCTATATGTTCTGAATGCCCGAATTGGGAATCTGTGTCAAAACTTTGTTAGGAATTATGTGATCCGTACTAGCTGGAAGTAAGGGAGATGGGGCATGAAGTTATGTCTAGGAGTTGGACACATACCAAGTTTAGCTCAGTTCTGGGCATCTTTGAAATACCTATACAACTTGTTCCTACATAGTAACTTGCAACTTTGAATGAGAATGTGCTTGCTTACAGCAACGTTCTATATGTTCTGAATGCCCGAATTGGGAATCTGTGTCAAAACTTTGTTAGGAATTATGTGATCCGTACTAGCTGGAAGTAAGGCAGATGGGGCATGAAGTTATTTCTAGGAGTTGGACACATACCAAGTTTAGCTCAGTTCTGGGCATCTTTGAAATACCTATACAAACTTGTTCCTACATAGTAACTTGCAACTTTGAATGAGAATATGCTTTCTTACAGCAACGTGCTATATGTTCTGAATGCCCGAATTGGGAATCTGTGTCAAAACTTTGTTAGCAATTATGTGATCCGTACTAGCTGGAAGTAAGGGAGATGGGGCATGAAGTTATTTCTTGGAGTTGGACACATACCAAGTTTAGCTCAGTTCTGGGCATCTTTGAAATACCTATACATACTTGTTCCTACATAGTAACTTGCATCTTTGAATGAGAATGTGCTTGCTTACAGCAACGTGCTATATGTTCTGAATGCCCGAATTGGCAATCTGTGTCAAAACTTTGTTAGCAATTATGTGATCCGTACTAGCTGGAAGTAAGGGAGATGGGGCATGAAGTTATTTCTTGGAGTTGGACACATACCAAGTTTAGCTCAGTTTTGGGCATCTTTGAAATACCTATACAAACTTGTTCCTACATAGTAACTTGCAACTTTGAATGAGAATGAGCTTGCTTACAGCAACGTGCTATATGTTCTGAATGCCCGAATTGGGAATCTGTGTCAAAACTTTGTTAGGAATTATGTGATCCTTACTAGCTGGAAGTAATGCAGATGGGGCATGAAGTTATTTCTAGGAGTTGGACACATACCAAGTTTAGCTCAGTTCTGGGCATCTTTGAAATACCTATACAAACTTGTTCCTACATAGTAACTTGCAACTTTGAATGAGAATGTGCTTGCTTACAGCAACGTGCTATATGTTCTGAATGCCCGAATTGGGAATCTGTGTCAAAACTTTGTTAGGAATTATGTGATCCTTACTAGCTGGAAGTAAGGGAGATGGGGCATGAAGTTATTTCTAGGAGTTGGACACATACCAAGTTTAGCTCAGTTCTGGGCATCTTTGAAATACCTATACAAACTTGTTCCTACATAGTAACTTGCAACTTTGAATGAGAATGTGCTTGCTTACAGCAACGTGCTATATGTTCTGAATGCCCGAATTGGGAATCTGTGTCAAAACTTTCTTAGGAATTATGTGATCCGTACTAGCTGGAAGTAAGGCAGATGGGGCATGAAGTTATTTCTAGGAGTTGGACACATACCAAGTTTAGCTCAGTTCTGGGCATCTTTGAAATACCTATACAAACTTGTTCCTACATAGTAACTTGCAACTTTGAATGAGAATCTGCTTGCTTACAGCAACGTGCTATATGTTCTGAATGCCCGAATTGGGAATCTGTGTCAAAACTTTGTTAGGAATTATGTGATCCTTACTAGCTGGAAGTAAGGGAGATGGGGCATGAAGTTATTTCTAGGAGTTGGACACATACCAAGTTTAGCTCAGTTCTGGGCATCTTTGAAATACCTATACAAACTTGTTCCTACATAGTAACTTGCATCTTTGAATGAGAATCTGCTTGCTTACAGCAACGTGCTATATGTTCTGAATGCCCGAATTGGCAATCTGTGTCAAAACTTTGTTAGGAATTATGTGATCCTTACTAGCTGGAAGTAAGGCAGATGGGGCATGAAGTTATTTCTAGGAGTTGGACACATACCAAGTTTAGCTCAGTTCTGGGCATCTTTGAAATACCTATACAAACTTGTTCCTACATAGTAACTTGCATCTTTGAATGAGAATGTGCTTGCTTACAGCAACGTGCTATATGTTCTGAATGCCCGAATTGGGAATCTGTGTCAAAACTTTGTTAGGAATTATGTGATCCTTACTAGCTGGAAGTAAGGGAGATGGGGCATGAAGTTATTTCTTGGAGTTGGAGACATACCAAGTTTAGCTCAGTTCTGGGCATCTTTGAAATACCTATACAAACTTGTTCCTACATAGTAGCTTGCATCTTTGAATGAGAATGTGCTTGCTTACAGCAACGTGCTATATGTTCTGAATGCCCGAATTGGCAATCTGTGTCAAAACTTTGTTAGCAATTATGTGATCCGTACTAGCTGGAAGTAAGGGAGATGGGGCATGAAGTTATTTCTTGGAGTTGGACACATACCAAGTTTAGCTCAGTTCTGGGCATCTTTGAAATACCTATACAAACTTGTTCCTACATAGTAACTTGCATCTTTGAATGAGAATCTGCTTGCTTACAGCAACGTGCTATATGTTCTGAATGCCCGTATTGGGAATCTGTGTCAAAACTTTGTTAGGAATTATGTGATCCTTACTAGCTGGAAGTAAGGCAGATGGGGCATGAAGTTATTTCTAGGATTTGGACACATACCAAGTTTAGCTCAGTTCTGGGCATCTTTGAAATACCTATACAAACTTGTTCCTACATAGTAACTTGCATCTTTGAATGAGAATGTGCTTGCTTACAGCAACGTGCTATATGTTCTGAATGCCCGAATTGGGAATCTGTGTCAAAACTTTGTTAGGAATTATGTGATCCTTACTAGCTGGAAGTAAGGCAGATGGGGCATGAAGTTATTTCTAGGAGTTGGACACATACCAAGTTTAGCTCAGTTCTGGGCATCTTTGAAATACCTATACAAACTTGTTCCTACATAGTAACTTGCAACTTTGAATGAGAATGTGCTTGCTTACAGCAACGTGCTATATGTTCTGAATGCCCGAATTGGGAATCTGTGTCAAAACTTTGTTAGGAATTATGTGATCCTTACTAGCTGGAAGTAAGGGAGATGGGGCATGAAGTTATTTCTAGGAGTTGGACACATACCAAGTTTAGCTCAGTTCTGGGCATCTTTGAAATACCTATACAAACTTGTTCCTACATAGTAACTTGCAACTTTGAATGAGAATGTGCTTGCTTACAGCAACGTGCTATATGTTCTGAATGCCCGAATTGGGAATCTGTGTCAAAACTTTGTTAGGAATTATGTGATCCGTACTAGCTGGAAGTAAGGCAGATGTGGCATGAAGTTATTTCTAGGAGTTGGACACAACCAAGTTTAGCTCAGTTCTGGGCATCTTTGAAATACCTATACAAACTTGTTCCTACATAGTAACTTGCAACTTTGAATGAGAATCTGCTTGCTTACAGCAACGTGCTATATGTTCTGAATGCCCGAATTGGGAATCTGTGTCAAAACTTTCTTAGGAATTATGTTATCCTTACTAGCTGGAAGTAAGGGAGATGGGGCATGAAGTTATTTCTAGGAGTTGGACACATACCAAGTTTAGCTCAGTTCTGGGCATCTTTGAAATACCTATACAAACTTGTTCCTACATAGTAACTTGCATCTTTGAATGAGAATCTGCTTGCTTACAGCAACATGCTATATGATCTGAATGCCCGAATTGGCAATCTGTGTCAAAACTTTGTTAGGAATTATGTGATCCTTACTAGCTGGAAGTAAGGGAGATGGGGCATGAAGTTATTTCTAGGAGTTGGACACATACCAAGTTTAGCTCAGTTCTGGGCATCTTTGAAATACCTATACAAACTTGTTCCTACATAGTAACTTGCATCTTTGAATGAGAATCTGCTTGCTTACAGCAACGTGCTATATGTTCTGAATGCCCGAATTGGCA
The DNA here is from genome assembly GCF_020826845.1 of Diceros bicornis minor. Classification (NCBI taxonomy): domain Eukaryota; kingdom Metazoa; phylum Chordata; class Mammalia; order Perissodactyla; family Rhinocerotidae; genus Diceros; species Diceros bicornis. Next base: position 325,328 of record NW_026690920.1, on the reverse strand, counting down.
ATCTGTGTCAAAACTTTGTTAGGAATTATGTGATCCTTACTAGCTGGAAGTAAGGGAGATGGGGCATGAAGTTATTTCTTGGAGTTGGAGACATACCAAGTTTAGCTCAGTTCTGGGCATCTTTGAAATACCTATACAAACTTGTTCCTACATAGTAACTTGCATCTTTGAATGAGAATGTGCTTGCTTACAGCAACGTGCTATATGTTCTGAATGCCCGAATTGGGAATCTGTGTCAAAACTTTGTTAGGAATTATGTGATCCTTACTAGCTGGAAGTAAGGGAGATGGGGCATGAAGTTATTTCTTGGAGTTGGAGACATACCAAGTTTAGCTCAGTTCTGGGCATCTTTGAAATACCTATACAAACTTGTTCCTACATAGAAGCTTGCATCTTTGAATGAGAATGTGCTTGCTTGCAGCAACGTGCTATATGTTCTGAATGCCCGATTTGGGAATCTGTGTCAAAACTTTGTTAGGAATTATGTGATCCTTACTAGCTGGAAGTAAGGGAGATGGGGCATGAAGTTATTTCTATGAGTTGGACACATACCAAGTTTAGCTCAGTTCTGGGCATCTTTGAAATACCTATACAAACTTGTTCCTACATAGTAACTTGCATCTTTGAATGAGAATGTGCTTGCTTACAGCAACGTGCTATATGTTCTGAATGCCCGAATTGGGAATCTGTGTCAAAACTTTGTTAGGAATTATGTGATCCTTACTAGCTGGAAGTAAGGCAGATGGGGCATGAAGTTATTTCTAGGAGTTGGACACATACCAAGTTTAGCTCAGTTCTGGGCATCTTTGAAATACCTATACAAACATGTTCCTACATAGTAACTTGCAACTTTGAATGAGAATGTGCTTGCTTACAGCAACGTGCTATATGTTCTGAATGCCCGAATTGGGAATCTGTGTCAAAACTTTGTTAGGAATTATGTGATCCTTACTAGCTGGAAGTAAGGGAGATGGGGCATGAAGTTATTTCTAGGAGTTGGACACATACCAAGTTTAGCTCAGTTCTGGGCATCTTTGAAATACCTATACAAACTTGTTCCTACATAGTAACTTGCAACTTTGAATGAGAATGTGCTTGCTTACAGCAACGTGCTATATGTTCTGAATGCCCGAATTGGGAATCTGTGTCAAAACTTTGTTAGGAATTATGTGATCCGTACTAGCTGGAAGTAAGGCAGATGTGGCATGAAGTTATTTCTAGGAGTTGGACACATACCAAGTTTAGCTCAGTTCTGGGCATCTTTGAAATACCTATACAAACTTGTTCCTACATAGTAACTTGCAACTTTGAATGAGAATGTGCTTGCTTACAGCAACGTGCTATATGTTCTGAATGCCCGAATTGGGAATCTGTGTCAAAACTTTGTTAGGAATTATGTGATCCTTACTAGCTGGAAGTAAGGGAGATGGGGCATGAAGTTATTTCTAGGAGTTGGACACATACCAAGTTTAGCTCAGTTCTGGGCATCTTTGAAATACCTATACAAACTTGTTCCTACATAGTAACTTGCATCTTTGAATGAGAATCTGCTTGCTTACAGCAACATGCTATATGATCTGAATGCCCGAATTTGCAATCTGTGTCAAAACTTTGTTAGGAATTATGTGATCCTTACTAGCTGGAAGTAAGGGAGATGGGGCATGAAGTTATTTCTAGGAGTTGGACACATACCAAGTTTAGCTCAGTTCTGGGCATCTTTGAAATACCTATACAAACTTGTTCCTACATAGTAACTTGCATCTTTGAATGAGAATCTGCTTGCTTACAGCAACGTGCTATATGTTCTGAATGCCCGAATTGGCAATCTGTGTCAAAACTTTGTTAGGAATTATGTGATCCTTACTAGCTGGAAGTAAGGGAGATGGGGCATGAAGTTATTTCTTGGAGTTGGAGACATACCAAGTTTAGCTCAGTTCTGGGCATCTTTGAAATACCTATACAAACTTGTTCCTACATAGTAACTTGCATCTTTGAATGAGAATGTGCTTGCTTACAGCAACGTGCTATATGTTCTGAATGCCCGAATTGGGAATCTGTGTCAAAACTTTGTTAGGAATTATGTGATCCTTACTAGCTGGAAGTAAGGGAGATGGGGCATGAAGTTATTTCTTGGAGTTGGAGACATACCAAGTTTAGCTCAGTTCTGGGCATCTTTGAAATACCTATACAAACTTGTTCCTACATAGTAGCTTGCATCTTTGAATGAGAATGTGCTTGCTTGCAGCAACGTGCTATATGTTCTGAATGCCCGATTTGGGAATCTGTGTCAAAACTTTGTTAGGAATTATGTGATCCTTACTAGCTGGAAGTAAGGGAGATGGGGCATGAAGTTATTTCTAGGAGTTGGACACATACCAAGTTTAGCTCAGTTCTGGGCATCTTTGAAATACCTATACAAACTTGTTCCTACATAGTAACTTGCATCTTTGAATGAGAATGTGCTTGCTTGCAGCAACGTGCTATATGTTCTGAATGCCCGATTTGGGAATCTGTGTCAAATCTTTGTTAGGAATTATGTGATCCTTACTAGCTGGAAGTAAGGGAGATGGGGCATGAAGTTATTTCTAGGAGTTGGAGACATACCAAGTTTAGCTCAGTTCTGGGCATCTTTGAAATACCTATACAAACTTGTTCCTACATAGTAACTTGCATCTTTGAATGAAAATGTGCTTGCTTACAGCAACGTGCTATATGTTCTGAATGCCCGATTTGTGAATCTGTGTCAAAACTTTGTTAGGAATTATGTGATCCTTACTAGCTGGAAGTAAGGGAGATGGGGCATGAAGTTATTTCTAGGAGTTGGACACATACCAAGTTTAGCTCAGTTCTGGGCATCTTTGAAATACCTATACAAACTTGTTCCTACATAGTAACTTGCAACTTTGAATGAGAATGTGCTTGCTTACAGCAACGTGCTATATGTTCTGAATGCCCGAATTGGGAATCTGTGTCAAAACTTTGTTAGGAATTATGTGATCCTTACTAGCTGGAAGTAAGGGAGATGGGGCATGAAGTTATTTCTAGGAGTTGGACACATACCAAGTTTAGCTCAGTTCTGGGCATCTTTGAAATACCTATACAAACTTGTTCCTACATAGTAACTTGCAACTTTGAATGAGAATGTGCTTGCTGACAGCAACGTGCTATATGTTCTGAATGCCCGAATTGGGAATCTGTGTCAAAACTTTGTTAGGAATTATGTGATCCGTACTAGCTGGAAGTAAGGCAGATGTGGCATGAAGTTATTTCTAGGAGTTGGACACAACCAAGTTTAGCTCAGTTCTGGGCATCTTTGAAATACCTATACAAACTTGTTCCTACATAGTAACTTGCAACTTTGAATGAGAATCTGCTTGCTTACAGCAACGTGCTATATGTTCTGAATGCCCGAATTGGGAATCTGTGTCAAAACTTTGTTAGGAATTATGTGATCCTTACTAGCTGGAAGTAAGGGAGATGGGGCATGAAGTTATTTCTAGGAGTTGGACACATACCAAGTTTAGCTCAGTTCTGGGCATCTTTGAAATACCTATACAAACTTGTTCCTACATAGTAACTTGCATCTTTGAATGAGAATCTGCTTGCTTACAGCAACGTGCTATATGTTCTGAATGCCCGAATTGGCAATCTGTGTCAAAACTTTGTTAGGAATTATGTGATCCTTACTAGCTGGAAGTAAGGGAGATGGGGCATGAAGTTATTTCTTGGAGTTGGAGACATACCAAGTTTAGCTCAGTTCTGGGCATCTTTGAAATACCTATACAAACTTGTTCCTACATAGTAACTTGCATCTTTGAATGAGAATGTGCTTGCTTACAGCAACGTGCTATATGTTCTGAATGCCCGAATTGGGAATCTGTGTCAAAACTTTGTTAGGAATTATGTGATCCTTACTAGCTGGAAGTAAGGGAGATGGGGCATGAAGTTATTTCTTGGAGTTGGAGACATACCAAGTTTAGCTCAGTTCTGGGCATCTTTGAAATACCTATACAAACTTGTTCCTACATAGAAGCTTGCATCTTTGAATGAGAATGTGCTTGCTTGCAGCAACGTGCTATATGTTCTGAATGCCCGATTTGGGAATCTGTGTCAAAACTTTGTTAGGAATTATGTGATCCTTACTAGCTGGAAGTAAGGGAGATGGGGCATGAAGTTATTTCTAGGAGTTGGACACATACCAAGTTTAGCTCAGTTCTGGGCATCTTTGAAATACCTATACAAACTTGTTCCTACATAGTAACTTGCAACTTTGAATGAGAATGTGCTTGCTTACAGCAACGTGCTATATGTTCTGAATGCCCGAATTGGGAATCTGTGTCAAAACTTTGTTAGGAATTATGTGATCCTTACTAGCTGGAATTAAGGGAGATGGGGCATGAAGTTATTTCTAGGAGTTGGACACATACCAAGTTTAGCTCAGTTCTGGGCATCTTTGAAATACCTATACAAACTTGTTCCTACATAGTAACTTGCAACTTTGAATGAGAATGTGCTTGCTTACAGCAACGTGCTATATGTTCTGAATGCCCGAATTGGGAATCTGTGTCAAAACTTTGTTAGGAATTATGTGATCCGTACTAGGTGGAAGTAAGGCAGATGTGGCATGAAGTTATTTCTAGGAGTTGGACACATACCAAGTTTAGCTCAGTTCTGGGCATCTTTGAAATACCTATACAAACTTGTTCCTACATAGTAACTTGCAACTTTGAATGAGAATCTGCTTGCTTACAGCAACGTGCTATATGTTCTGAATGCCCGAATTGGGAATCTGTGTCAAAACTTTGTTAGGAATTATGTGATCCTTACTAGCTGGAAGTAAGGGAGATGGGGCATGAAGTTATTTCTAGGAGTTGGACACATACCAAGTTTAGCTCAGTTCTGGGCATCTTTGAAATACCTATACAAACTTGTTCCTACATAGTAACTTGCATCTTTGAATGAGAATCTGCTTGCTTACAGCAACATGCTATATGATCTGAATGCCCGAATTGGCAATCTGTGTCAAAACTTTGTTAGAAATTATGTGATCCTTACTAGCTGGAAGTAAGGGAGATGGGGCATGAAGTTATTTCTAGGAGTTGGACACATACCAAGTTTAGCTCAGTTCTGGGCATCTTTGAAATACCTATACAAACTTGTTCCTACATAGTAACTTGCATCTTTGAATGAGAATCTGCTTGCTTACAGCAACGTGCTATATGTTCTGAATGCCCGAATTGGCAATCTGTGTCAAAACTTTGTTAGGAATTATGTGATCCTTACTAGCTGGAAGTAAGGGAGATGGGGCATGAAGTTATTTCTTGGAGTTGGAGACATACCAAGTTTAGCTCAGTTCTGGGCATCTTTGAAATACCTATACAAACTTGTTCCTACATAGTAACTTGCATCTTTGAATGAGAATGTGCTTGCTTACAGCAACGTGCTATATGTTCTGAATGCCCGAATTGGGAATCTGTGTCAAAACTTTGTTAGGAATTATGTGATCCTTACTAGCTGGAAGTAAGGGAGATGGGGCATGAAGTTATTTCTAGGAGTTGGAGACATACCAAGTTTAGCTCAGTTCTGGGCATCTTTGAAATACCTATACAAACTTGTTCCTACATAGTAACTTGCATCTTTGAATGAAAATGTGCCTTCTTACAGCAACGTGCTATATGTTCTGAATGCCCGATTTGTGAATCTGTGTCAAAACTTTGTTAGGAATTATGTGATCCTTACTAGCTGGAAGTAAGGGAGATGGGGCATGAAGTTATTTCTAGGAGTTGGACACATACCAAGTTTAGCTCAGTTCTGGGCATCTTTGAAATACCTATACAAACTTGTTCCTACATAGTAACTTGCAACTTTGAATGAGAATGTGCTTGCTTACAGCAACGTGCTATATGTTCTGAATGCCCGAATTGGGAATCTGTGTCAAAACTTTGTTAGGAATTATGTGATCCTTACTAGCTGGAAGTAAGGGAGATGGGGCATGAAGTTATTTCTAGGAGTTGGACACATACCAAGTTTAGCTCAGTTCTGGGCATCTTTGAAATACCTATACAAACTTGTTCCTACATAGTAACTTGCAACTTTGAATGAGAATGTGCTTGCTGACAGCAACGTGCTATATGTTCTGAATGCCCGAATTGGGAATCTGTGTCAAAACTTTGTTAGGAATTATGTGATCCTTACTAGCTGCAAGTAAGGGAGATGGGGCATGAAGTTATTTCTAGGAGTTGGACACATACCAAGTTTAGCTCAGTTCTGGGCATCTTTGAAATACCTATACAAACTTGTTCCTACATAGTAACTTGCAACTTTGAATGAGAATGTGCTTGCTTACAGCAACGTGCTATATGTTCTGAATGCCCGAATTGGGAATCTGTGTCAAAACTTTGTTAGGAATTATGTGATCCGTACTAGCTGGAAGTAAGGCAGATGGGGCATGAAGTTATTTCTAGGAGTTGGACACATACCAAGTTTAGCTCAGTTCTGGGCATCTTTGAAATACCTATACAAACTTGTTCCTACATAGTAACTTGCAACTTTGAATGAGAATGTGCTTGCTTACAGCAACGTGCTATATGTTCTGAATGCCCGAATTGGGAATCTGTGTCATAACTTTGTTAGGAATTATGTGATCCGTACTAGCTGGAAGTAAGGGAGATGGGGCATGAAGTTATTTCTAGGAGTTGGACACATACCAAGTTTAGCTCAGTTCTGGGCATCTTTGAAATACCTATACAAACTTGTTCCTACATAGTAACTTGCAACTTTGAATGAGAATGTGCTTGCTTACAGCAACGTGCTATATGTTCTGAATGCCCGAATTGGGAATCTGTGTCAAAACTTTGTTAGGAATTATGTGATCCGTACTAGCTGGAAGTAAGGCAGATGGGGCATGAAGTTATTTCTAGGAGTTGGACACATACCAAGTTTAGCTCAGTTCTGGGCATCTTTGAAATACCTATACAAACTTGTTCCTACATAGTAACTTGCAACTTTGAATGAGAATGTGCTTGCTTACAGCAACGTGCTATATGTTCTGAATGCCCGAATTGGGAATCTGTGTCAAAACTTTGTTAGCAATTATGTGATCCGTACTAGCTGGAAGTAAGGGAGATGGGGCATGAAGTTATTTCTAGGAGTTGGACACATACCAAGTTTAGCTCAGTTCTGGGCATCTTTGAAATACCTATACAAACTTGTTCCTACATAGTAACTTGCATCTTTGAATGAGAATGTGTTTGCTTACAGCAACGTGCTATATGTTCTGAATGCCCGAATTGGCAATCTGTGTCAAAACTTTGTTAGCAATTATGTGATCCGTACTAGCTGGAAGTAAGGGAGATGGGGCATGAAGTTATTTCTTGGAGTTGGAGACATACCAAGTTTAGCTCAGTTCTGGGCATCTTTGAAATACCTATACAAACTTGTTCCTACATAGTAACTTGCATCTTTGAATGAGAATGTGCTTGCTTACAGCAACGTGCTATATGTTCTGAATGCCCGAATTGGGAATCTGTGTCAAAACTTTGTTAGGAATTATGTGATCCTTACTAGCTGGAAGTAAGGCAGATGGGGCATGAAGTTATTTCTAGGAGTTGGACACATACCAAGTTTAGCTCAGTTCTGGGCATCTTTGAAATACCTATACAAACTTGTTCCTACATAGTAACTTGCAACTTTGAATGAGAATGTGCTTGCTTACAGCAACGTGCTATATGTTCTGAATGCCCGAATTGGGAATCTGTGTAAAAACTTTGATAGGAATTATGTGATCCTTACTAGCTGGAAGTAAGGCAGATGGGGCATGAAGTTATTTCTAGGAGTTGGACACATACCAAGTTTAGCTCAGTTCTGGGCATCTTTGAAATACCTATACAAACTTGTTCCTACATAGTAACTTGCAACTTTGAATGAGAATGTGCTTGCTTACAGCAACGTGCTATATGTTCTGAATGCCCGAATTGGGAATCTGTGTCAAAACTTTGTTAGGAATTATGTGATCCTTACTAGCTGGAAGTAAGGGAGATGGGGCATGAAGTTATTTCTAGGAGTTGGACACATACCAAGTTTAGCTCAGTTCTGGGCATCTTTGAAATACCTATACAAACTTGTTCCTACATAGTAACTTGCAACTTTGAATGAGAATGTGCTTGCTTACAGCAACGTGCTATATGTTCTGAATGCCCGAATTGGGAATCTGTGTCAAAACTTTGTTAGGAATTATGTGATCCTTACTAGCTGGAAGTAAGGGAGATGGGGCATGAAGTTATTTCTAGGAGTTGGACACATACCAAGTTTAGCTCAGTTCTGGGCATCTTTGAAATACCTATACAAACTTGTTCCTACATAGTAACTTGCATCTTTGAATGAGAATCTGCTTGCTTACAGCAACGTGCTATATGTTCTGAATGCCCGAATTGGCAATCTGTGTCAAAACTTTGTTAGGAATTATGTGATCCTTACTAGCTGGAAGTAAGGGAGATGGGGCATGAAGTTATTTCTTGGAGTTGGAGACATACCAAGTTTAGCTCAGTTCTGGGCATCTTTGAAATACCTATACAAACTTGTTCCTACATAGTAACTTGCATCTTTGAATGAGAATGTGCTTGCTTACAGCAACGTGCTATATGTTCTGAATGCCCGAATTGGGAATCTGTGTCAAAACTTTGTTAGGAATTATGTGATCCTTACTAGCTGGAAGTAAGGGAGATGGGGCATGAAGTTATTTCTAGGAGTTGGAGACATACCAAGTTTAGCTCAGTTCTGGGCATCTTTGAAATACCTATACAAACTTGTTCCTACATAGTAACTTGCATCTTTGAATGAAAATGTGCCTTCTTACAGCAACGTGCTATATGTTCTGAATGCCCGATTTGTGAATCTGTGTCAAAACTTTGTTAGGAATTATGTGATCCTTACTAGCTGGAAGTAAGGGAGATGGGGCATGAAGTTATTTCTAGGAGTTGGACACATACCAAGTTTAGCTCAGTTCTGGGCATCTTTGAAATACCTATACAAACTTGTTCCTACATAGTAACTTGCAACTTTGAATGAGAATGTGCTTGCTTACAGCAACGTGCTATATGTTCTGAATGCCCGAATTGGGAATCTGTGTCAAAACTTTGTTAGGAATTATGTGATCCTTACTAGCTGGAAGTAAGGGAGATGGGGCATGAAGTTATTTCTAGGAGTTGGACACATACCAAGTTTAGCTCAGTTCTGGGCATCTTTGAAATACCTATACAAACTTGTTCCTACATAGTAACTTGCAACTTTGAATGAGAATGTGCTTGCTGACAGCAACGTGCTATATGTTCTGAATGCCCGAATTGGGAATCTGTGTCAAAACTTTGTTAGGAATTATGTGATCCTTACTAGCTGCAAGTAAGGGAGATGGGGCATGAAGTTATTTCTAGGAGTTGGACACATACCAAGTTTAGCTCAGTTCTGGGCATCTTTGAAATACCTATACAAACTTGTTCCTACATAGTAACTTGCAACTTTGAATGAGAATGTGCTTGCTTACAGCAACGTGCTATATGTTCTGAATGCCCGAATTGGGAATCTGTGTCAAAACTTTGTTAGGAATTATGTGATCCGTACTAGCTGGAAGTAAGGCAGATGGGGCATGAAGTTATTTCTAGGAGTTGGACACATACCAAGTTTAGCTCAGTTCTGGGCATCTTTGAAATACCTATACAAACTTGTTCCTACATAGTAACTTGCAACTTTGAATGAGAATGTGCTTGCTTACAGCAACGTGCTATATGTTCTGAATGCCCGAATTGGGAATCTGTGTCATAACTTTGTTAGGAATTATGTGATCCGTACTAGCTGGAAGTAAGGGAGATGGGGCATGAAGTTATTTCTAGGAGTTGGACACATACCAAGTTTAGCTCAGTTCTGGGCATCTTTGAAATACCTATACAAACTTGTTCCTACATAGTAACTTGCAACTTTGAATGAGAATGTGCTTGCTTACAGCAACGTGCTATATGTTCTGAATGCCCGAATTGGGAATCTGTGTCAAAACTTTGTTAGGAATTATGTGATCCGTACTAGCTGGAAGTAAGGCAGATGGGGCATGAAGTTATTTCTAGGAGTTGGACACATACCAAGTTTAGCTCAGTTCTGGGCATCTTTGAAATACCTATACAAACTTGTTCCTACATAGTAACTTGCAACTTTGAATGAGAATGTGCTTGCTTACAGCAACGTGCTATATGTTCTGAATGCCCGAATTGGGAATCTGTGTCAAAACTTTGTTAGCAATTATGTGATCCGTACTAGCTGGAAGTAAGGGAGATGGGGCATGAAGTTATTTCTAGGAGTTGGACACATACCAAGTTTAGCTCAGTTCTGGGCATCTTTGAAATACCTATACAAACTTGTTCCTACATAGTAACTTGCATCTTTGAATGAGAATGTGTTTGCTTACAGCAACGTGCTATATGTTCTGAATGCCCGAATTGGCAATCTGTGTCAAAACTTTGTTAGCAATTATGTGATCCGTACTAGCTGGAAGTAAGGGAGATGGGGCATGAAGTTATTTCTTGGAGTTGGAGACATACCAAGTTTAGCTCAGTTCTGGGCATCTTTGAAATACCTATACAAACTTGTTCCTACATAGTAACTTGCATCTTTGAATGAGAATGTGCTTGCTTACAGCAACGTGCTATATGTTCTGAATGCCCGAATTGGGAATCTGTGTCAAAACTTTGTTAGGAATTATGTGATCCTTACTAGCTGGAAGTAAGGCAGATGGGGCATGAAGTTATTTCTAGGAGTTGGACACATACCAAGTTTAGCTCAGTTCTGGGCATCTTTGAAATACCTATACAAACTTGTTCCTACATAGTAACTTGCAACTTTGAATGAGAATGTGCTTGCTTACAGCAACGTGCTATATGTTCTGAATGCCCGAATTGGGAATCTGTGTAAAAACTTTGATAGGAATTATGTGATCCTTACTAGCTGGAAGTAAGGCAGATGGGGCATGAAGTTATTTCTAGGAGTTGGACACATACCAAGTTTAGCTCAGTTCTGGGCATCTTTGAAATACCTATACAAACTTGTTCCTACATAGTAACTTGCAACTTTGAATGAGAATGTGCTTGCTTACAGCAACGTGCTATATGTTCTGAATGCCCGAATTGGGAATCTGTGTCAAAACTTTGTTAGGAATTATGTGATCCTTACTAGCTGGAAGTAAGTGAGATGGGGCATGAAGTTATTTCTAGGAGTTGGACACATACCAAGTTTAGCTCAGTTCTGGGCATCTTTGAAATACCTATACAAACTTGTTCCTACATAGTAACTTGCAACTTTGAATGAGAATGTGCTTGCTTACAGCAACGTGCTATATGTTCTGAATGCCCGAATTGGGAATCTGTGTCAAAACTTTGTTAGGAATTATGTGATCCTTACTAGCTGGAAGTAAGGGAGATGGGGCATGAAGTTATTTCTAGGAGTTGGACACATACCAAGATTAGCTCAGTTCTGGGCATCTTTGAAATACCTATACAAACTTGTTCCTACATAGTAACTTGCATCTTTGAATGAGAATCTGCTTGCTTACAGCAACGTGCTATATGTTCTGAATGCCCGAATTGGGAATCTGTGTCTAAACTTTGTTAGGAATTATGTCATCACTACTAGCTGGAAGTAAGGGAGATGGGGCATGAAGTTATTTCTAGGAGTTGGACACATACCAAGTTTAGCTCAGTTCTGGGCATCTTTGAAATACCTATACAAACTTGTTCCTACCTAGTAACTTGCATCTTTGAATGAGAATGTGCTTGCTTACAGCAACGTGCTATATGTTCTGAATGCCCGAATTGGGAATCTGTGTCAAAACTTTGTTAGGAATTATGTGATCCTTACTAGCTGGAAGTAAGGGAGATGGGGCATGAAGTTATTTCTAGGAGTTGGACACATAGCAAGTTTAGCTCAGTTCTGGGCATCTTTGAAATACCTATACAAACTTGTTCCTACATAGTAACTTGCATCTTTGAATGAGAATCTGCTTGCTTACAGCAACGTGCTATATGTTCTGAATGCCCGAATAGGGAATCTGTGTCAAAACTTTGTTAGGAATTATGTGATCCTTACTAGCTGGAAGTAAGGGAGATGGGGCATGAAGTTATTTCTAGGAGTTGGACACATACCAAGTTTAGCTCAGTTCTGGGCATCTTTGAAATACCTATACAAACTTGTTCCTACATAGTAACTTGCAACTTTGAATGAGAATGTGCTTGCTTGCAGCAACGTGCTATATGTTCTGAATGCCCGAATAGGGAATCTGTGTCAAAACTTTGTTAGGAATTATGTGATCCTTACTAGCTGGAAGTAAGGGAGATGGGGCATGAAGTTATTTCTAGGAGTTGGACACATACCAATTTAGCTTAGTTCTGGGCATCTTTGAAATACCTATACAAACTTGTTCCTACATAGTAACATGCAACTTTGAATGAGAATGTGCTAGTTCTGGGCATCTTTGAAATACCTATACAAACTTGTTCCTACATAGTAACTTGCATCTTTGAATGAGAATGTGCTTGCTTACAGCAACGTGCTATATGTTCTGAATGCCCGAATTGGGAATCTGTGTCAAAACTTTGTTAGGAATTATGTGATCCTTACTAGCTGGAAGTAAGGGAGATGAGGCATGAAGTTAGTTCTAGGAGTTGGACACATACCAAGTTTAGCTCAGTTCTGGGCATCTTTGAAATACCTATACAAACTTGTTCCTTCATAGTAACTTGCATCTTTGAATGAGAATGTGCTTGCTTACAGCAACGTGCTATATGTTCTGAATGCCCGAATTGGCAATCTGTGTCAAAACTTTGTTAGGAATTATGTGATCCTTACTAGCTGGAAGTAAGGGAGATGGGGCATGAAGTTATTTCTAGGAGTTGGACACATACCAAGTTTAGCTCAGTTCTGGGCATCTTTGAAATACCTATACAAACTGCTTCCTACATAGTAACTTGCAACATTGAATGAGAATGTGCTTGCTTACAGCAACGTGCTATATGTTCTGAATGCCCGAATTGGGAATCTGTGTCAAAACTTTGTTAGGAATTATGTGATCCTTACTAGCTGGAAGTAAGGGAGATGGGGCATGAAGTTATTTCTAGGAGTTGGACACATACCAAGTTTAGCTCAGTTCTGGGCATCTTTGAAATACCTATACAAACTTGTTCCTACATAGTAACTTGCATCTTTCAATGAGAATGTGCTTGCTTACAGCAACGTGCTATATGTTCTGAATGCCCGAATTGGCAATCTGTGTCAAAACTTTGTTAGGAATTATGTGATCCTTACTAGCTGGAAGTAAGGGAGATGGGGCATGAAGTTATTTCTAGGAGTTGGACACATACCAAGTTTAGCTCAGTTCTGGGCATCTTTGAAATACCTATACAAACTTGTTCCTACATAGTAACTTGCAACTTTGAATGAGAATGTGCTTGCTTGCAGCAACGTGCTATATGTTCTGAATGCCCGAATAGGGAATCTGTGTCAAAACTTTGTTAGGAATTATGTGATCCTTACTAGCTGGAAGTAAGGGAGATGGGGCATGAAGTTATTTCTAGGAGTTGGACACATACCAAGTTTAGCTCAGTTCTGGGCATCTTTGAAATACCTATACAAACTTGTTCCTACATAGTAACTTGCATCTTTGAATGAGAATGTGCTTGCTTGCAGCAACGTGCTATATGTTCTGAATGCCCGAATAGGGAATCTGTGTCAAAACTTTGTTAGGAATTATGTGATCCTTACTAGCTGGAAGTAAGGGAGATGGGGCATGAAGTTATTTCTAGGAGTTGGACACATACCAAGTTTAGCTCAGTTCTGGGCATCTTTGAAATACCTATACAAACTTGTTCCTACATAGTAACTTGCATCTTTGAATGAGAATGTGCTTGCTTACAGCAACGTGCTATATGTTCTGAATGCCCGAATTGGCAATCTGTGTCAAAACTTTGTTAGGAATTATGTGATCCTTACTAGCTCTAAGTAAGGGAGATGGGGCATGAAGTTATTTCTTGGAGTTGGAGACATACCAAGTTTAGCTCAGTTCTGGGCATCTTTGAAATACCTATACAAACTTGTTCCTACATAGTAACTTGCATCTTTGAATGAGAATGTGCTTGCTTACAGCAACGTGCTATATGTTCTGAATGCCCGAATTGAGAATCTGTGTCAAAACTTTGTCAGGAATTATGTGATCCTTACTAGCTGGAAGTAAGGGAGATGGGGCATGAAGTTATTTCTAGGAGTTGGACACATACCAAGTTTAGCTCAGTTCTGGGCATCTTTGAAATACCTATACAAACTTGTTCCTACGTAGTAACTTGCAACTTTGAATGAGAATGTGCTTGCTTACAGCAACGTGCTATATGTTCTGAATGCCCGAATTGGGAATCTGTGTCAAAACTTTGTTAGGAATTATGTGATCCTTACTAGCTGGAAGTAAGGGAGATGGGGCATGAAGTTATTTCTAGGAGTTGGACACATACCAAGTTTAGCTCAGTTCTGGGCATCTTTGAAATACCTATACAAACTTGTTTCTACATAGTAACTTGCATCTTTGAATGAGAATGTGCTTGCTTACAGCAACGTGCTATATGTTCTGAATGCTCGAATTGGGAATCTGTGTCAAAACTTTGTTAGGAATTATGTGATCCTTACTAGCTGGAAGTAAGGGAGATGGGGCATGAAGTTATTTCTTGGAGTTGGAGACATACCAAGTTTAGCTCAGTTCTGGGCATCTTTGAAATACCTATACAAACTTGTTCCTACATAGTAACTTGCAACTTTGAATGAGAATGTGCTTGCTTGCAGCAACGTGCAATATGTTCTGAATGCCCGATTTGGGAATCTGTGTCAAAACTTTGTTAGGAATTATGTGATCCTTACTAACTGGTAGTAAGGGAGATGGAGCATGAAGTTATTTCTAAGAGTTGGACACATACCAAGTTTAGCTCAGTTCTGGGCATCTTTGAAATACCTATACAAACTTGTTCCTACCTAGTAACTTGCATCTTTGAATGAGAATGTGCTTGCTTACAGCAACGTGCTATATGTTCTGAATGCCCGAATTGGCAATCTGTGTCAAAACTTTGTTAGGAATTATGTGATCCTTACTAGCTGGAAGTAAGGGAGATGGGGCATGAAGTTATTTCTAGGAGTTGGACACATACCAAGTTTAGCTCAGTTCTGGGCATCTTTGAAATACCTATACAAACTTGTTCCTACATAGTAACTTGCAACTTTGAATGAGAATGTGCTTGCTTACAGCAACGTGCTATATGTTCTGAATGCCCGAATTGGCAATCTGTGTCAAAACTTTGTTAGGAATTATGTGATCCTTACTAGCTGGAAGTAAGGGAGATGGGGCATGAAGTTATTTCTAGGAGTTGGACACATACCAAGTTTAGCTCAGTTCTGGGCATCTTTGAAATACCTATACAAACTTGTTCATACATAGTAACTTGCAACATTGAATGAGAATGTGCTTGCTTGCAGCAACGTGCTATATGTTCTGAATGCCCGAATTGGGAATCTGTGTCAAAACTTTGTTAGGAATTATGTGATCCTTACTAGCTGGAAGTAAGGGAGATGGGGCATGAAGTTATTTCTAGGAGTTGGACACATACCAAGTTTAGCTCAGTTCTGGGCATCTTTGAAATACCTATACAAACTTGTTCCTACATAGTAACTTGCATCTTTCAATGAGAATCTGCTTGCTTACAGCAACGTGCTATATGTTCTGAATGCCCGAATTGACAATCTGTGTCAAAACTTTGTTAGGAATTATGTGATCCTTACTAGCTGGAAGTAAGGGAGATGGGGCATGAAGTTATTTCTAGGAGTTGGACACATACCAAGTTTCGCTGAGTTCTGGGCATCTTTGAAATACCTATACAAACTTGTTCCTACATAGTAACTTGCATCTTTGAATGAGAATGTGCTTGCTTCCAGCAACGTGCTATATGTTCTGAATGCCCGATTGGCAATCTGTGTCAAAACTTTGTTAGGAATTATGTGATCCTTACTAGCTGGAAGTAAGGGAGATGGGGCATAAAGTTATTTCTAGGAGTTGGACACATACCAAGTTTAGCTCAGTTCTGGTCATCTTTGAAATACCTATACAAACTTGTTCCTACATAGTAACTTGCAACTTTGAATGAGAATGTGCTTGCTTACAGCAACGTGCTATATGTTCTGAATGCCCGAATTGGGAATCTGTGTCAAAACTTTGTTAGGAATTATGTGATCCGTACTAGCTGGAAGTAAGGGAGATGGGGCATGAAGTTATTTCTAGGAGTTGGACACATACCAAGTTTAGCTCAGTTCTGGGCATCTTTGAAATACCTATACAAACTTGTTCCTACATAGTAACTTGCATCTTTGAATGAGAATCTGCTTGCTTACAGCAACGTGCTATATGTTCTGAATGCCCGAATTGGCAATCTGTGTCAAAACTTTGTTAGGAATTATGTGATCCTTACTAGCTGGAAGTAAGGGAGATGGGGCATGAAGTTATTTCTAGGAGTTGGACACATACCAAGTTTAGCTCAGTTCTGGGCATCTTTGAAATACCTATACAAACTTGTTCCTACATAGTAACTTGCAACTTTGAATGAGAATGTGCTTGCTTACAGCAACGTGCTATATGTTCTGAATGCCGGAATAGGGAATCTGTGTCAAAACTTTGTTAGGAATTATGTGATCCTTACTAGCTGGAAGTAAGGGAGATGGGGCATGAAGTTATTTCTAGGAGTTGGACACATACCAAGTTTAGCTCAGTCTGGGCATCTTTGAAATACCTATACAAACTTGTTCCTACATAGTAACTTGCATCTTTGAATGAGAATGTGCTTGCTTACAGCAACGTGCTATATGTTCTGAATGCCCGAATTGGGAATCTGTGTCAAAACTTTGTTAGGAATTATGTGATCCTTACTAGCTGGAAGTAAGGGAGATGGAGCATGAAGTTATTTCTAGGAGTTGGACACATACCAAGTTTAGCTCAGTTCTGGGCATCTTTGAAATACCTATACAAACTTGTTCCTACATAGTAACTTGCAACTTTGAATGAGAATGTGCTTGCTTACAGCAACGTGCTATATGTTCTGAATGCCCGAATTGGGAATCTGTGTCAAAACTTTGTTAGGAATTATGTGATCCTTACTAGCTGGAAGTAAGGGAGATGGGGCATGAAGTTATTTCTAGGAGTTGGACACATACCAAGTTTAGCTCAGTTCTGGGCATCTTTGAAATACCTATACAAACTTGTTCCTACATAGTAACTTGCATCTTTGAATGAGAATCAGCTTGCTTACAGCAACGTGCTATATGTTCTGAATGCCCGAATTTGGAATCTGTGTCAAAACTTTGTTAGATATTATGTCTTCCTTACTAGCTGGAAGTAAGGGAGATGGGGCATGAAGTTATTTCTAGGAGTTGGACACATACCAAGTTTAGCTCAGTTCTGGGCATCTTTGAAATACCTATACAAACTTGTTCCTACCTAGTAACTTGCATCTTTGAATGAGAATCTGCTTGCTTACAGCAACGTGCTATATGTTCTGAATGCCCGAATTGGGAATCTGTGTCAAAACTTTGTTAGGAATTATGTGATCCTTACTAGCTGGAAGTAAGGGAGATGGGGCATGAAGTTATTTCTAGGAGTTGGACACATACCAAGTTTAGCTCAGTTCTGGGCATCTTTGAAATACCTATACAAACTTGTTCCTACATAGTAACTTGCATCTTTGAATGAGAATCTGCTTGATTACAGCAACGTGCTATATGTTCTGAATGCCCGAATTGGGAATCTGTGTCAAAACTTTGTTAGGAATTATGTGATCCTTACTAGCTGGAAGTAAGGGAGATGGGGCATGAAGTTATTTCTAGGAGTTGGACACATACCAAGTTTAGCTCAGTTCTGGGCATCTTTGAAATACCTATACAAACTTGTTCCTACATAGTAACTTGCAACTTTGAATGAGAATGTGCTTGCTTACAGCAACGTGCTATATGTTCTGAATGCCCGAATTGGGAATCTGTGTCAAAACTTTGTTAGGAATTATGTGATCCTTACTAGCTGGAAGTAAGGGAGATGGGGCATGAAGTTATTTCTAGGAGTTGGACACATACCAAGTTTAGCTCAGTTCTGGGCATCTTTGAAATACCTATACAAACTTGTTCCTACATAGTAACTTGCATCTTTGAATGAGAATGTGCTTGCTTACAGCAACGTGCTATATGTTCTGAATGCCCGAATTGGCAATCTGTGTCAAAACTTTGTTAGGAATTATGTGATCCTTACTAGCTGGAAGTAAGGGAGATGGGGCATGAAGTTATTTCTAGGAGTTGGACACATACCAAGTTTAGCTCAGTTCTGGGCATCTTTGAAATACCTATACAAACTTGTTCCTACATAGTAACTTGCATCTTTGAATGAGAATGTGCTTGCTTACAGCAACGTGCTATATGTTCTGAATGCCCGAATTGGCAATCTGTGTCAAAACTTTGTTAGGAATTATGTGATCCTTACTAGCTGGAAGTAAGGGAGATGGGGCATGAAGTTATTTCTAGGAGTTGGACACATACCAAGTTTAGCTCAGTTCTGGGCATCTTTGAAATACCTATACAAACTTGTTCCTACATAGTAACTTGCAACTTTGAATGAGAATGTGCTTGCTTGCAGCAACGTGCTATATGTTCTGAATGCCCGAATAGGGAATCTGTGTCAAAACTTTGTTAGGAATTATGTGATCCTTACTAGCTGGAAGTAAGGTAGATGGGGCATGAAGTTATTTCTAGGAGTTGGACACATACCAAGTTTAGCTTAGTTCTGGGCATCTTTGAAATACCTATACAAACTTGTTCCTACATAGTAACTTGCAACTTTGAATGAGAATGTGCTTGCTTACAGCAACGTGCTATATGTTCTGAATGCCCGAATTGGGAATCTGTGTCAAAACTTTGTTAGGAATTATGTGATCCTTACTAGCTGGAAGTAAGGGAGATGGGGCATGAAGTTATTTCTAGGAGTTGGACACATACCAAGTTTAGCTCAGTTCTGGGCATCTTTGAAATACCTATACAAACTTGTTCCTACATAGTAACTTGCATCTTTGAATGAGAATGTGCTTGCTTACAGCAACGTGCTATATGTTCTGAATGCCCGTATTGGGAATTTGTGTCAAAACTTTGTTAGGAATTATGTGATCCTTACTAGCTGGAAGTAAGGGAGATGGGGCATGAAGTTATTTCTAGGAGTTGGACACATACCAAGTTTAGCTCAGTTCTGGGCATCTTTGAAATACCTATACAAACTTGTTCCTACATAGTAACTTGCATCTTTGAATGAGAATGTGCTTGCTTACAGCAACGTGCTATATGTTCTGAATGCCCGAATTGGGAATCTGTGTCAAAGCTTTGTTAGGAATTATGTGATCCTTACTAGCTGGAAGTAAGGGAGATGGGGCATGAAGTTATTTCTAAGAGTTGGACACATACCAAGTTTAGCTCAGTTCTGGGCATCTTTGAAATACCTATACAAACTTGTTCCTACATAGTAACTTGCATCTTTGAATGAGAATGTGCTTGCTTACAGCAACGTGCTATATGTTCTGAATGCCCGAATTGGGAATCTGTGTCAAAACTTTGTTAGGAATTATGTGATCCTTACTAGCTGGAAGTAAGGGAGATGGGGCATGAAGTTATTTCTAGGAGTTGGACACATACCAAGTTTAGCTCAGTTCTGGGCATCTTTGAAATACCTATACAAACTTGTTCCTACATAGTAACTTGCAACTTTGAATGAAAATGTGCTTGCTTACAGCAACGTGCTATATGTTCTGAATGCCCGAATAGGGAATCTGTGTCAAAACTTTGTTAGGAATTATGTGATCCTTACTAGCTGGAAGTAAGGGAGATGGAGCATGAAATTATTTCTAGGAGTTGGACACATACCAAGTTTAGCTCAGTTCTGGGCATCTTTGAAATACCTATACAAACTTGTTCCTACATAGTAACTTGCATCTTTGAATGAGAATATGCTTGCTTGCAGCAACGTGCTATATGTTCTGAATGCCCGAATAGGGAATCTGTGTCAAAACTTTGTTAGGAATTATGTGATCCTTACTAGCTGGAAGTAAGGGAGATGGGGCATGAAGTTATTTCTAGGAGTTGGACACATACCAAGTTTAGCTCAGTTCTGGGCATCTTTGAAATACCTATACAAACTTGTTCCTACATAGTAACTTGCAACTTTGAATGAAAATGTGCTTGCTTACAGCAACGTGCTATATGTTCTGAATGCCCGAATAGGGAATCTGTGTCAAAACTTTGTTAGGAATTATGTGATCCTTACTAGCTGGAAGTAAGGGAGATGGAGCATGAAATTATTTCTAGGAGTTGGACACATACCAAGTTTAGCTCAGTTCTGGGCATCTTTGAAATACCTATACAAACTTGTTCCTACATAGTAACTTGCATCTTTGAATGAGAATATGCTTGCTTGCAGCAACGTGCTATATGTTCTGAATGCCCGAATAGGGAATCTGTGTCAAAACTTTGTTAGGAATTATGTGATCCTTACTAGCTGGAAGTAAGGGAGATGTGGCATGAAGTTATTTCTAGGAGTTGGACACATACCAAGTTTAGCTCAGTTCTGGGCATCTTTGAAATACCTATACAAACTTGTTCCTACCTAGTAGCTTGCATCTTTGAATGAGAATCTGCTTGCTTATAGCAACGTGCTATATGTTCTGAATGCCCGAATAGGGAATCTGTGTCAAAACTTTGTTAGGAATTATGTGATCCTTACTAGCTGGAAGTAAGGGAGATGGGGCATGAAGTTATTTCTAGGAGTTGGACACATACCAAGTTTAGCTCAGTTCTGGGCATCTTTGAAATACCTATACAAACTTGTTCCTACCTAGTAACTTGCAACTTTGAATGAGAATGTGCTTGCTTACAGCAACGTGCTATATGTTCTGAATGCCCGAATAGGGAATCTGTGTCAAAACTTTGTTAGGAATTATGTGATCCTTACTAGCTGGAAGTAAGGGAGATGGGGCATGAAGTTATTTCTAGGAGTTGGACACATACCAAGTTTAGCTCAGTTCTGGGCATCTTTGAAATACCTATACAAACTTGTTCCTACCTAGTAACTTGCAACTTTGAATGAGAATGTGCTTGCTTACAGCAACGTGCTATATGTTCTGAATGCCCGAATTGGGAATCTGTGTCAAAACTTTGTTAGGAATTATGTGATCCTTACTAGCTGCAAGTAAGGGAGATGGGGCATGAAGTTATTTCTAGGAGTTGGACACATACCAAGTTTAGCTCAGTTCTGGGCATCTTTGAAATACCTATACAAACTTGTTCCTACATAGTAACTTGCAACTTTGAATGAGAATGTGCTTGCTTACAGCAACGTGCTATATGTTCTGAATGCCCGAATTGGGAATCTGTGTCAAAACTTTGTTAGGAATTATGTGATCCTTACTAGCTGCAAGTAAGGGAGATGGGGCATGAAGTTATTTCTAGGAGTTGGACACATACCAAGTTTAGCTCAGTTCTGGGCATCTTTGAAATACCTATACAAACTTGTTCCTACATAGTAACTTGCAACTTTGAATGAGAATGTGCTTGCTTACAGCAACGTGCTATATGTTCTGAATGCCCGAATTGGGAATCTGTGTCAAAACTTTGTTAGGAATTATGTGATCCTTACTAGCTGGAAGTAAGGGAGATGGGGCATGAAGTTATTTCTAGGAGTTGGACACATACCAAGTTTAGCTCAGTTCTGGGCATCTTTGAAATACCTATACAAACTTGTTCCTACATAGTAACTTGCATCTTTGAATGAGAATGTGCTTGCTTACAGCAACGTGCTACATGTTCTGAATGCCCGAATTGGCAATCTGTGTCAAAACTTTGTTAGGAATTATGTGATCCTTACTAGCTGGAAGTAAGGGAGATGGGGCATGAAGTTATTTCTAGGAGTTGGACGCATACCAAGTTTAGCTCAGTTCTGGGCATCTTTGAAATACCTATACAAACTTGTTCCTACATAGTAACTTGCAACTTTGAATGAGAATGTGCTTGCTTGCAGCAACGTGCTATATGTTCTGAATGTCCGAATAGGAAATCTGTGTCAAAACTTTGTTAGGAATTATGTGATCCTTACTAGCTGGAAGTAAGGGAGATGGGGCATGAAGTTATTTCTAGGAGTTGGACACATACCAAGTTTAGCTCAGTTCTGGGCATCTTTGAAATACCTATACAAACTTGTTCCTACATAGTAACTTGCATCTTTGAATGAGAATGTGTTTGCTTGCAGCAACGTGCTATATGTTCTGAATGCCCGAATTGGGAATCTGTGTCAAAACTTTGTTAGGAATTATGTGATCCTTACTAGCTGGAAGTAAGGGAGATGGGGCATGAAGTTATTTCTTGGAGTTGGAGACATACCAAGTTTAGCTCAGTTCTGGGCATCTTTGAAATACCTATACAAACTTGTTCCTACATAGTAACTTGCATCTTTGAATGAGAATGTGCTTGCTTACAGCAACGTGCTATATGTTCTGAATGCCCGAATTGAGAATCTGTGTCAAAACTTTGTTAGGAATTATGTGATCCTTACTAGCTGGAAGTAAGGGAGATGGGGCATGAAGTTATTTCTAGGAGTTGGACACATACCAAGTTTAGCTCAGTTCTGGGCATCTTTGAAATACCTATACAAACTTGTTCCTACATAGTAACTTGCATCTTTGAATGAGAATGTGCTTGCTTGCAGCAACGTGCTATATGTTCTGAATGCCCGAATTGGGAATCTGTGTCAAAACTTTGTTAGGAATTATGTGATCCTTACTAGCTGGAAGTAAGGGAGATGGGGCATGAAGTTATTTCTAGGAGTTGGACACATACCAAGTTTAGCTCAGTTCTGGGCATCTTTGAAATACCTATACAAACTTGTTCCTTCATAGTAACTTGCATCTTTGAATGAGAATGTGCTTGCTTACAGCAACGTGCTATATGTTCTGAATGCCCGAATTGGCAATCTGTGTCAAAACCTTGTTAGGACTTATGTGATCCTTACTAGCTCTAAGTAAGGGAGATGGGGCATGAAGTTATTTCTTGGAGTTGGAGACATACCAAGTTTAGCTCAGTTCTGGGCATCTTTGAAATACCTATACAAACTTGTTCCTACATAGTAACTTGCATCTTTGAATGAGAATGTGCTTGCTTACAGCAACGTGCTATATGTTCTGAATGCCCGAATTGTGAATCTGTGTCAAAACTTTGTTAGGAATTATGTGATCCTTACTAGCTGGAAGTAAAGGAGATGGGGCATGAAGTTATTTCTAGGAGTTGGACACATACCAAGTTTAGCTCAGTTCTGGGCATCTTTGAAATACCTATACAAACTTGTTCCTACATAGTAACTTGCAACTTTGAATGAGAATGTGCTTGCTTACAGCAACGTGCTATATGTTCTGAATGCCCGAATTGGGAATCTGTGTCAAAACTTTGTTAGGAATTATGTGATCCTTACTAGCTGGAAGTAAGGGAGATGGGGCATGAAGTTATTTCTAGGAGTTGGACACATACCAAGTTTAGCTCAGTTCTGGGCATCTTTGAAATACCTATACAAACTTGTTCCTACATAGTAACTTGCAACTATGAATGAGAATGTGCTTGCTTACAGCAACGTGCTATATGTTCTGAATGCCCGAATTGGGAATCTGTGTCAAAACGTTGTTAGGAATTATGTGATCCTTACTAGCTGGAAGTAAGGGAGATGGGGCATGAAGTTATTTCTTGGAGTTGGAGACATACCAAGTTTAGCTCAGTTCTGGGCATCTTTGAAATACCTATACAAACTTGTTCCTACATAGTAACTTGCAACTTTGAATGAGAATGTGCTTGCTTGCAGCAACGTGCTATATGTTCTGAATGCCTGATTTGGGAATCTGTGTCAAAACTTTGTTAGGAATTATGTGATCCTTACTAGCTGGAAGTAAGGGAGATGGAGCATGAAGTTATTTCTAGGAGTTGGACACATACCAAGTTTAGCTCAGTTCTGGGCATCTGTGAAATACCTATACAAACTTGTTCCTACCTAGTAACTTGCATCTTTGAATGAGAATGTGCTTGCTTACAGCAACGTGCTATATGTTCTGAATGCCCGAATTGGGAATCTGTGTCAAAACTTTGTTAGGAATTATGTGATCCTTACTAGCTGGAAGTAAGGGAGATGGGGCATGAAGTTATTTCTAGGAGTTGGACACATACCAAGTTTAGCTCAGTTCTGGGCATCTTTGAAATACCTATACAAACTTGTTCCTACATAGTAACTTGAATCTTTGAATGAGAATCTGCTTGCTTACAGCAACGTGCTATATGTTCTGAATGCCCGAATTGGGAATCTGTGTCAAAACTTTGTTAGGAATTATGTGATCCTTACTAGCTGGAAGTAAGGGAGATGGGGCATGAAGTTATTTCTAGGAGTTGGACACATACCAAGTTTAGCTCAGTTCTGGGCATTTTTGAAATACCTATACAAACTTGTTCCTACATAGTAACTTGAATCTTTGAATGAGAATCTGCTTGCTTACAGCAACGTGCTATATGTTCTGAATGCCCGAATTGGCAATCTGTGTCAAAACTTTGTTAGGAATTATGTGATCCTTACTAGCTGGAAGTAAGGGAGATGGGGCATGAAGTTATTTCTAGGAGTTGGACACATACCAAGTTTAGCTCAGTTCTGGGCATCTTTGAAATACCTATACAAACTTGTTCCTACATAGTAACTTGCAACTTTGAATGAGAATGTGCTTGCTTACAGCAACGTGCTATATGTTCTGAATGCCCGAATTGGGAATCTGTGTCAAAACTTTGTTAGGAATTATGTGATCCTTACTAGCTGGAAGTAAGGGAGATGGGGCATGAAGTTATTTCTAGGAGTTGGACACATACCAAGTTTAGCTCAGTTCTGGGCATCTTTGAAATACCTATACAAACTTGTTCCTACATAGTAACTTGCAACATTGAATGAGAATGTGCTTGCTTGCAGCAACGTGCTATATGTTCTGAATGCCCGAATTGGGAATCTGTGTCAAAACTTTGTTAGGAATTATGTGTTCCTTACAAGCTGGAAGTAAGGGAGATGGGGCATGAAGTTATTTCTAGGAGTTGGACACATACCAAGTTTAGCTCAGTTCTGGGCATCTTTGAAATACCTATACAAACTTGTTCCTACATAGTAACTTGCATCTTTGAATGAGAATCTGCTTGCTTACAGCAACGTGCTATATGTTCTGAATGCCCGAATTGGGAATCTGTGTCAAAACTTTGTTAGGAATTATGTGATCCTTACTAGCTGGAAGTAAGGGAGATGGGGCATGAAGTTATTTCTAGGAGTTGGACACATACCAAGTTTAGCTCAGTTCTGGGCATCTTTGAAATACCTATACAAACTTGTTCCTACATAGTAACTTGCATCTTTGAATGAGAATCTGCTTGCTTCCAGCAACGTGCTATATGCTCTGAATGCCCGAATTGGCAATCTGTGTCAAAACTTTGTTAGGAATTATGTGATCCTTACTAGCTGGAAGTAAGGGAGATGGGGCATGAAGTTATTTCTAGGAGTTGGACACATACCAAGTTTAGCTCAGTTCTGGGCATCTTTGAAATACCTATACAAACTTGTTCCTACATAGTAACTTGCATCTTTGAATGAGAATGTGCTTGCTTCCAGCAACGTGCTATATGTTCTGAATGCCCGAATTGGCAATCTGTGTCAAAACTTTGTTAGGAATTATGTGATCCTTACTAGCTGGAAGTAAGGGAGATGGGGCATGAAGTTATTTCTAGGAGTTGGACACATACCAAGTTTAGCTCAGTTCTGGGCATCTTTGAAATACCTATACAAACTTGTTCCTACATAGTAACTTGCAACTTTGAATGAGAATGTGCTTGCTTGCAGCAACGTGCTATATGTTCTGAATGCCCGAATAGGGAATCTGTGTCAAAACTTTGTTAGGAATTATGTGATCCTTACTAGCTGGAAGTAAGGGAGATGGGGCATGAAGTTATTTCTAGGAGTTGGACACATACCAAGTTTAGCTCAGTTCTGGGCATCTTTGAAATACCTATACAAACTTGTTCCTACCTAGTAACTTGCATCTTTGAATGAGAATCTGCTTGCTTACAGCAACGTGCTATATGTTCTGAATGCCCGAATTGGGAATCTGTGTCAAAACTTTGTTAGGAATTATGTGATCCTTACTAGCTGGAAGTAAGGGAGATGGGGCATGAAGTTATTTCTAGGAGTTGGACACATACCAAGTTTAGCTCAGTTCTGGGCATCTTTGAAATACCTATATAAACTTGTTCCTACATAGTAACTTGAATCTTTGAATGAGAATCTGCTTGCTTACAGCAACGTGCTATATGTTCTGAATGCCCGAATTGGGAATCTGTGTCAAAACTTTGTTAGGAATTATGTGATCCTTACTAGCTGGAAGTAAGGGAGATGGGGCATGAAGTTATTTCTAGGAGTTGGACACATACCAAGTTTAGCTCAGTTCTGGGCATCTTTGAAATACCTATACAAACTTGTTCCTACATAGTAACTTGAATCTTTGAATGAGAATCTGCTTGCTTACAGCAACGTGCTATATGTTCTGAATGCCCGAATTGGCAATCTGTGTCAAAACTTTGTTAGGAATTATGTGATCCTTACTAGCTGGAAGTAAGGGAGATGGGGCATGAAGTTATTTCTAGGAGTTGGACACATACCAAGTTTAGCTCAGTTCTGGGCATCTTTGAAATACCTATACAAACTTGTTCCTACATAGTAACTTGCAACTTTGAATGAGAATGTGCTTGCTTACAGCAACGTGCTATATGTTCTGAATGCCCGAATTGGGAATCTGTGTCAAAACTTTGTTAGGAATTATGTGATCCTTACTAGCTGGAAGTAAGGGAGATGGGGCATGAAGTTATTTCTAGGAGTTGGACACATACCAAGTTTAGCTCAGTTCTGGGCATCTTTGAAATACCTATACAAACTTGTTCCTACATAGTAACTTGCAACATTGAATGAGAATGTGCTTGCTTGCAGCAACGTGCTATATGTTCTGAATGCCCGAATTGGGAATCTGTGTCAAAACTTTGTTAGGAATTATGTGATCCTTACTAGCTGGAAGTAAGGGAGATGGGGCATGAAGTTATTTCTAGGAGTTGGCCACATACCAAGTTTAGCTCAGTTCTGGGCATCTTTGAAATACCTATACAAACTTGTTCCTACATAGTAACTTGCATCTTTGAATGAGAATCTGCTTGCTTACAGCAACGTGCTACATGTTCTGAATGCCCGAATTGGGAATCTGTGTCAAAACTTTGTTAGGAATTATGTGATCCTTACTAGCTGGAAGTAAGGGAGATGGGGCATGAAGTTATTTCTAGGAGTTGGACACATACCAAGTTTAGCTCAGTTCTGGGCATCTTTGAAATACCTATACAAACTTGTTCCTACATAGTAACTTGCATCTTTGAATGAGAATCTGCTTGCTTACAGCAACGTGCTATATGTTCTGAATGCCCGAATTGGCAATCTGTGTCAAAACTTTGTTAGGAATTATGTGATCCTTACTAGCTGGAAGTAAGGGAGATGGGGCATGAAGTTATTTCTAGGAGTTGGACACATACCAAGTTTAGCTCAGTTCTGGGCATCTTTGAAATACCTATACAAACTTGTTCCTACATAGTAACTTGCATCTTTGAATGAGAATGTGCTTGCTTACAGCAACGTGCTATATGTTCTGAATGCCCGAATTGGCAATCTGTGTCAAAACTTTGTTAGGAATTATGTGATCCTTACTAGCTGGAAGTAAGGGAGATGGGGCATGAAGTTATTTCTAGGAGTTGGACACATACCAAGTTTAGCTCAGTTCTGGGCATCTTTGAAATACCTATACAAACTTGTTCCTACATAGTAACTTGCAACTTTGAATGAGAATGTGCTTGCTTGCAGCAACGTGCTATATGTTCTGAATGCCCGAATAGGGAATCTGTGTCAAAACTTTGTTAGGAATTATGTGATCCTTACTAGCTGGAAGTAAGGGAGATGGGGCATGAAGTTATTTCTAGGAGTTGGACACATACCAAGTTTAGCTCAGTTCTGGGCATCTTTGAAATACCTATACAAACTTGTTCCTACCTAGTAACTTGCATCTTTGAATGAGAATGTGCTTGCTTACAGCAACGTGCTATATGTTCTGAATGCCCGAATTGGGAATCTGTGTCAAAACTTTGTTAGGAATTATGTGATCCTTACTAGCTGCAAGTAAGGGAGATGGGGCATGAAGTTATTTCTAGGAGTTGGACACATACCAAGTTTAGCTCAGTTCTGGGCATCTTTGAAATACCTATACAAACTTGTTCCTACATAGTAACTTGCATCTTTGAATGAGAATGTGCTTGCTTACAGCAACATGCTATATGTTCTGAATGCCCGAATTGGGAATCTGTGTCAAAACTTTGTTAGGAATTATGTGATCCTTACTAGCTGGAAGTAAGGGAGATGGGGCATGAAGTTATTTCTAGGAGTTGGACACATACCAAGTTTAGCTCAGTTCTGGGCATCTTTGAAATACCTATACAAACTTGTTCCTACATAGTAACTTGCAACTTTGAATGAGAATGTGCTTGCTTGCAGCAACGTGCTATATGTTCTGAATGCCCGAATAGGGAATCTGTGTCAAAACTTTGTTAGGAATTATGTGATCCTTACTAGCTGGAAGTAAGGGAGATGGGGCATGAAGTTATTTCTAGGAGTTGGACACATACCAAGTTTAGCTCAGTTCTGGGCATCTTTGAAATATCTATACAAACTTGTTCCTACATAGTAACTTGTAACTTTGAATGAGAATGTGCTTGCTTGCAGCAACGTGCTATATGTTCTGAATGCCCGAATAGGGAATCTGTGTCAAAACTTTGTTAGGAATTATGTGATCCTTACTAGCTGGAAGTAAGGGAGATGGGGCATGAAGTTATTTCTAGGAGTTGGACACATACCAAGTTTAGCTCAGTTCTGGGCATCTTTGAAATACCTATACAAACTTGTTCCTACATAGTAACTTGCATCTTTGAATGAGAATGTGCTTGCTTGCAGCAACGTGCTATATGTTCTGAATGCCCGAATTGGGAATCTGTGTCAAAACTTTGTTAGGAATTATGTGATCCTTACTAGCTGGAAGTAAGGGAGATGGGGCATGAAGTTATTTCCAGGAGTTGGACACATACCAAGTTTAGCTCAGTTCTGGGCATCTTTGAAATACCTATACAAACTTGTTCCTACATAGTAACTTGCAACTTTGAATGAGAATGTGCTTGCTTGCAGCAACGTGCTATATATTCTGAAAGCCCGAATTGGGAATCTGTGTCAAAACTTTGTTAGGAATTATGTGATCCTTACTAGCTCTAAGTAAGGGAGATGGGGCATGAAGTTATTTCTTGGAGTTGGAGACATACCAAGTTTAGCTCAGTTCTGGGCATCTTTGAAATACCTATACAAACTTGTTCCTACATAGTAACTTGCATCTTTGAATGAGAATGTGCTTGCTTACAGCAACGTGCTATATGTTCTGAATGCCCGAATTGGGAATCTGTGTCAAAACTTTGTTAGGAATTATGTGATCCTTACTAGCTGGAAGTAAGGGAGATGGGGCATGAAGTTATTTCTAGGAGTTGGACACATACCAAGTTTAGCTCAGTTCTGGGCATCTTTGAAATACCTATACAAACTTGTTCCTACATAGTAACTTGCAACTTTGAATGAGAATGTGCTTGCTTGCAGCAACGTGCTATATGTTCTGAATGCCCGAATAGGGAATCTGTGTCAAAACTTTGTTAGGAATTATGTGATCCTTACTAGCTGGAAGTAAGGGAGATGGGGCATGAAGTTATTTCTAGGAGTTGGACACATACCAAGTTTAGCTCAGTTCTGGGCATCTTTGAAATACCTATACAAACTTGTTCCTACATAGTAACTTGCATCTTTGAATGAGAATGTGCTTGCTTGCAGCAACGTGCTATATGTTCTGAATGCCCGAATTGGGAATCTGTGTCAAAACTTTGTTAGGAATTATGTGATCCTTACTAGCTGGAAGTAAGGGAGATGGGGCATGAAGTTATTTCTAGGAGTTGGACACATACCAAGTTTAGCTCAGTTCTGGGCATCTTTGAAATACCTATACAAACTTGTTCCTACATAGTAACTTGCAACTTTGAATGAGAATGTGCTTGCTTACAGCAACGTGCTATATGTTCTGAATGCCCGAATTGGGAATCTGTGTCAAAACTTTGTTAGGAATTATGTGATCCTTACTAGCTGGAAGTAAGGGAGATGGGGCATGAAGTTATTTCTAGGAGTTGGACACATACCAAGTTTAGCTCAGTTCTGGGCATCTTTGAAATACCTATACAAACTTGTTCCTACATAGTAACTTGCATCTTTGAATGAGAATGTGCTTGCTTACAGCAACGTGCTATATGTTCTGAATGCCCGAATTGGCAATCTGGGTCAAAACTTTGTTAGGAATTATGTGATCCTTACTAGCTGGAAGTAAGGGAGATGGGGCATGAAGTTATTTCTAGGAGTTGGACACATACCAAGTTTAGCTCAGTTCTGGGCATCTTTGAAATACCTATACAAACTTGTTCCTACATAGTAACTTGCATCTTTGAATGAGAATGTGCTTGCTTACAGCAACGTGCTATATGTTCTGAATGCCCGAATTGGCAATCTGTGTCAAAACTTTGTTAGGAATTATGTGATCCTTACTAGCTGGAAGTAAGGGAGATGGGGCATGAAGTTATTTCTAGGAGTTGGACACATACCAAGTTTAGCTCAGTTCTGGGCATCTTTGAAATACCTATACAAACTTGTTCCTACATAGTAACTTGCAACTTTGAATGAGAATGTGCTTGCTTGCAGCAACGTGCTATATGTTCTGAATGCCCGAATAGGGAATCTGTGTCAAAACTTTGTTAGGAATTATGTGATCCTTACTAGCTGGAAGTAAGGTAGATGGGGCATGAAGTTATTTCTAGGAGTTGGACACATACCAAGTTTAGCTTAGTTCTGGGCATCTTTGAAATACCTATACAAACTTGTTCCTACATAGTAACATGCAACTTTGAATGAGAATGTGCTAGTTCTGGGCATCTTTGAAATACCTATACAAACTTGTTCCTACATAGTAACTTGCAACTTTGAATGAGAATGTGCTTGCTTACAGCAACGTGCTATATGTTCTGAATGCCCGAATTGGGAATCTGTGTCAAAACTTTGTTAGGAATTATGTGATCCTTACTAGCTGGAAGTAAGGGAGATGGGGCATGAAGTTATTTCTAGGAGTTGGACACATACCAAGTTTAGCTCAGTTCTGGGCATCTTTGAAATACCTTTACAAACTTGTTCCTACATAGTAACTTGCATCTTTGAATGAGAATGTGCTTGCTTACAGCAACGTGCTATATGTTCTGTATGCCCGTATTGGGAATCTGTGTCAAAACTTTGTTAGGAATTATGTGATCCTTACTAGCTGGAAGTAAGGGAGATGGGGCATGAAGTTATTTCTAGGAGTTGGACACATACCAAGTTTAGCTCAGTTCTGGGCATCTTTGAAATACCTATACAAACTTGTTCCTACATAGTAACTTGCATCTTTGAATGAGAATGTGCTTGCTTACAGCAACGTGCTATATGTTCTGAATGCCCGAATTGGGAATCTGTGTCAAAACTTTGTTAGGAATTATGTGATCCTTACAAGCTGGAAGTAAGGGAGATGGGGCATGAAGTTATTTCTAGGAGTTGGACACATACCAAGTTTAGCTCAGTTCTGGGCATCTTTGAAATACCTATACAAACTTGTTCCTTCATAGTAACTTGCATCTTTGAATGAGAATGTGCTTGCTTACAGCAACGTGCTATGTGTTCTGAATGCCCGAATTGGCAATCTGTGTCAAAACTTTGTTAGGAATTATGTGATCCTTACTAGCTGGAAGTAAGGGAGATGGGGCATGAAGTTATTTCTAGGAGTTGGACACATACCAAGTTTAGCTCAGTTCTGGGCATCTTTGAAATACCTATACAAACTTGTTCCTACATAGTAACTTGCAACTTTGAATGAAAATGTGCTTGCTTACAGCAACGTGCTATATGTTCTGAATGCCCGAATAGGGAATCTGTGTCAAAACTTTGTTAGAAATTATGTGATCCTTACTAGCTGGAAGTAAGGGAGATGGAGCATGAAATTATTTCTAGGAGTTGGACACATACCAAGTTTAGCTCAGTTCTGGGCATCTTTGAAATACCTATACAAACTTGTTCCTACATAGTAACTTGCATCTTTGAATGAGAATATGCTTGCTTGCAGCAACGTGCTATATGTTCTGAATGCCCGAATAGGGAATCTGTGTCAAAACTTTGTTAGGAATTATGTGATCCTTACTAGCTGGAAGTAAGGGAGATGGGGCATGAAGTTATTTCTAGGAGTTGGACACATACCAAGTTTAGCTCAGTTCTGGGCATCTTTGAAATACCTATACAAACTTGTTCCTACCTAGTAACTTGCATCTTTGAATGAGAATCTGCTTGCTTATAGCAACGTGCTATATGTTCTGAATGCCCGAATAGGGAATCTGTGTCAAAACATTGTTAGGAATTATGTGATCCTTACTAGCCTGAAGTAAGGGAGATGGGGCATGAAGTTATTTCTAGGAGTTGGACACATACCTAGTTTAGCTCAGTTCTGGGCATCTTTAAAATACCTATACAAACTTGTTCCTACCTAGTAACTTGCAACTTTGAATGAGAATGTGCTTGCTTACAGCAACGTGCTATATGTTCTGAATGCCCGAATAGGGAATCTGTGTCAAAACTTTGTTAGGAATTATGTGGTCCTTACTAGCTGGAAGTAAGGGAGATGGGGCATGAAGTTATTTCTAGGAGTTGGACACATACCAAGTTTAGCTCAGTTCTGCGCATCTTTGAAATACCTATACAAACTTGTTCCTACATAGTAACTTGCAACTTTGAATGAGAATGTGCTTTCTTACAGCAACGTGCTATATGTTCTGAATGCCCGAATTGGGAATCTGAGTCAAAACTTTGTTAGGAATTATATGATCCTTACTAGCTGGAAGTAAGGGAGATGGGGCATGAAGTTATTTCTAGGAGTTGGACACATACCAAGTTTAGCTCAGTTCTGGGCATCTTTGAAATACCTATACAAACTGGTTCCTACATAGTAACTTCCAACTTTGAATGAGAATGTGCTTGCTTACAGCAACGTGCTATATGTTCTGAATGCCCGAATTGGGAATCTGTGTCAAAACTTTGTTAGGAATTATGTGATCCTTACTAGCTGGAAGTAAGGGAGATGGGGCATGAAGTTATTTCTAGGAGTTGGACACATACCAAGTTTAGCTCAGTTCTGGGCATCTTTGAAATACCTATACAAACTTGTTCCTACATAGTAACTTGCATCTTTGAATGAGAATGTGCTTGCTTACAGCAACGTGCTATATGTTCTGAATGCCCGAATTGGCAATCTGTGTCAAAACTTTGTTAGGAATTATGTGATCCTTACTAGCTGGAAGTAAGGGAGATGGGGCATGAAGTTATTTCTAGGAGTTGGACACATACCAAGTTTAGCTCAGTTCTGGGCATCTTTGAAATACCTATACAAACTTGTTCCTACATAGTAACTTGCAACTTTGAATGAGAATGTGCTTGCTTGCAGCAACGTGCTATATGTTCTGAATGCCCGAATAGGGAATCTGTGTCAAAACTTTGTTAGGAATTATGTGATCCTTACTAGCTGGAAGTAAGGGAGATGGGGCATGAAGTTATTTCTAGGAGTTGGACACATACCAAGTTTAGCTCAGTTCTGGGCATCTTTGAAATACCTATACAAACTTGTTCCTACATAGTAACTTGCATCTTTGAATGAGAATGTGCTTGCTTGCAGCAACGTGCTATATGTTCTGAATGCCCGAATTGGGAATCTGTGTCAAAACTTTGTTAGCAATTATATGATCCTTACTAGCTGGAAGTAAGGGAGATGGGGCATGAAGTTATTTCTAGGAGTTGGACACATACCAAGTTTAGCTCAGTTCTGGGCATCTTTGAAATACCTATACAAACTTGTTCCTACATAGTAACTTGCATCTTTGAAAGAGAATGTGCTTGCTTACAGCAACGTGCTATATGTTCTGAATGCCCGAATTGGCAATCTGTGTCAAAACTTTGTTAGGAATTATGTGATCCTTACTAGCTCTAAGTAAGGGAGATGGGGCATGAAGTTATTTCTTGGAGTTGGAGACATACCAAGTTTAGCTCAGTTCTGGGCATCTTTGAAATACCTATACAAACTTGTTCCTACATAGTAACTTGCATCTTTGAATGAGAATGTGCTTGCTTACAGCAACGTGCTATAGGTTCTGAATGCCCGAATTGAGAATCTGTGTCAAAACTTTGTTAGGAATTATGTGATCCTTACTAGCTGGAAGTAAGGGAGATGGGGCATGAAGTTATTTCTAGGAGTTGGACACATACCAAGTTTAGCTCAGTTCTGGGCATCTTTGAAATACCTATACAAACTTGTTCCTACATAGTAACTTGCAACTTTGAATGAGAATGTGCTTGCTTACAGCAACGTGCTATATGTTCTGAATGCCCGAATTGGGAATCTGTGTCAAAACTTTGTTAGGAATTATGTGATCCTTACTAGCTGGAAGTAAGGCAGATGGGGCATGAAGTTATTTCTAGGAGTTGGACACATACCAAGTTTAGCTCAGTTCTGGGCATCTTTGAAATACCTATACAAACTTGTTCCTACATAGTAACTTGCATCTTTGAATGAGAATGTGCTTGCTTACAGCAACGTGCTATATGTTCTGAATGCCCGAATTGGGAATCTGTGTCAAAACTTTGTTAGGAATTATGTGATCCTTACTAGCTGGAAGTAAGGGAGATGGGGCATGAAGTTATTTCTTGGAGTTGGAGACATACCAAGTTTAGCTCAGTTCTGGGCATCTTTGAAATACCTATACAAACTTGTTCCTACATAGTAACTTGCAACTTTGAATGAGAATGTGCTTGCTTGCAGCAACGTGCTATATGTTCTGAATGCCCGATTTGGGAATCTGTGTCAAAACTTTGTTAGGAATTATGTGATCCTTACTAACTGGAAGTAAGGGAGATGGAGCATGAAGTTATTTCTAGGAGTTGGACACATACCAAGTTTAGCTCAGTTCTGGGCATCTTTGAAATACCTATACAAACTTGTTCCTACCTAGTAACTTGCATCTTTGAATGAGAATGTGCTTGCTTACAGCAACGTGCTATATGTTCTGAATGCCCGAATTGGGAATCTGTGTCAAAACTTTGTTAGGAATTATGTGATCCTTACTAGCTGGAAGTAAGGCAGATGGGGCATGAAGTTATTTCTAGGAGTTGGACACATACCAAGTTTAGCTCAGTTCTGGGCATCTTTGAAATACCTATACAAACTTGTTCCTACATAGTAACTTGCATCTTTGAATGAGAATGTGCTTGCTTACAGCAACGTGCTATATGTTCTGAATGCCCGAATTGGGAATCTGTGTCAAAACTTTGTTAGGAATTATGTGATCCTTACTAGCTGGAAGTAAGGGAGATGGGGCATGAAGTTATTTCTAGGAGTTGGACACATACCAAGTTTAGCTCAGTTCTGGGCATCTTTGAAATACCTATACAAACTTGTTCCTACATAGTAACTGGCAACTTTGAATGAGAATGTGCTTGCTTACAGCAACGTGCTATATGTTCTGAATCCCCGAATTGGCAATCTGTGTCAAAACTTTGTTAGGAATTATGTGATCCTTACTAGCTGGAAGTAAGGGAGATGGGGCATGAAGTTATTTCTAGGAGTTGGACACATACCAAGTTTAGCTCAGTTCTGGGCATCTTTGAAATACCTATACAAACTTGTTCCTACATAGTAACTGGCAACTTTGAATGAGAATGTGCTTGCTTACAGCAACGTGCTATATGTTCTGAATGCCCGAATTGGCAATCTGTGTCAAAACTTTGTTAGGAATTATGTGATCCTTACTAGCTGGAAGTAAGGGAGATGGGGCATGAAGTTATTTCTAGGAGTTGGACACATACCAAGTTTAGCTCAGTTCTGGGAATCTTTGAAATACCTATACAAACTTGTTCCTACATAGTAACTTGCAACTTTGAATGAGAATGTGCTTGCTTACAGCAACGTGCTATATGTTCTGAATGCCCGAATTGGGAATCTGTGTCAAAACTTTGTTAGGAATTATGTGATCCTTACTGGCTGGAAGTAAGGGAGATGGGGCATGAAGTTATTTCTAGGAGTTGGACACATACCAAGTTTAGCTCAGTTCTGGGCATCTTTGAAATACCTATACAAACTTGTTCCTACATAGTAACTTGCATCTTTGAATGAGAATGTGCTTGCTTACAGCAACGTGCTATATGTTCTGAATGCCCGAATTGGGAATCTGTGTCAAAACTTTGTTAGGAATTATGTGATCCTTACTAGCTGGAAGTAAGGGAGATGGGGCATGAAGTTATTTCTTGGAGTTGGAGACATACCAAGTTTAGCTCAGTTCTGGGCATCTTTGAAATACCTATACAAACTTGTTCCTACATAGTAACTTGCAACTTTGAATGAGAATGTGCTTGCTTGCAGCAACGTGCTATATGTTCTGAATGCCCGATTTGGGAATCTGTGTCAAAACTTTGTTAGGAATTATGTGATCCTTACTAACTGGAAGTAAGGGAGATGGAGCATGAAGTTATTTCTAGGAGTTGGACACATACCAAGTTTAGCTCAGTTCTGGGCATCTTTGAAATACCTATACAAACTTGTTCCTACCTAGTAACTTGCATCTTTGAATGAGAATGTGCTTGCTTACAGCAACGTGCTATATGTTCTGAATGCCCGAATTGGGAATCTGTGTCAAAACTTTGTTAGGAATTATGTGATCCTTACTAGCTGGAAGTAAGGCAGATGGGGCATGAAGTTATTTCTAGGAGTTGGACACATACCAAGTTTAGCTCAGTTCTGGGCATCTTTGAAATACCTATACAAACTTGTTCCTACATAGAAACTTGAATCTTTGAATGAGAATCTGCTTGCTTACAGCAACGTGCTATATGTTCTGAATGCCCGAATTGGGAATCTGTGTCAAAACTTTGTTAGGAATTATGTGATCCTTACTAGCTGGAAGTAAGGGAGATGGGGCATGAAGTTATTTCTAGGAGTTGGACACATACCAAGTTTAGCTCAGTTCTGGGCATCTTTGAAATACCTATACAAACTTGTTCCTACATAGTAACTGGCAACTTTGAATGAGAATGTGCTTGCTTACAGCAACGTGCTATATGTTCTGAATGCCCGAATTGGCAATCTGTGTCAAAACTTTGTTAGGAATTATGTGATCCTTACTAGCTGGAAGTAAGGGAGATGGGGCATGAAGTTATTTCTAGGAGTTGGACACATACCAAGTTTAGCTCAGTTCTGGGCATCTTTGAAATACCTATACAAACTTGTTCCTACATAGTAACTTGCAACTTTGAATGAGAATGTGCTTGCTTACAGCAACGTGCTATATGTTCTGAATGCCCGAATTGGGAATCTGTGTCAAAACTTTGTTAGGAATTATGTGATCCTTACTAGCTGGAAGTAAGGGAGATGGGGCATGAAGTTATTTCTAGGAGTTGGACACATACCAAGTTTAGCTCAGTTCTGGGCATCTTTGAAATACCTATACAAACTTGTTCATACATAGTAACTTGCAACATTGAATGAGAATGTGCTTGCTTGCAGCAACGTGCTATATGTTCTGAATGCCAGAATTGGGAATCTGTGTCAAAACTTTGTTAGGAATTATGTGATCCTTACTAGCTGGAAGTAAGGGAGATGGGGCATGAAGTTATTTCTAGGAGTTGGACACATACCAAGTTTAGCTCAGTTCTGGGCATCTTTGAAATACCTATACAAACTTGTTCCTACATAGTAACTTGCATCTTTGAATGAGAATCTGCTTGCTTACAGCAACGTGCTATATGTTCTGAATGCCCGAATTGGCAATCTGTGTCAAAACTTTGTTAGGAATTATGTGATCCTTACTAGCTGGAAGTAAGGGAGATGGGGCATGAAGTTATTTCTAGGAGTTGGACACATACCAAGTTTAGCTCAGTTCTGGGCATCTTTGAAATACCTATACAAACTTGTTCCTGCATAGTAACTTGCATCTTTGAATGAGAATGTGCTTGCTTCCAGCAACGTGCTATATGTTCTGAATGCCCGAATTGGCAATCTGTGTCAAAACTTTGTTAGGAATTATGTGATCCTTACTAGCTGGAAGTAAGGGAGATGGGGCATAAAGTTATTTCTAGGAGTTGGACACATACCAAGTTTAGCTCAGTTCTGGGCATCTTTGAAATACCTATACAAACTTGTTCCTACATAGTAACTTGCAACTTTGAATGAGAATGTGCTTGCTTACAGCAACGTGCTATATGTTCTGAATGCCCGAATTGGGAATCTGTGTCAAAACTTTGTTAGGAATTATGTGATCCGTACTAGCTGGAAGTAAGGGAGATGGGGCATGAAGTTATTTCTAGGAGTTGGACACATACCAAGTTTAGCTCAGTTCTGGGCATCTTTGAAATACCTATACAAACTTGTTCCTACATAGTAACTTGCATCCGTGAATGAGAATGTGCTTGCTTACAGCAACGTGCTATATGTTCTGAATGCCCGAATTGGCAATCTGTGTCAAAACTTTGTTAGGAATTATGTGATCCTTATGGGCTGGAAGTAAGGGAGATGGGGCATGAAGTTATTTCTAGGAGTTGGACACATACCAAGTTTCGCTCAGTTCTGGGCATCTTTGAAATACCTATACAAACTTGTTCCTACATAGTAACTTGCAACTTTGAATGAGAATGTGCTTGCTTGCAGCAACGTGCTATATGTTCTGAATGCCCGAATAGGGAATCTGTGTCAAAACTTTGTTAGGAATTATGTGATCCTTACTAGCTGGAAGTAAGGTAGATGGGGCATGAAGTTATTTCTAGGAGTTGGACACATACCAAGTTTAGCTCAGTTCTGGGCATCTTTGAAATACCTATACAAACTTGTTCCTACATAGTAACTTGCAACTTTGAATGAGAATGTGCTTGCTTACAGCAACGTGCTATATGTTCTGAATGCCCGAATTGGGAATCTGTGTCAAAACTTTGTTAGGAATTATGTGATCCTTACTAGCTGGAAGTAAGGGAGATGGGGCATGAAGTTATTTCTAGGAGTTGGACACATACCAAGTTTAGCTCAGTTCTGGGCATCTTTGAAATACCTATACAAACTTGTTCCTACATAGTAACTTGCATCTTTGAATGAGAATCAGCTTGCTTACAGCAACGTGCTATATGTTCTGAATGCCCGAATTGGGAATTGTGTCAAAACTTTGTTAGAAATTATGTCATCCTTACTAGCTGGAAGTAAGGGAGATGGGGCATGAAGTTATTTCTAGGAGTTGGACACATACCAAGTTTAGCTCAGTTCTGGGCATCTTTGAAATACCTATACAAACTTGTTCCTACCTAGTAACTTGCATCTTTGAATGAGAATGTGCTTGCTTACAGCAACGTGCTATATGTTCTGAATGCCCGAATTGGGAATCTGTGTCAAAACTTTGTGAGGAATTATGTGATCCTTACAAGCTGGAAGTAAGGGAGATGGGGCATGAAGTTATTTCTAGGAGTTGGACACATAGCAAGTTTAGCTCAGTTCTGGGCATCTTTGAAATACCTATACAAACTTGTTCCTACATAGTAACTTGCATCTTTGAATGAGAATGTGCTTGCTTACAGCAACGTGCTATATGTTCTGAATGCCCGAATTGGGAATCTGTGTCAAAACTTTGTTAGGAATTATGTGATCCTTACTAGCTGGAAGTAAGGGAGATGGGGCATGAAGTTATTTCTAGGAGTTGGACACATACCAAGTTTAGCTCAGTTCTGGGCATCTTTGAAATACCTATACAAACTTGTTCCTACATAGTAACTTGCAACTTTGAATGAGAATGTGCTTGCTTACAGCAACGTGCTATATGTTCTGAATGCCCGAATTGGGAATCTGTGTCAAAACTTTGTTAGGAATTATGTGATCCTTACTAGCTGGAAGTAAGGGAGATGGGGCATGAAGTTATTTCTAGGAGTTGGACACATACCAAGTTTAGCTCAGTTCTGGGCATCTTTGAAATACCTATACAAACTTGTTCCTACATAGTAACTTGCATCTTTGAATGAGAATCTGCTTGCTTACAGCAACGTGCTATATGTTCTGAATGCCCGAATTGGCAATCTGTGTCAAAACTTTGTTAGGAATTATGTGATCCTTACTAGCTGGAAGTAAGGGAGATGGGGCATGAAGTTATTTCTAGGAGTCTGACACATACCAAGTTTAGCTCAGTTCTGGGCATCTTTGAAATACCTATACAAACTTGTTCCTACATAGTAACTTGCATCTTTGAATGAGAATGTGCTTGCTTACAGCAACGTGCTATATGTTCTGAATGCCCGAATTGGGAATCTGTGTCAAAACTTTGTTAGGAATTATGTGATCCTTACTAGCTGGAAGTAAGGGAGATGGGGCATGAAGTTATTTCTAGGAGTTGGACACATACCAAGTTTAGCTCAGTTCTGGGCATCTTTGAAATACCTATACAAACTTGTTCCTGCATAGTAACTTGCATCTTTGAATGAGAATGTGCTTGCTTCCAGCAACGTGCTATATGTTCTGAATGCCCGAATTGGCAATCTGTGTCAAAACTTTGTTAGGAATTATGTGATCCTTACTAGCTGGAAGTAAGGGAGATGGGGCATAAAGTTATTTCTAGGAGTTGGACACATACCAAGTTTAGCTCAGTTCTGGGCATCTTTGAAATACCTATACAAACTTGTTCCTACATAGTAACTTGCAACTTTGAATGAGAATGTGCTTGCTTACAGCAACGTGCTATATGTTCTGAATGCCCGAATTGGGAATCTGTGTCAAAACTTTGTTAGGAATTATGTGATCCGTACTAGCTGGAAGTAAGGGAGATGGGGCATGAAGTTATTTCTAGGAGTTGGACACATACCAAGTTTAGCTCAGTTCTGGGCATCTTTGAAATACCTATACAAACTTGTTCCTACATAGTAACTTGCATCCGTGAATGAGAATGTGCTTGCTTACAGCAACGTGCTATATGTTCTGAATGCCCGAATTGGCAATCTGTGTCAAAACTTTGTTAGGAATTATGTGATCCTTATGGGCTGGAAGTAAGGGAGATGGGGCATGAAGTTATTTCTAGGAGTTGGACACATACCAAGTTTCGCTCAGTTCTGGGCATCTTTGAAATACCTATACAAACTTGTTCCTACATAGTAACTTGCAACTTTGAATGAGAATGTGCTTGCTTGCAGCAACGTGCTATATGTTCTGAATGCCCGAATAGGGAATCTGTGTCAAAACTTTGTTAGGAATTATGTGATCCTTACTAGCTGGAAGTAAGGTAGATGGGGCATGAAGTTATTTCTAGGAGTTGGACACATACCAAGTTTAGCTCAGTTCTGGGCATCTTTGAAATACCTATACAAACTTGTTCCTACATAGTAACTTGCAACTTTGAATGAGAATGTGCTTGCTTACAGCAACGTGCTATATGTTCTGAATGCCCGAATTGGGAATCTGTGTCAAAACTTTGTTAGGAATTATGTGATCCTTACTAGCTGGAAGTAAGGGAGATGGGGCATGAAGTTATTTCTAGGAGTTGGACACATACCAAGTTTAGCTCAGTTCTGGGCATCTTTGAAATACCTATACAAACTTGTTCCTACATAGTAACTTGCATCTTTGAATGAGAATCAGCTTGCTTACAGCAACGTGCTATATGTTCTGAATGCCCGAATTGGGAATTGTGTCAAAACTTTGTTAGAAATTATGTCATCCTTACTAGCTGGAAGTAAGGGAGATGGGGCATGAAGTTATTTCTAGGAGTTGGACACATACCAAGTTTAGCTCAGTTCTGGGCATCTTTGAAATACCTATACAAACTTGTTCCTACCTAGTAACTTGCATCTTTGAATGAGAATGTGCTTGCTTACAGCAACGTGCTATATGTTCTGAATGCCCGAATTGGGAATCTGTGTCAAAACTTTGTGAGGAATTATGTGATCCTTACAAGCTGGAAGTAAGGGAGATGGGGCATGTAGTTATTTCTAGGAGTTGGACACATAGCAAGTTTAGCTCAGTTCTGGGCATCTTTGAAATACCTATACAAACTTGTTCCTACATAGTAACTTGCATCTTTGAATGAGAATGTGCTTGCTTACAGCAACGTGCTATATGTTCTGAATGCCCGAATTGGGAATCTGTGTCAAAACTTTGTTAGGAATTATGTGATCCTTACTAGCTGGAAGTAAGGGAGATGGGGCATGAAGTTATTTCTAGGAGTTGGACACATACCAAGTTTAGCTCAGTTCTGGGCATCTTTGAAATACCTATACAAACTTGTTCCTACATAGTAACTTGCAACTTTGAATGAGAATGTGCTTGCTTACAGCAACGTGCTATATGTTCTGAATGCCCGAATTGGGAATCTGTGTCAAAACTTTGTTAGGAATTATGTGATCCTTACTAGCTGGAAGTAAGGGAGATGGGGCATGAAGTTATTTCTAGGAGTTGGACACATACCAAGTTTAGCTCAGTTCTGGGCATCTTTGAAATACCTATACAAACTTGTTCCTACATAGTAACTTGCATCTTTGAATGAGAATCTGCTTGCTTACAGCAACGTGCTATATGTTCTGAATGCCCGAATTGGCAATCTGTGTCAAAACTTTGTTAGGAATTATGTGATCCTTACTAGCTGGAAGTAAGGGAGATGGGGCATGAAGTTATTTCTAGGAGTCTGACACATACCAAGTTTAGCTCAGTTCTGGGCATCTTTGAAATACCTATACAAACTTGTTCCTACATAGTAACTTGCATCTTTGAATGAGAATGTGCTTGCTTACAGCAACGTGCTATATGTTCTGAATGCCCGAATTGGGA
This sequence comes from Diceros bicornis minor, assembly GCF_020826845.1. Taxonomy (NCBI): domain Eukaryota; kingdom Metazoa; phylum Chordata; class Mammalia; order Perissodactyla; family Rhinocerotidae; genus Diceros; species Diceros bicornis. The sequence continues at coordinate 282,090 of NW_026690920.1, read as the reverse complement.
ATCTGTGTCAAAACTTTGTTAGGAATTATGTGATCCTTACTAGCTGGAAGTAAGGGAGATGGGGCATGAAGTTATTTCTAGGAGTTGGACACATACCAAGTTTAGCTCAGTTCTGGGCATCTTTGAAATACCTATACAAACTTGTTCCTACATAGTAACTTGCAACTTTGAATGAGAATGTGCTTGCTTACAGCAACGTGCTATATGTTCTGAATGCCCGAATAGGGAATCTGTGTCAAAACTTTGTTAGGAATTATGTGATCCTTACTAGCTGGAAGTAAGGTAGATGGGGCATGAAGTTATTTCTAGGAGTTGGACACATACCAAGTTTAGCTTAGTTCTGGGCATCTTTGAAATACCTATACAAACTTGTTCCTACATAGTAACTTGCAACTTTGAATGAGAATGTGCTTGCTTACAGCAACGTGGTATATGTTCTGAATGCCCGAATTGGGAATCTGTGTCAAAACTTTGTTAGGAATTATGTGATCCTTACTAGCTGGAAGTAAGGGAGATGGGGCATGAAGTTATTTCTAGGAGTCGGACACATACCAAGTTTAGCTCAGTTCTGGGCATCTTTGAAATACCTATACAAACTTGTTCCTACATAGTAACTTGCATCTTTGAATGAGAATGTGCTTGCTTACAGCAACGTGCTATATGTTCTGAATGCCCGTATTGGGAATCTGTGTCAAAACTTTGTTAGGAATTATGTGATCCTTACTAGCTGGAAGTAAGGGAGATGGGGCATGAAGTTATTTCTAGGAGTCTGACACATACCAAGTTTAGCTCAGTTCTGGGCATCTTTGAAATACCTATACAAACTTGTTCCTACATAGTAACTTGCATCTTTGAATGAGAATGTGCTTGCTTACAGCAACGTGCTATATGTTCTGAATGCCCGAATTGGGAATCTGTGTCAAAACTTTGTTAGGAATTATGTGATCCTTACTAGCTGGAAGTAAGGGAGATGGGGCATGAAGTTATTTCTAGGAGTTGGACACATACCAAGTTTAGCTCAGTTCTGGGCATCTTTGAAATACCTATACAAACTTGTTCCTACATAGTAACTTGCAACTTTGAATGAGAATGTGCTTGCTTGCAGCAACGTGCTATATGTTCTGAATGCCCGAATAGGGAATCTGTGTCAAAACTTTGTTAGGAATTATGTGATCCTTACTAGCTGGAAGTAAGGTAGATGGGGCATGAAGTTATTTCTAGGAGTTGGACACATACCAAGTTTAGCTTAGTTCTGGGCATCTTTGAAATACCTATACAAACTTGTTCCTACATAGTAACTTGCAACTTTGAATGAGAATGTGCTTGCTTACAGCAACGTGGTATATGTTCTGAATGCCCGAATTGGGAATCTGTGTCAAAACTTTGTTAGGAATTATGTGATCCTTACTAGCTGGAAGTAAGGGAGATGGGGCATGAAGTTATTTCTAGGAGTCGGACACATACCAAGTTTAGCTCAGTTCTGGGCATCTTTGAAATACCTATACAAACTTGTTCCTACATAGTAACTTGCATCTTTGAATGAGAATGTGCTTGCTTACAGCAACGTGCTATATGTTCTGAATGCCCGTATTGGGAATCTGTGTCAAAACTTTGTTAGGAATTATGTGATCCTTACTAGCTGGAAGTAAGGGAGATGGGGCATGAAGTTATTTCTAGGAGTTGGACACATACCAAGTTTAGCTCAGTTCTGGGCATCTTTGAAATACCTATACAAACTTGTTCCTACATAGTAACTTGCATCTTTGAATGAGAATGTGCTTGCTTACAGCAACGTGCTATATGTTCTGAATGCCCGAATTGGGAATCTGTGTCAAAACTTTGTTAGGAATTATGTGATCCTTACTAGCTGGAAGTAAGGGAGATGGGGCATGAAGTTATTTCTAGGAGTTGGACACATACCAAGTTTAGCTCAGTTCTGGGCATCTTTGAAATACCTATACAAACTTGTTCCTACATAGTAACTTGCAACTTTGAATGAGAATGTGCTTGCTTACAGCAACGTGCTATATGTTCTGAATGCCCGAATTGGCAATCTGTGTCAAAACTTTGTTAGGAATTATGTGATCCTTACTAGCTGGAAGTAAGGGAGATGGGGCATGAAGTTATTTCTAGGAGTTGGACACATACCAAGTTTAGCTCAGTTCTGGGCATCTTTGAAATACCTATACAAACTTGTTCCTACATAGTAACTTGCAACTTTGAATGAAAATGTGCTTGCTTACAGCAACGTGCTATATGTTCTGAATGCCCGAATAGGGAATCTGTGTCAAAACTTTGTTAGGAATTATGTGATCCTTACTAGCTGGAAGTAAGGGAGATGGGGCATGAAGTTATTTCTAGGAGTTGGACACATACCAAGTTTAGCTCAGTTCTGGGCATCTTTGAAATACCTATACAAACTTGTTCCTACCTAGTAACTTGCATCTTTGAATGAGAATCTGCTTGCTTATAGCAACGTGCTATATGTTCTGAATGCCCGAATAGGGAATCTGTGTCAAAACTTTGTTAGGAATTATGTGATCCTTACTAGCTGGAAGTAAGGGAGATGGGGCATGAAGTTATTTCTAGGAGTTGGACACATACCAAGTTTAGCTCAGTTCTGGGCATCTTTGAAATACCTATACAAACTTGTTCCTACCTAGTAACTTGCAACTTTGAATGAGAATGTGCTTGCTTACAGCAACGTGCTATATGTTCTGAATGCCCGAATAGGGAATCTGTGTCAAAACTTTGTTAGGAATTATGTGATCCTTACTAGCTGGAAGTAAGGGAGATGGGGCATGAAGTTATTTCTAGGAGTTGGACACATACCAAGTTTAGCTCAGTTCTGGGCATCTTTGAAATACCTATACAAACTTGTTCCTACATAGTAACTTGCAACTTTGAATGAGAATGTGCTTGCTTACAGCAACGTGCTATATGTTCTGAATGCCCGAATTGGGAATCTGTGTCAAAACTTTGTTAGGAATTATGTGATCCTTACTAGCTGCAAGTAAGGGAGATGGGGCATGAAGTTATTTCTAGGAGTTGGACACATACCAAGTTTAGCTCAGTTCTGGGCATCTTTGAAATACCTATACAAACTTGTTCCTACATAGTAACTTGCAACTTTGAATGAGAATGTGCTTGCTTACAGCAACGTGCTATATGTTCTGAATGCCCGAATTGGGAATCTGTGTCAAAACTTTGTTAGGAATTATGTGATCCTTACTAGCTGCAAGTAAGGGAGATGGGGCATGAAGTTATTTCTAGGAGTTGGACACATACCAAGTTTAGCTCAGTTCTGGGCATCTTTGAAATACCTATACAAACTTGTTCCTACCTAGTAACTTGCAACTTTGAATGAGAATGTGCTTGCTTACAGCAACGTGCTATATGTTCTGAATGCCCGAATTGGGAATCTGTGTCAAAACTTTGTTAGGAATTATGTGATCCTTACTAGCTGGAAGTAAGGGAGATGGGGCATGAAGTTATTTCTAGGAGTTGGACACATACCAAGTTTAGCTCAGTTCTGGGCATCTTTGAAATACCTATACAAACTTGTTCCTACATAGTAACTTGCATCTTTGAATGAGAATGTGCTTGCTTACAGCAACGTGCTACATGTTCTGAATGCCCGAATTGGCAATCTGTGTCAAAACTTTGTTAGGAATTATGTGATCCTTACTAGCTGGAAGTAAGGGAGATGGGGCATGAAGTTATTTCTAGGAGTTGGACACATACCAAGTTTAGCTCAGTTCTGGGCATCTTTGAAATACCTATACAAACTTGTTCCTACATAGTAACTTGCATCTTTGAATGAGAATGTGCTTGCTTGCAGCAACGTGCTATATGTTCTGAATGCCCGAATTGGGAATCTGTGTCAAAACTTTGTTAGGAATTATGTGATCCTTACTAGCTGGAAGTAAGGGAGATGGGGCATGAAGTTATTTCTAGGAGTTGGACACATACCAAGTTTAGCTCAGTTCTGGGCATCTTTGAAATACCTATACAAACTTGTTCCTACATAGTAACTTGCAACTTTGAATGAGAATGTGCTTGCTTACAGCAACGTGCTATATGTTCTGAATGCCCGAATTGGGAATCTGTGTCAAAACTTTGTTAGGAATTATGTGATCCGTACTAGCTGGAAGTAAGGGAGATGGGGCATGAAGTTATTTCTAGGAGTTGGACACATACCAAGTTTAGCTCAGTTCTGGGCATCTTTGAAATACCTATACAAACTTGTTCCTACATAGTAACTTGCATCTTTGAATGAGAATGTGCTTGCTTACAGCAACGTGCTACATGTTCTGAATGCCCGAATTGGCAATCTGTGTCAAAACTTTGTTAGGAATTATGTGATCCTTACTAGCTGGAAGTAAGGGAGATGGGGCATGAAGTTATTTCTAGGAGTTGGACACATACCAAGTTTAGCTCAGTTCTGGGCATCTTTGAAATACCTATACAAACTTGTTCCTACATAGTAACTTGCAACTTTGAATGAGAATGTGCTTGCTTGCAGCAACGTGCTATATGTTCTGAATGCCCGAATAGGAAATCTCTGTCAGAACTTTGTTAGGAATTATGTGATCCTTACTAGCTGGAAGTAAGGGAGATGGGGCATGAAGTTATTTCTAGGAGTTGGACACATACCAAGTTTAGCTCAGTTCTGGGCATCTTTGAAATACCTATACAAACTTGTTCCTACATAGTAACTTGCATCTTTGAATGAGAATGTGCTTGCTTGCAGCAACGTGCTATATGTTCTGAATGCCCGAATTGGGAATCTGTGTCAAAACTTTGTTAGGAATTATGTGATCCTTACTAGCTGGAAGTAAGGGAGATGGGGCATGAAGTTATTTCTTGGAGTTGGAGACATACCAAGTTTAGCTCAGTTCTGGGCATCTTTGAAATACCTATACAAACTTGTTCCTACATAGTAACTTGCATCTTTGAATGAGAATGTGCTTGCTTACAGCAACGTGCTATATGTTCTGAATGACCGAATTGAGAATCTGTGTCAAAACTTTGTTAGGAATTATGTGATCCTTACCAGCTGGAAGTAAGGGAGATGGGGCATGAAGTTATTTCTAGGAGTTGGACACATACAAGTTTAGCTCAGTTCTGGGCATCTTTGAAATACCTATACAAACTTGTTCCTACATAGTAACTTGCATCTTTGAATGAGAATGTGCTTGCTTACAGCAACGTGCTATATGTTCTGAATGCCCGAATTGGCAATCTGTGTCAAAACTTTGTTAGGAATTATGTGATCCTTACCAGCTGGAAGTAAGGGAGATGGGGCATGAAGTTATTTCTAGGAGTTGGACACATACCAAGTTTAGCTCAGTTCTGGGCATCTTTGAAATACCTATACAAACTTGTTCCTACATAGTAACTTGCAACTTTGAATGAGAATGTGCTTGCTTGCAGCAACGTGCTATATGTTCTGAATGCCCGAATAGGGAATCTGTGTCAAAACTTTGTTAGGAATTATGTGATCCTTACTAGCTGGAAGTAAGGGAGATGGGGCATGAAGTTATTTCTAGGAGTTGGACACATACCAAGTTTAGCTCAGTTCTGGGCATCTTTGAAATACCTATACAAACTTGTTCCTACATAGTAACTTGCATCTTTGAATGAGAATGTGCTTGCTTGCAGCAACGTGCTATATGTTCTGAGTGCCCGAATTGGGAATCTGTGTCAAAACTTTGTTAGGAATTATGTGATCCTTACTAGCTGGAAGTAAGGGAGATGGGGCATGAAGTTATTTCTAGGAGTTGGACACATACCAAGTTTAGCTCAGTTCTGGGCATCTTTGAAATACCTATACAAACTTGTTCCTACATAGTAACTTGCATCTTTGAATGAGAATGTGCTTGCTTACAGCAACGTGCTATATGTTCTGAATGCCCGAATTGGCAATCTGTGTCAAAACCTTGTTAGGACTTATGTGATCCTTACTAGCTCTAAGTAAGGGAGATGGGGCATGAAGTTATTTCTTGGAGTTGGAGACATACCAAGTTTAGCTCAGTTCTGGGCATCTTTGAAATACCTATACAAACTTGTTCCTACATAGTAACTTGCATCTTTGAATGAGAATGTGCTTGCTTACAGCAACGTGCTATATGTTCTGAATGCCCGAATTGTGAATCTGTGTCAAAACTTTGTTAGGAATTATGTGATCCTTACTAGCTGGAAGTAAGGGAGATGGGGCATGAAGTTATTTCTAGGAGTTGGACACATACCAAGTTTAGCTCAGTTCTGGGCATCTTTGAAATACCTATACAAACTTTTTCCTACATAGTAACTTGCAACTTTGAATGAGAATGTGCTTGCTTACAGCAACGTGCTATATGTTCTGAATGCCCGAATTGGGAATCTGTGTCAAAACTTTGTTAGGAATTATGTGATCCTTACTAGCTGGAAGTAAGGGAGATGGGGCATGAAGTTATTTCTTGGAGTTGGAGACATACCAAGTTTAGCTCAGTTCTGGGCATCTTTGAAATACCTATACAAACTTGTTCCTACATAGTAACTTGCAACTTTGAATGAGAATGTGCTTGCTTGCAGCAACGTGCTATATGTTCTGAATGCCTGATTTGGGAATCTGTGTCAAAACTTTGTTAGGAATTATGTGATCCTTACTAGCTGGAAGTAAGGGAGATGGAGCATGAAGTTATTTCTAGGAGTTGGACACATACCAAGTTTAGCTCAGTTCTGGGCATCTTTGAAATACCTATACAAACTTGTTCCTACCTAGTAACTTGCATCTTTGAATGAGAATGTGCTTGCTTACAGCAACGTGCTATATGTTCTGAATGCCCGAATTGGGAATCTGTGTCAAAACTTTGTTAGGAATTATGTGATCCTTACTAGCTGGAAGTAAGGGAGATGGGGCATGAAGTTATTTCTAGGAGTTGGACACATACCAAGTTTAGCTCAGTTCTGGGCATCTTTGAAATACCTATACAAACTTGTTCCTACATAGTAACTTGAATCTTTGAATGAGAATCTGCTTGCTTACAGCAACGTGCTATATGTTCTGAATGCCCGAATTGGGAATCTGTGTCAAAACTTTGTTAGGAATTATGTGATCCTTACTAGCTGGAAGTAAGGGAGATGGGGCATGAAGTTATTTCTAGGAGTTGGACACATACCAAGTTTAGCTCAGTTCTGGGCATCTTTGAAATACCTATACAAACTTGTTCCTACATAGTAACTTGAATCTTTGAATGAGAATCTGCTTGCTTACAGCAACGTGCTATATGTTCTGAATGCCCGAATTGGCAATCTGTGTCAAAACTTTGTTAGGAATTATGTGATCCTTACTAGCTGGAAGTAAGGGAGATGGGGCATGAAGTTATTTCTAGGAGTTGGACACATACCAAGTTTAGCTCAGTTCTGGGCATCTTTGAAATACCTATACAAACTTGTTCCTACATAGTAACTTGCAACTTTGAATGAGAATGTGCTTGCTTACAGCAACGTGCTATATGTTCTGAATGCCCGAATTGGGAATCTGTGTCAAAACTTTGTTAGGAATTATGTGATCCTTACTAGCTGGAAGTAAGGGAGATGGGGCATGAAGTTATTTCTAGGAGTTGGACACATACCAAGTTTAGCTCAGTTCTGGGCATCTTTGAAATACCTATACAAACTTGTTCCTACATAGTAACTTGCAACATTGAATGAGAATGTGCTTGCTTGCAGCAACGTGCTATATGTTCTGAATGCCCGAATTGGGAATCTGTGTCAAAACTTTGTTAGGAATTATGTGATCCTTACTAGCTGGAAGTAAGGGAGATGGGGCATGAAGTTATTTCTAGGAGTTGGACACATACCAAGTTTAGCTCAGTTCTGGGCATCTTTGAAATACCTATACAAACTTGTTCCTACATAGTAACTTGCATCTTTGAATGAGAATCTGCTTGCTTACAGCAACGTGCTATATGTTCTGAATGCCCGAATTGGGAATCTGTGTCAAAACTTTGTTAGGAATTATGTGATCCTTACTAGCTGGAAGTAAGGGAGATGGGGCATGAAGTTATTTCTAGGAGTTGGACACATACCAAGTTTAGCTCAGTTCTGGGCATCTTTGAAATACCTATACAAACTTGTTCCTACATAGTAACTTGCATCTTTGAATGAGAATGTGCTTGCTTCCAGCAACGTGCTATATGCTCTGAATGCCCGAATTGGCAATCTGTGTCAAAACTTTGTTAGGAATTATGTGATCCTTACTAGCTGGAAGTAAGGGAGATGGGGCATGAAGTTATTTCTAGGAGTTGGACACATACCAAGTTTAGCTCAGTTCTGGGCATCTTTGAAATACCTATACAAACTTGTTCCTACATAGTAACTTGCATCTTTGAATGAGAATGTGCTTGCTTCCAGCAACGTGCTATATGTTCTGAATGCCCGAATTGGCAATCTGTGTCAAAACTTTGTTAGGAATTATGTGATCCTTACTAGCTGGAAGTAAGGGAGATGGGGCATGAAGTTATTTCTAGGAGTTGGACACATACCAAGTTTAGCTCAGTTCTGGGCATCTTTGAAATACCTATACAAACTTGTTCCTACATAGTAACTTGCAACTTTGAATGAGAATGTGCTTGCTTGCAGCAACGTGCTATATGTTCTGAATGCCCGAATTGGGAATCTGTGTCAAAACTTTGTTAGGAATTATGTGATCCTTACTAGCTGGAAGTAAGGGAGATGGGGCATGAAGTTATTTCTAGGAGTTGGACACATACCAAGTTTAGCTCAGTTCTGGGCATCTTTGAAATACCTATATAAACTTGATCCTACATAGTAACTTGAATCTTTGAATGAGAATGTGCTTGCTTGCAGCAACGTGCTATATGTTCTGAATGCCCGAATAGGGAATCTGTGTCAAAACTTTGTTAGGAATTATGTGATCCTTACTAGCTGGAAGTAAGGGAGATGGGGCATGAAGTTATTTCTAGGAGTTGGACACATACCAAGTTTAGCTCAGTTCTGGGCATCTTTGAAATACCTATACAAACTTGTTCCTACATAGTAACTTGCAACTTTGAATGAGAATGTGCTTGCTTGCAGCAACGTGCTATATGTTCTGAATGCCCGAATAGGGAATCTGTGTCAAAACTTTGTTAGGAATTATGTGATCCTTACTAGCTGGAAGTAAGGGAGATGGGGCATGAAGTTATTTCTAGGAGTTGGACACATACCAAGTTTAGCTCAGTTCTGGGCATCTTTGAAATACCTATACAAACTTGTTCCTACCTAGTAACTTGCATCTTTGAATGAGAATCTGCTTGCTTACAGCAACGTGCTATATGTTCTGAATGCCCGAATAGGGAATCTGTGTCAAAACTTTGTTAGGAATTATGTGATCCTTACTAGCTGGAAGTAAGGGAGATGGGGCATGAAGTTATTTCTAGGAGTTGGACACATACCAAGTTTAGCTCAGTTCTGGGCATCTTTGAAATACCTATACAAACTTGTTCCTACCTAGTAACTTGCATCTTTGAATGAAAATGTGCTTGCTTACAGCAACGTGCTATATGTTCTGAATGCCCGAATTGGGAATCTGTGTCAAAACTTTGTTAGGAATTATGTGATCCTTACTAGCTGGAAGTAAGGGAGATGGGGCATGAAGTTATTTCTAGGAGTTGGACACATACGAAGTTTAGCTCAGTTCTGGGCATCTTTGAAATACCTATACAAACTTGTTCCTACCTAGTAACTTGCAACTTTGAATGAAAATGTGCTTGCTTACAGCAACGTGCTATATGTTCTGAATGCCCGAATTGGGAATCTGTGTCAAAACTTTGTTAGGAATTATGTGATCCTTACTAGCTGGAAGTAAGGGAGATGGGGCATGAAGTTATTTCTAGGAGTTGGACACATACCAAGTTTAGCTCAGTTCTGGGCATCTTTGAAATACCTATACAAACTTGTTCCTACATAGTAACTTGCAACTTTGAATGAGAATGTGCTTGCTTGCAGCAACGTGCTATATGTTCTGAATGCCCGAATAGGGAATCTGTGTCAAAACTTTGTTAGGAATTATGTGATCCTTACTAGCTGGAAGTAAGGGAGATGGGGCATGAAGTTATTTCTAGGAGTTGGACACATACCAAGTTTAGCTCAGTTCTGGGCATCTTTGAAATATCTATACAAACTTGTTCCTACATAGTAACTTGCAACTTTGAATGAGAATGTGCTTGCTTGCAGCAACGTGCTATATGTTCTGAATGCCCGAATAGGGAATCTGTGTCAAAACTTTGTTAGGAATTATGTGATCCTTACTAGCTGGAAGTAAGGGAGATGGGGCATGAAGTTATTTCTAGGAGTTGGACACATACCAAGTTTAGCTCAGTTCTGGGCATCTTTGAAATACCTATACAAACTTGTTCCTACATAGTAACTTGCAACTTTGAATGAGAATGTGCTTGCTTGCAGCAACGTGCTATATGTTCTGAATGCCCGAATAGGGAATCTGTGTCAAAACTTTGTTAGGAATTATGTGATCCTTACTAGCTGGAAGTAAGGGAGATGGGGCATGAAGTTATTTCTAGGAGTTGGACACATACCAAGTTTAGCTCAGTTCTGGGCATCTTTGAAATACCTATACAAACTTGTTCCTACATAGTAACTTGCAACTTTGAATGAGAATGTGCTTGCTTGCAGCAACGTGCTATATGTTCTGAATGCCCGAATTGGGAATCTGTGTCAAAACTTTGTTAGGAATTATGTGATCCTTACTAGCTGGAAGTAAGGGAGATGGGGCATGAAGTTATTTCTAGGAGTTGGACACATACCAAGTTTAGCTCAGTTCTGGGCATCTTTGAAATACCTATACAAACTTGTTCCTACATAGTAACTTGCAACTTTGAATGAGAATGTGCTTGCTTGCAGCAACGTGCTATATGTTCTGAATGCCCGAATTGGGAATCTGTGTCAAAACTTTGTTAGGAATTATGTGATCCTTACTAGCTGGAAGTAAGGGAGATGGGGCATGAAGTTATTTCTAGGAGTTGGACACATACCAAGTTAACTCAGTTCTGGGCATCTTTGAAATACCTATACAAACTTGTTCCTACATAGTAACTTGCAACTTTGAATGAGAATGTGCTTGCTTGCAGCAACGTGCTATATGTTCTGAATGCCCGAATAGGGAATCTGTGTCAAAACTTTGTTAGGAATTATGTGATCCTTACTAGCTGGAAGTAAGGGAGATGGGGCATGAAGTTATTTCTATGAGTTGGACACATACCAAGTTTAGCTCAGTTCTGGGCCTCTTTGAAATACCTATACAAACTTGTTCCTACATAGTAACTTGCAACTTTGAATGAGAATGTGCTTGCTTGCAGCAACGTGCTATATGTTCTGAATGCCCGAATTGGGAATCTGTGTCAAAACTTTGTTAGGAATTATGTGATCCTTACTAGCTGGAAGTAAGGGAGATGGGGCATGAAGTTATTTCTAGGAGTTGGACACATACCAAGTTTAGCTCAGTTCTGGGCATCTTTGAAATACCTGTACAAACTTGTTCCTACATAGTAACTTGCATCTTTGAATGAGAATGTGCTTGCTTGCAGCAATGTGCTATATGTTCTGAATGCCCGAATTGGGAATCTGTGTCAAAACTTTGTTAGGAATTATGTGATCCTTACTAGCTGGAAGTAAGGGAGATGGGGCATGAAGTTATTTCTAGGAGTTGGACACATAGCAAGTTTAGCTCAGTTCTGGGCATCTTTGAAATACCTATACAAACTTGTTCCTACATAGTAACTTGCATCTTTGAATGAGAATGTGCTTGCTTGCAGCAACGTGCTATATATTCTTAAAGCCCGAATTGGGAATCTGTGTCAAAACTTTGTTAGGAATTATGTGATCCTTACTAGCTCTAAGTAAGGGAGATGGGGCATGAAGTTATTTCTTGGAGTTGGAGACATACCAAGTTTAGCTCAGTTCTGGGCATCTTTGAAATACCTATACAAACTTGTTCCTACATAGTAACTTGCAACTTTGAATGAGAATGTGCTTGCTTACAGCAACGTGCTATATGTTCTGAATGCCCGAATTGGGAATCTGTGTCAAAACTTTGTTAGGAATTATGTGATCCTTACTAGCTGGAAGTAAGGGAGATGGGGCATGAAGTTATTTCTAGGAGTTGGACACATACCAAGTTTAGCTCAGTTCTGGGCATCTTTGAAATACCTATACAAACTTGTTCCTACATAGTAACTTGCATCTTTGAATGAGAATGTGCTTGCTTGCAGCAACGTGCTATATGTTCTGAATGCCGGAATTGGGAATCTGTGTCAAAACTTTGTTAGGAATTATGTGATCCTTACTAGCTGGAAGTAAGGGAGATGGGGCATGAAGTTATTTCTAGGAGTTGGACACATACCAAGTTTAGCTCAGTTCTGGGCATCTTTGAAATACCTATACAAACTTGTTCCTACATAGTAACTTGCATCTTTGAATGAGAATGTGCTTGCTTGCAGCAACGTGCTATATGTTCTGAATGCCCGAATTGGGAATCTGTGTCAAAACTTTGTTAGGAATTATGTGATCCTTACTAGCTGGAAGTAAGGGAGATGGGGCATGAAGTTATTTCTAGGAGTTGGACACATACCAAGTTTAGCTCAGTTCTGGGCATCTTTGAAATACCTATACAAACTTGTTCCTACATAGTAACCTGCATCTTTGAATGAGAATGTGCTTGCTTACAGCAACGTGCTATATGTTCTGAATGCCCGAATAGGGAATCTGTGTCAAAACTTTGTTAGGAATTATGTGATCCTTACTAGCTGGAAGTAAGGGAGATGGGGCATGAAGTTATTTCTAGGAGTTGGACACATACCAAGTTTAGCTCAGTTCTGGGCATCTTTGAAATACCTATACAAACTTGTTCCTACATAGTAACTTGCAACTTTGAATGAGAATGTGCTTGCTTGCAGCAACGTGCAATATGTTCTGAATGCCCGAATAGGGAATCTGTGTCAAAACTTTGTTAGGAATTATGTGATCCTTACTAGCTGGAAGTAAGGGAGATGGGGCATGAAGTTATTTCTAGGAGTTGGACACATACCAAGTTTAGCTCAGTTCTGGGCATCTTTGAAATACCTATACAAACTTGTTCCTACATAGTATCTTGCAACTTTGAATGAGAATGTGCTTGCTTGCAGCAATGTGCAATATGTTCTGAATGCCCGAATTGGGAATCTGTGTCAAAACTTTGTTAGGAATTATGTGATCCTTACTAGCTGGAAGTAAGGGAGATGGGGCATGAAGTTATTTCTAGGAGTTGGACACATACCAAGTTTAGCTCAGTTCTGGGCATCTTTGAAATACCTATACAAACTTGTTCCTACATAGTAACTTGCAACTTTGAATGAGAATGTGCTTGCTTCCAGCAACGTGCTATATGTTCTGAATGCCCGAATTGGGAATCTGTGTCAAAACTTTGTTAGGAATTATGTGATCCTTACTAGCTGGAAGTAAGGGAGATGGGGCATGAAGTTATTTCTAGGAGTTGGACACATACCAAGTTTAGCTCAGTTCTGGGCATCTTTGAAATACCTATACAAACTTGTTCCTACATAGTAACTTGCATCTTTGAATGAGAATGTGCTTGCTTCCAGCAACGTGCTATATGTTCTGAATGCCCGAATTGGCAATCTGTGTCAAAACTTTGTTAGGAATTATGTGATCCTTACTAGCTGGAAGTAAGGGAGATGGGGCATGAAGTTATTTCTAGGAGTTGGACACATACCAAGTTTAGCTCAGTTCTGGGCATCTTTGAAATACCTATACAAACTTGATCCTACATAGTAACTTGCATCTTTGAATGAGAATGTGCTTGCTTGCAGCAACGTGCTATATGTTCTGAATGCCCGAATAGGGAATCTGTGTCAAAACTTTGTTAGGAATTATGTGATCCTTACTAGCTGGAAGTAAGGGAGATGGGGCATGAAGTTATTTCTAGGAGTTGGACACATACCAAGTTTAGCTCAGTTCTGGGCATCTTTGAAATACCTATATAAACTTGATCCTACATAGTAACTTGCATCTTTGAATGAGAATGTGCTTGCTTACAGCAACGTGCTATATGTTCTGAATGCCCGAATTGGGAATCTGTGTCAAAACTTTGTTAGGAATTATGTGATCCTTACTAGCTGGAAGTAAGGGAGATGGGGCATGAAGTTATTTCTAGGAGTTGGACACATACCAAGTTTAGCTCAGTTCTGGGCATCTTTGAAATACCTATACAAACTTGTTCCTACCTAGTAACTTGCATCTTTGAATGAGAATCTGCTTGCTTACAGCAACGTGCTATATATTCTGAATGCCCGAATAGGGAATCTGTGTCAAAACTTTGTTAGGAATTATGTGATCCTTACTAGCTGGAGGTAAGGGAGATGGGGCATGAAGTTATTTCTAGGAGTTGGACACATACCAAGTTTAGCTCAGTTCTGGGCATCTTTGAAATACCTATACAAACTTGTTCCTACCTAGTAACTTGCATCTTTGAATGAGAATCTGCTTGCTTACAGCAACGTGCTATATGTTCTGAATGCCCGAATAGGGAATCTGTGTCAAAACTTTGTTAGGAATTATGTGATCCTTACTAGCTGGAGGTAAGGGAGATGGGGCATGAAGTTATTTCTAGGAGTTGGACACATACCAAGTTTAGCTCAGTTCTGGGCATCTTTGAAATACCTATACAAACTTGTTCCTACCTAGTAACTTGCATCTTTGAATGAAAATGTGCTTGCTTACAGCAACGTGCTATATGTTCTGAATGCCCGAATTGGGAATCTGTGTCAAAACTTTGTTAAGGAATTATGTGATCCTTACTAGCTGGAAGTAAGGGAGATGGGGCATGAAGTTATGTCTAGGAGTTGGACACATACCAAGTTTAGCTCAGTTCTGGGCATCTTTGAAATACCTATACAAACTTGTTCCTACCTAGTAACTTGCAACTTTGAATGAAAATGTGCTTGCTTACAGCAACGTGCTATATGTTCTGAATGCCCGAATTGGCAATCTGTGTCAAAACTTTGTTAGGAATTATGTGATCCTTACTAGCTGCAAGTAAGGGAGATGGGGCATGAAGTTATTTCTAGGAGTTGGACACATACCAAGTTTAGCTCAGTTCTGGGCATCTTTGAAATACCTATACAAACTTGTTCCTACATAGTAACTTGCAACTTTGAATGAGAATGTGCTTGCTTACAGCAACGTGCTATATGTTCTGAATGCCCGAATTGTGAATCTGTGTCAAAACTTTGTTAGGAATTATGTGATCCTTACTAGCTGGAAGTAAGGGAGATGGGGCATGAAGTTATTTCTAGGAGTTGGACACATACCAAGTTTAGCTCAGTTCTGGGCATCTTTGAAATACCTATACAAACTTGTTCCTACATAGTAACTTGCAACTTTGAATGAGAATGTGCTTGCTTGCAGCAACGTGCTATATGTTCTGAATGCCCGAATAGGGAATCTGTGTCAAAACTTTGTTAGGAATTATGTGATCCTTACTAGCTGGAAGTAAGGGAGATGGGGCATGAAGTTATTTCTAGGAGTTGGACACATACCAAGTTTAGCTCAGTTCTGGGCATCTTTGAAATACCTATACAAACTTGTTCCTACATAGTAACTTGCAACTTTGAATGAGAATGTGCTTGCTTGCAGCAACGTGCTATATGTTCTGAATGCCCGAATAGGGAATCTGTGTCAAAACTTTGTTAGGAATTATGTGATCCTTACTAGCTGGAAGTAAGGGAGATGGGGCATGAAGTTATTTCTAGGAGTTGGACACATACCAAGTTTAGCTCAGTTCTGGGCATCTTTGAAATACCTATACAAACTTGTTCCTACATAGTAACATGCAACTTTGAATGAGAATGTGCTTGCTTGCAGCAACGTGCTATATGTTCTGAATGCCCGAATTGGGAATCTGTGTCAAAACTTTGTTAGGAATTATGTGATCCTTACTAGCTGGAAGTAAGGGAGATGGGGCATGAAGTTATTTCTAGGAGTTGGACACATACCAAGTTTAGCTCAGTTCTGGGCATCTTTGAAATATCTATACAAACTTGTTCCTACATAGTAACTTGCAACTTTGAATGAGAATGTGCTTGCTTGCAGCAACGTGCTATATGTTCTGAATGCCCGAATAGGGAATCTGTGTCAAAACTTTGTTAGGAATTATGTGATCCTTACTAGCTGGAAGTAAGGGAGATGGGGCATGAAGTTATTTCTAGGAGTTGGACACATACCAAGTTTAGCTCAGTTCTGGGCATCTTTGAAATACCTATATAAACTTGATCCTACATAGTAACTTGAATCTTTGTATGAGAATCTGCTTGCTTACAGCAACGTGCTATATGTTCTGAATGCCCGAATTGGGAATCTGTGTCAAAACTTTGTTAGGAATTATGTGATCCTTACTAGCTGGAAGTAAGGGAGATGGGGCATGAAGTTATTTCTAGGAGTTGGACACATACCAAGTTTAGCTCAGTTCTGGGCATCTTTGAAATACCTATACAAACTTGTTCCTACATAGTAACTTGCAACTTTGAATAAGAATGTGCTTGCTTGCAGCAACGTGCTATATGTTCTGAATGCCCGAATAGGGAATCTGTGTCAAAACTTTGTTAGGAATTATGTGATCCTTACTAGCTGGAAGTAAGGGAGATGGGGCATGAAGTTATTTCTAGGAGTTGGACACATACCAAGTTTAGCTCAGTTCTGGGCATCTTTGAAATACCTATACAAACTTGTTCCTACCTAGTAACTTGCATCTTTGAATGAGAATCTGCTTGCTTACAGCAACGTGCTATATGTTCTGAATGCCCGAATAGGGAATCTGTGTCAAAACTTTGTTAGGAATTATGTGATCCTTACTAGCTGGAAGTAAGGGAGATGGGGCATGAAGTTATTTCTAGGAGTTGGACACATACCAAGTTTAGCTCAGTTCTGGGCATCTTTGAAATACCTATACAAACTTGTTCCTACCTAGTAACTTGCATCTTTGAATGAAAATGTGCTTGCTTACAGCAACGTGCTATATGTTCTGAATGCCCGAATTGGGAATCTGTGTCAAAACTTTGTTAAGGAATTATGTGATCCTTACTAGCTGGAAGTAAGGGAGATGGGGCATGAAGTTATTTCTAGGAGTTGGACACATACCAAGTTTAGCTCAGTTCTGGGCATCTTTGAAATACCTATACAAACTTGTTCCTACCTAGTAACTTGCAACTTTGAATGAAAATGTGCTTGCTTACAGCAACGTGCTATATGTTCTGAATGCCCGAATTGGCAATCTGTGTCAAAACTTTGTTAGGAATTATGTGATCCTTACTAGCTGGAAGTAAGGGAGATGGGGCATGAAGTTATTTCTAGGAGTTGGACACATACCAAGTTTAGCTCAGTTCTGGGCATCTTTGAAATACCTATACAAACTTGTTCCTACATAGTAACTTGCAACTTTGAATGAGAATGTGCTTGCTTACAGCAACGTGCTATATGTTCTGAATGCCCGAATTGGCAATCTGTGTCAAAACTTTGTTAGGAATTATGTGATCCTTACTAGCTGGAAGTAAGGGAGATGGGGCATGAAGTTATTTCTAGGAGTTGGACACATACCAAGTTTAGCTCAGTTCTTGGCATCTTTGAAATACCTATACAAACTTGTTCCTACATAGTAACTTGCAACTTTGAATGAGAATGTGCTTGCTTGCAGCAACGTGCTATATGTTCTGAATGCCCGAATAGGCAATCTGTGTCAAAACTTTGTTAGGAATTATGTGATCCTTACTAGCTGGAAGTAAGGGAGATGGGGCATGAAGTTATTTCTAGGAGTTGGACACATACCAAGTTTAGCTCAGTTCTGGGCATCTTTGAAATATCTATACAAACTTGTTCCTACATAGTAACTTGCAACTTTGAATGAGAATGTGCTTGCTTGCAGCAACGTGCTATATGTTCTGAATGCCCGAATAGGGAATCTGTGTCAAAACTTTGTTAGGAATTATGTGATCCTTACTAGCTGGAAGTAAGGGAGATGGGGCATGAAGTTATTTCTAGGAGTTGGACACATACCAAGTTTAGCTCAGTTCTGGGCATCTTTGAAATACCTATACAAACTTGTTCCTACATAGTAACTTGCAACTTTGAATGAGAATGTGCTTGCTTGCAGCAACGTGCTATATGTTCTGAATGCCCGAATTGGGAATCTGTGTCAAAACTTTGTTAGGAATTATGTGATCCTTACTAGCTGGAAGTAAGGGAGATGGGGCATGAAGTTATTTCTAGGAGTTGGACACATACCAAGTTTAGCTCAGTTCTGGGCATCTTTGAAATACCTATACAAACTTGTTCCTACATAGTAACTTGCAACTTTGAATGAGAATGTGCTTGCTTGCAGCAACGTGCTATATGTTCTGAATGCCCGAATTGGGAATCTGTGTCAAAACTTTGTTAGGAATTATGTGATCCTTACTAGCTGGAAGTAAGGGAGATGGGGCATGAAGTTATTTCTAGGAGTTGGACACATACCAAGTTTAGCTCAGTTCTGGGCATCTTTGAAATATCTATACAAACTTGTTCCTACATAGTAACTTGCAACTTTGAATGAGAATGTGCTTGCTTGCAGCAACGTGCTATATGTTCTGAATGCCCGAATAGGGAATCTGTGTCAAAACTTTGTTAGGAATTATGTGATCCTTACTAGCTGGAAGTAAGGGAGATGGGGCATGAAGTTATTTCTAGGAGTTGGACACATACCAAGTTTAGCTCAGTACTGGGCATCTTTGAAATACCTATACAAACTTGTTCCTACATAGTAACTTGCAACTTTGAATGAGAATGTGCTTGCTTGCAGCAACGTGCTATATGTTCTGAATGCCCGAATAGGGAATCTGTGTCAAAACTTTGTTAGGAATTATGTGATCCTTACTAGCTGGAAGTAAGGGAGATGGGGCATGAAGTTATTTCTAGGAGTTGGACACATAGCAAGTTTAGCTCAGTTCTGGGCATCTTTGAAATACCTATACAAACTTGTTCCTACATAGTAACTTGCATCTTTGAATGAGAATGTGCTTGCTTGCAGCAACGTGCTATATATTCTTAAAGCCCGAATTGGGAATCTGTGTCAAAACTTTGTTAGGAATTATGTGATCCTTACTAGCTCTAAGTAAGGGAGATGGGGCATGAAGTTATTTCTTGGAGTTGGAGACATACCAAGTTTAGCTCAGTTCTGGGCATCTTTGAAATACCTATACAAACTTGTTCCTACATAGTAACTTGCATCTTTGAATGAGAATGTGCTTGCTTACAGCAACGTGCTATATGTTCTGAATGCCCGAATTGGGAATCTGTGTCAAAACTTTGTTAGGAATTATGTGATCCTTACTAGCTGGAAGTAAGGGAGATGGGGCATGAAGTTATTTCTAGGAGTTGGACACATACCAAGTTTAGCTCAGTTCTGGGCATCTTTGAAATACCTATACAAACTTGTTCCTACATAGTAACTTGCAACTTTGAATGAGAATGTGCTTGCTTGCAGCAACGTGCTATATGTTCTGAATGCCCGAATAGGGAATCTGTGTCAAAACTTTGTTAGGAATTATGTGATCCTTACTAGCTGGAAGTAAGGGAGATGGGGCATGAAGTTATTTCTAGGAGTTGGACACATACCAAGTTTAGCTCAGTTCTGGGCATCTTTGAAATACCTATACAAACTTGTTCCTACATAGTAACCTGCATCTTTGAATGAGAATGTGCTTGCTTACAGCAACGTGCTATATGTTCTGAATGCCCGAATAGGGAATCTGTGTCAAAACTTTGTTAGGAATTATGTGATCCTTACTAGCTGGAAGTAAGGGAGATGGGGCATGAAGTTATTTCTAGGAGTTGGACACATACCAAGTTTAGCTCAGTTCTGGGCATCTTTGAAATACCTATACAAACTTGTTCCTACATAGTAACTTGCAACTTTGAATGAGAATGTGCTTGCTTGCAGCAACGTGCAATATGTTCTGAATGCCCGAATAGGGAATCTGTGTCAAAACTTTGTTAGGAATTATGTGATCCTTACTAGCTGGAAGTAAGGGAGATGGGGCATGAAGTTATTTCTAGGAGTTGGACACATACCAAGTTTAGCTCAGTTCTGGGCATCTTTGAAATACCTATACAAACTTGTTCCTACATAGTATCTTGCAACTTTGAATGAGAATGTGCTTGCTTGCAGCAATGTGCAATATGTTCTGAATGCCCGAATTGGGAATCTGTGTCAAAACTTTGTTAGGAATTATGTGATCCTTACTAGCTGGAAGTAAGGGAGATGGGGCATGAAGTTATTTCTAGGAGTTGGACACATACCAAGTTTAGCTCAGTTCTGGGCATCTTTGAAATACCTATACAAACTTGTTCCTACATAGTAACTTGCAACTTTGAATGAGAATGTGCTTGCTTCCAGCAACGTGCTATATGTTCTGAATGCCCGAATTGGGAATCTGTGTCAAAACTTTGTTAGGAATTATGTGATCCTTACTAGCTGGAAGTAAGGGAGATGGGGCATGAAGTTATTTCTAGGAGTTGGACACATACCAAGTTTAGCTCAGTTCTGGGCATCTTTGAAATACCTATACAAACTTGTTCCTACATAGTAACTTGCATCTTTGAATGAGAATGTGCTTGCTTCCAGCAACGTGCTATATGTTCTGAATGCCCGAATTGGCAATCTGTGTCAAAACTTTGTTAGGAATTATGTGATCCTTAC
This sequence comes from Diceros bicornis minor, assembly GCF_020826845.1. Lineage (NCBI taxonomy): Eukaryota > Metazoa > Chordata > Mammalia > Perissodactyla > Rhinocerotidae > Diceros > Diceros bicornis. The sequence goes on along the minus strand of NW_026690920.1, from coordinate 261,302 downwards.
TAGCTGGAAGTAAGGGAGATGGGGCATGAAGTTATTTCTAGGAGTTGGACACATACCAAGTTTAGCTCAGTTCTGGGCATCTTTGAAATACCTATACAAACTTGATCCTACATAGTAACTTGCATCTTTGAATGAGAATGTGCTTGCTTGCAGCAACGTGCTATATGTTCTGAATGCCCGAATAGGGAATCTGTGTCAAAACTTTGTTAGGAATTATGTGATCCTTACTAGCTGGAAGTAAGGGAGATGGGGCATGAAGTTATTTCTAGGAGTTGGACACATACCAAGTTTAGCTCAGTTCTGGGCATCTTTGAAATACCTATATAAACTTGATCCTACATAGTAACTTGCATCTTTGAATGAGAATGTGCTTGCTTACAGCAACGTGCTATATGTTCTGAATGCCCGAATTGGGAATCTGTGTCAAAACTTTGTTAGGAATTATGTGATCCTTACTAGCTGGAAGTAAGGGAGATGGGGCATGAAGTTATTTCTAGGAGTTGGACACATACCAAGTTTAGCTCAGTTCTGGGCATCTTTGAAATACCTATACAAACTTGTTCCTACCTAGTAACTTGCATCTTTGAATGAGAATCTGCTTGCTTACAGCAACGTGCTATATGTTCTGAATGCCCGAATAGGGAATCTGTGTCAAAACTTTGTTAGGAATTATGTGATCCTTACTAGCTGGAGGTAAGGGAGATGGGGCATGAAGTTATTTCTAGGAGTTGGACACATACCAAGTTTAGCTCAGTTCTGGGCATCTTTGAAATACCTATACAAACTTGTTCCTACCTAGTAACTTGCATCTTTGAATGAGAATCTGCTTGCTTACAGCAACGTGCTATATGTTCTGAATGCCCGAATAGGGAATCTGTGTCAAAACTTTGTTAGGAATTATGTGATCCTTACTAGCTGGAGGTAAGGGAGATGGGGCATGAAGTTATTTCTAGGAGTTGGACACATACCAAGTTTAGCTCAGTTCTGGGCATCTTTGAAATACCTATACAAACTTGTTCCTACCTAGTAACTTGCATCTTTGAATGAAAATGTGCTTGCTTACAGCAACGTGCTATATGTTCTGAATGCCCGAATTGGGAATCTGTGTCAAAACTTTGTTAAGGAATTATGTGATCCTTACTAGCTGGAAGTAAGGGAGATGGGGCATGAAGTTATTTCTAGGAGTTGGACACATACCAAGTTTAGCTCAGTTCTGGGCATCTTTGAAATACCTATACAAACTTGTTCCTACCTAGTAACTTGCAACTTTGAATGAAAATGTGCTTGCTTACAGCAACGTGCTATATGTTCTGAATGCCCGAATTGGCAATCTGTGTCAAAACTTTGTTAGGAATTATGTGATCCTTACTAGCTGCAAGTAAGGGAGATGGGGCATGAAGTTATTTCTAGGAGTTGGACACATACCAAGTTTAGCTCAGTTCTGGGCATCTTTGAAATACCTATACAAACTTGTTCCTACATAGTAACTTGCAACTTTGAATGAGAATGTGCTTGCTTACAGCAACGTGCTATATGTTCTGAATGCCCGAATTGTGAATCTGTGTCAAAACTTTGTTAGGAATTATGTGATCCTTACTAGCTGGAAGTAAGGGAGATGGGGCATGAAGTTATTTCTAGGAGTTGGACACATACCAAGTTTAGCTCAGTTCTGGGCATCTTTGAAATACCTATACAAACTTGTTCCTACATAGTAACTTGCAACTTTGAATGAGAATGTGCTTGCTTGCAGCAACGTGCTATATGTTCTGAATGCCCGAATAGGGAATCTGTGTCAAAACTTTGTTAGGAATTATGTGATCCTTACTAGCTGGAAGTAAGGGAGATGGGGCATGAAGTTATTTCTAGGAGTTGGACACATACCAAGTTTAGCTCAGTTCTGGGCATCTTTGAAATACCTATACAAACTTGTTCCTACATAGTAACTTGCAACTTTGAATGAGAATGTGCTTGCTTGCAGCAACGTGCTATATGTTCTGAATGCCCGAATAGGGAATCTGTGTCAAAACTTTGTTAGGAATTATGTGATCCTTACTAGCTGGAAGTAAGGGAGATGGGGCATGAAGTTATTTCTAGGAGTTGGACACATACCAAGTTTAGCTCAGTTCTGGGCATCTTTGAAATACCTATACAAACTTGTTCCTACATAGTAACTTGCAACTTTGAATGAGAATGTGCTTGCTTGCAGCAACGTGCTATATGTTCTGAATGCCCGAATAGGGAATCTGTGTCAAAACTTTGTTAGGAATTATGTGATCCTTACTAGCTGGAAGTAAGGGAGATGGGGCATGAAGTTATTTCTAGGAGTTGGACACATACCAAGTTTAGCTCAGTTCTGGGCATCTTTGAAATACCTATACAAACTTGTTCCTACATAGTAACTTGCAACTTTGAATGAGAATGTGCTTGCTTGCAGCAACGTGCTATATGTTCTGAATGCCCGAATTGGGAATCTGTGTCAAAACTTTGTTAGGAATTATGTGATCCTTACTAGCTGGAAGTAAGGGAGATGGGGCATGAAGTTATTTCTAGGAGTTGGACACATACCAAGTTTAGCTCAGTTCTGGGCATCTTTGAAATACCTATACAAACTTGTTCCTACATAGTAACTTGCAACTTTGAATGAGAATGTGCTTGCTTGCAGCAACGTGCTATATGTTCTGAATGCCCGAATAGGGAATCTGTGTCAAAACTTTGTTAGGAATTATGTGATCCTTACTAGCTGGAAGTAAGGGAGATGGGGCATGAAGTTATTTCTAGGAGTTGGACACATACCAAGTTTAGCTCAGTTCTGGGCATCTTTGAAATACCTATATAAACTTGATCCTACATAGTAACTTGAATCTTTGTATGAGAATCTGCTTGCTTACAGCAACGTGCTATATGTTCTGAATGCCCGAATTGGGAATCTGTGTCAAAACTTTGTTAGGAATTATGTGATCCTTACTAGCTGGAAGTAAGGGAGATGGGGCATGAAGTTATTTCTAGGAGTTGGACACATACCAAGTTTAGCTCAGTTCTGGGCATCTTTGAAATACCTATACAAACTTGTTCCTACATAGTAACTTGCAACTTTGAATAAGAATGTGCTTGCTTGCAGCAACGTGCTATATGTTCTGAATGCCCGAATAGGGAATCTGTGTCAAAACTTTGTTAGGAATTATGTGATCCTTACTAGCTGGAAGTAAGGGAGATGGGGCATGAAGTTATTTCTAGGAGTTGGACACATACCAAGTTTAGCTCAGTTCTGGGCATCTTTGAAATACCTATACAAACTTGTTCCTACCTAGTAACTTGCATCTTTGAATGAGAATCTGCTTGCTTACAGCAACGTGCTATATGTTCTGAATGCCCGAATAGGGAATCTGTGTCAAAACTTTGTTAGGAATTATGTGATCCTTACTAGCTGGAAGTAAGGGAGATGGGGCATGAAGTTATTTCTAGGAGTTGGACACATACCAAGTTTAGCTCAGTTCTGGGCATCTTTGAAATACCTATACAAACTTGTTCCTACCTAGTAACTTGCATCTTTGAATGAAAATGTGCTTGCTTACAGCAACGTGCTATATGTTCTGAATGCCCGAATTGGGAATCTGTGTCAAAACTTTGTTAAGGAATTATGTGATCCTTACTAGCTGGAAGTAAGGGAGATGGGGCATGAAGTTATTTCTAGGAGTTGGACACATAGCAAGTTTAGCTCAGTTCTGGGCATCTTTGAAATACCTATACAAACTTGTTCCTACCTAGTAACTTGCAACTTTGAATGAAAATGTGCTTGCTTACAGCAACGTGCTATATTTTCTGAATGCCCGAATTGGCAATCTGTGTCAAAACTTTGTTAGGAATTATGTGATCCTTACTAGCTGGAAGTAAGGGAGATGGGGCATGAAGTTATTTCTAGGAGTTGGACAGATACCAAGTTTAGCTCAGTTCTGGGCATCTTTGAAATACCTATACAAACTTGTTCCTACATAGTAACTTGCAACTTTGAATGAGAATGTGCTTGCTTACAGCAACGTGCTATATGTTCTGAATGCCCGAATTGGCAATCTGTGTCAAAACTTTGTTAGGAATTATGTGATCCTTACTAGCTGGAAGTAAGGGAGATGGGGCATGAAGTTATTTCTAGGAGTTGGACACATACCAAGTTTAGCTCAGTTCTTGGCATCTTTGAAATACCTATACAAACTTGTTCCTACATAGTAACTTGCAACTTTGAATGAGAATGTGCTTGCTTGCAGCAACGTGCTATATGTTCTGAATGCCCGAATAGGCAATCTGTGTCAAAACTTTGTTAGGAATTATGTGATCCTTACTAGCTGGAAGTAAGGGAGATGGGGCATGAAGTTATTTCTAGGAGTTGGACACATACCAAGTTTAGCTCAGTTCTGGGCATCTTTGAAATATCTATACAAACTTGTTCCTACATAGTAACTTGCAACTTTGAATGAGAATGTGCTTGCTTGCAGCAACGTGCTATATGTTCTGAATGCCCGAATAGGGAATCTGTGTCAAAACTTTGTTAGGAATTATGTGATCCTTACTAGCTGGAAGTAAGGGAGATGGGGCATGAAGTTATTTCTAGGAGTTGGACACATACCAAGTTTAGCTCAGTTCTGGGCATCTTTGAAATACCTATACAAACTTGTTCCTACATAGTAACTTGCAACTTTGAATGAGAATGTGCTTGCTTGCAGCAACGTGCTATATGTTCTGAATGCCCGAATTGGGAATCTGTGTCAAAACTTTGTTAGGAATTATGTGATCCTTACTAGCTGGAAGTAAGGGAGATGGGGCATGAAGTTATTTCTAGGAGTTGGACACATACCAAGTTTAGCTCAGTTCTGGGCATCTTTGAAATATCTATACAAACTTGTTCCTACATAGTAACTTGCAACTTTGAATGAGAATGTGCTTGCTTGCAGCAACGTGCTATATGTTCTGAATGCCCGAATAGGGAATCTGTGTCAAAACTTTGTTAGGAATTATGTGATCCTTACTAGCTGGAAGTAAGGGAGATGGGGCATGAAGTTATTTCTAGGAGTTGGACACATACCAAGTTTAGCTCAGTACTGGGCATCTTTGAAATACCTATACAAACTTGTTCCTACATAGTAACTTGCAACTTTGAATGAGAATGTGCTTGCTTGCAGCAACGTGCTATATGTTCTGAATGCCCGAATAGGGAATCTGTGTCAAAACTTTGTTAGGAATTATGTGATCCTTACTAGCTGGAAGTAAGGGAGATGGGGCATGAAGTTATTTCTAGGAGTTGGACACATAGCAAGTTTAGCTCAGTTCTGGGCATCTTTGAAATACCTATACAAACTTGTTCCTACATAGTAACTTGCATCTTTGAATGAGAATGTGCTTGCTTGCAGCAACGTGCTATATATTCTTAAAGCCCGAATTGGGAATCTGTGTCAAAACTTTGTTAGGAATTATGTGATCCTTACTAGCTCTAAGTAAGGGAGATGGGGCATGAAGTTATTTCTTGGAGTTGGAGACATACCAAGTTTAGCTCAGTTCTGGGCATCTTTGAAATACCTATACAAACTTGTTCCTACATAGTAACTTGCAACTTTGAATGAGAATGTGCTTGCTTACAGCAACGTGCTATATGTTCTGAATGCCCGAATTGGGAATCTGTGTCAAAACTTTGTTAGGAATTATGTGATCCTTACTAGCTGGAAGTAAGGGAGATGGGGCATGAAGTTATTTCTAGGAGTTGGACACATACCAAGTTTAGCTCAGTTCTGGGCATCTTTGAAATACCTATACAAACTTGTTCCTACATAGTAACTTGCAACTTTGAATGAGAATGTGCTTGCTTGCAGCAACGTGCTATATGTTCTGAATGCCCGAATAGGGAATCTGTGTCAAAACTTTGTTAGGAATTATGTGATCCTTACTAGCTGGAAGTAAGGGAGATGGGGCATGAAGTTATTTCTAGGAGTTGGACACATACCAAGTTTAGCTCAGTTCTGGGCATCTTTGAAATACCTATACAAACTTGTTCCTACATAGTAACTTGCATCTTTGAATGAGAATGTGCTTGCTTGCAGCAACGTGCTATATGTTCTGAATGCCCGAATTGGGAATCTGTGTCAAAACTTTGTTAGGAATTATGTGATCCTTACTAGCTGGAAGTAAGGGAGATGGGGCATGAAGTTATTTCTAGGAGTTGGACACATACCAAGTTTAGCTCAGTTCTGGGCATCTTTGAAATACCTATACAAACTTGTTCCTACATAGTAACCTGCATCTTTGAATGAGAATGTGCTTGCTTACAGCAACGTGCTATATGTTCTGAATGCCCGAATTGGGAATCTGTGTCAAAACTTTGTTAGGAATTATGTGATCCTTACTAGCTGGAAGTAAGGGAGATGGGGCATGAAGTTATTTCTAGGAGTTGGACACATACCAAGTTTAGCTCAGTTCTGGGCATCTTTGAAATACCTATACAAACTTGTTCCTACATAGTAACTTGCAACTTTGAATGAGAATGTGCTTGCTTGCAGCAACGTGCTATATGTTCTGAATGCCCGAATAGGGAATCTGTGTCAAAACTTTGTTAGGAATTATGTGATCCTTACTAGCTGGAAGTAAGGGAGATGGGGCATGAAGTTATTTCTAGGAGTTGGACACATACCAAGTTTAGCTCAGTTCTGGGCATCTTTGAAATATCTATACAAACTTGTTCCTACATAGTATCTTGCAACTTTGAATGAGAATGTGCTTGCTTGCAGCAATGTGCAATATGTTCTGAATGCCCGAATAGGGAATCTGTGTCAAAACTTTGTTAGGAATTATGTGATCCTTACTAGCTGGAAGTAAGGGAGATGGGGCATGAAGTTATTTCTAGGAGTTGGACACATACCAAGTTTAGCTCAGTTCTGGGCATCTTTGAAATACCTATACAAACTTGTTCCTACATAGTAACTTGCAACTTTGAATGAGAATGTGCTTGCTTACAGCAACGTGCTATATGTTCTGAATGCCCGAATTGGGAATCTGTGTCAAAACTTTGTTAGGAATTATGTGATCCTTACTAGCTGGAAGTAAGGGAGATGGGGCATGAAGTTATTTCTAGGAGTTGGACACATACCAAGTTTAGCTCAGTTCTGGGCATCTTTGAAATACCTATACAAACTTGTTCCTACATAGTAACTTGCATCTTTGAATGAGAATGTGCTTGCTTACAGCAACGTGCTATATGTTCTGAATGCCCGAATTGGGAATCTGTGTCAAAACTTTGTTAGGAATTATGTGATCCTTACTAGCTGGAAGTAAGGGAGATGGGGCATGAAGTTATTTCTTGGAGTTGGAGACATACCAAGTTTAGCTCAGTTCTGGGCATCTTTGAAATACCTATACAAACTTGTTCCTACATAGTAACTTGCAACTTTGAATGAGAATGTGCTTGCTTGCAGCAACGTGCTATATGTTCTGAATGCCCGATTTGGGAATCTGTGTCAAAACTTTGTTAGGAATTATGTGATCCTTACTAACTGGAAGTAAGGGAGATGGGGCATGAAGTTATTTCTAGGAGTTGGACACATACCAAGTTTAGCTCAGTTCTGGGCATCTTTGAAATACCTATACAAACTTGTTCCTACATAGTAACTTGCATCTTTGAATGAGAATATGCTTGCTTGCAGCAACGTGCTATATGTTCTGAATGCCCGAATTGGGAATCTGTGTCAAAACTTTGTTAGGAATTATGTGATCCTTACTAGCTGGAAGTAAGGGAGATGGGGCATGAAGTTATTTCTAGGAGTTGGACACATACCAAGTTTAGCTCAGTTCTGGGCATCTTTGAAATACCTATACAAACTTGTTCCTACCTAGTAACTTGCATCTTTGAATGAGAATCTGCTTGCTTATAGCAACGTGCTATATGTTCTGAATGCCCGAATAGGGAATCTGTGTCAAAACATTGTTAGGAATTATGTGATCCTTACTAGCTGGAAGTAAGGGAGATGGGGCATGAAGTTATTTCTAGGAGTTGGACACATACCAAGTTTAGCTCAGTTCTGGGCATCTTTGAAATACCTATACAAACTTGTTCCTACCTAGTAACTTGCAACTTTGAATGAGAATGTGCTTGCTTACAGCAACGTGCTATATGTTCTGAATGCCCGAATAGGGAATCTGTGTCAAAACTTTGTTAGGAATTATGTGATCCTTACTAGCTGGAAGTAAGGGAGATGGGGCATGAAGTTATTTCTAGGAGTTGGACACATACCAAGTTTAGCTCAGTTCTGGGCATCTTTGAAATACCTATACAAACTTGTTCCTACATAGTAACTTGCAACTTTGAATGAGAATGTGCTTGCTTACAGCAACGTGCTATATGTTCTGAATGCCCGAATTGGGAATCTGTGTCAAAACTTTGTTAGGAATTATGTGATCCTTACTAGCTGCAAGTAAGGGAGATGGGGCATGAAGTTATTTCTTGGAGTTGGACACATACCAAGTTTAGCTCAGTTCTGGGCATCTTTGAAATACCTATACAAACTTGTTCCTACATAGTAACTTGCAACTTTGAATGAGAATGTGCTTGCTTACAGCAACGTGCTATATGTTCTGAATGCCCGAATTGGGAATCTGTGTCAAAACTTTGTTAGGAATTATGTGATCCTTACTAGCTGCAAGTAAGGGAGATGGGGCATGATGTTATTTCTAGGAGTTGGACACATACCAAGTTTAGCTCAGTTCTGGGCATCTTTGAAATACCTATACAAACTTGTTCCTACATAGTAACTTGCAACTTTGAATGAGAATGTGCTTGCTTACAGCAACGTGCTACATGTTCTGAATGCCCGAATTGGGAATCTGTGTCAAAACTTTGTTAGGAATTATGTGATCCTTACTAGCTGGAAGTAAGGGAGATGGGGCATGAAGTTATTTCTAGGAGTTGGACACATACCAAGTTTAGCTCAGTTCTGGGCATCTTTGAAATACCTATACAAACTTGTTCCTACATAATAACTTGCATCTTTGAATGAGAATGTGCTTGCTTACAGCAACGTGCTACATGTTCTGAATGCCCGAATTGGCAATCTGTGTCAAAACTTTGTTAGGAATTATGTGATCCTTACTAGCTGGAAGTAAGGGAGATGGGGCATGAAGTTATTTCTAGGAGTTGGACACATACCAAGTTTAGCTCAGTTCTGGGCATCTTTGAAATACCTATACAAACTTGTTCCTACATAGTAACTTGCAACTTTGAATGAGAATGTGCTTGCTTGCAGCAACGTGCTATATGTTCTGAATGCCCGAATAGGAAATCTGTGTCAAAACTTTGTTAGGAATTATGTGATCCTTACTAGCTGGAAGTAAGGGAGATGGGGCATGAAGTTATTTCTAGGAGTTGGACACATACCAAGTTTAGCTCAGTTCTGGGCATCTTTGAAATACCTATACAAACTTGTTCCTACATAGTAACTTGCATCTTTGAATGAGAATGTGCTTGCTTGCAGCAACGTGCTATATGTTCTGAATGCCCGAATTGGGAATCTGTGTCAAAACTTTGTTAGGAATTATGTGATCCTTACTAGCTGGAAGTAAGGGAGATGGGGCATGAAGTTATTTCTAGGAGTTGGACACATACCAAGTTTAGCTCAGTTCTGGGCATCTTTGAAATACCTATACAAACTTGTTCCTACCTAGTAACTTGCATCTTTGAATGAGAATGTGCTTGCTTACAGCAACGTGCTATATGTTCTGAATGCCCGAATTGGCAATCTGTGTCAAAACTTTGTTAGGAATTATGTGATCCTTATTGGCTGGAAGTAAGGGAAATGGGGCATGAAGTTATTTCTAGGAGTTGGACACATACCAAGTTTAGCTCAGTTCTGGGCATCTTTGAAATACCTATACAAACTTGTTCCTACATAGTAACTTGCAACTTTGAATGAGAATGTGCTTGCTTGCAGCAACGTGCTATATGTTCTGAATGCCCGAATAGGGAATCTGTGTCAAAACTTTGTTAGGAATTATGTGATCCTTACTAGCTGGAAGTAAGGGAGATGGGGCATGAAGTTATTTCTAGGAGTTGGACACATACCAAGTTTAGCTCAGTTCTGGGCATCTTTGAAATACCTATACAAACTTGTTCCTACATAGTAACTTGCAACTTTGAATGAGAATGTGCTTGCTTACAGCAACGTGCTATATGTTCTGAATGCCCGAATTGGCAATCTGTGTCAAAACTTTGTTAGGAATTATGTGATCCTTACTAGCTGGAAGTAAGGGAGATGGGGCATGAAGTTATTTCTAGGAGTTGGACACATACCAAGTTTAGCTCAGTTCTGGGCATCTTTGAAATACCTATACAAACTTGTTCCTACCTAGTAACTTGCATCTTTGAATGAGAATCAGCTTGCTTACAGCAACGTGCTATATGTTCTGAATGCCCGAATTGGGAATCTGTGTCAAAACTTTGTTAGGAATTATGTGATCCTTACTAGCTGGAAGTAAGGGAGATGGGGCATGAAGTTATTTCTAGGAGTTGGACACATACCAAGTTTAGCTCAGTTCTGGGCATCTTTGAAATACCTATACAAACTTGTTCCTACCTAGTAACTTGCATCTTTGAATGAGAATGTGCTTGCTTACAGCAACGTGCTATATGTTCTGCATGCCCGAATTGGGAATCTGTGTCAAAACTTTGTTAGGAATTATGTGATCCTTACTAGCTGGAAGTAAGGGAGATGGGGCATGAAGTTATTTCTAGGAGTTGGACACATAGCAAGTTTAGCTCAGTTCTGGGCATCTTTGAAATACCTATACAAACTTGTTCCTACATAGTAACTTGCATCTTTGAATGAGAATCTGCTTGCTTACAGCAACGTGCTATATGTTCTGAATGCCCGAATTGGGAATCTGTGTCAAAACTTTGTTAGGAATTATGTGATCCTTACTAGCTGGAAGTAAGGGAGATGGGGCATGAAGTTATTTCTAGGAGTTGGACACATACCAAGTATAGCTCAGTTCTGGGCATCTTTGAAATACCTATACAAACTTGTTCCTACATAGTAACTTGCAACTTTGAATGAGAATGTGCTTGCTTACAGCAACGTGCTATATGTTCTGAATGCCCGAATTGGGAATCTGTGTCAAAACTTTGTTAGGAATTATGTGATCCTTACTAGCTGGAAGTAAGGGAGATGGGGCATGAAGTTATTTCTAGGAGTTGGACACATACCAAGTTTAGCTCAGTTCTGGGCATCTTTGAAATACCTATACAAACTTGTTCCTACATAGTAACTTGCATCTTTGAATGAGAATGTGCTTGCTTACAGCAACGTGCTATATGTTCTGAATGCCCGAATTGGGAATCTGTGTCAAAACTTTGTTAGGAATTATGTGATCCTTACTAGCTGGAAGTAAGGGAGATGGGGCATGAAGTTATTTCTAGGAGTTGGACACATACCAAGTTTAGCTCAGTTCTGGGCATCTTTGAAATACCTATACAAACTTGTTCCTACATAGTAACTTGCATCTTTGAATGAGAATGTGCTAGCTTACAGCAACGTGCTATATGTTCTGAATGCCCGAATTGGCAATCTGTGTCAAAACTTTGTTAGGAATTATGTGATCCTTACTAGCTGGAAGTAAGGGAGATGGGGCATGAAGTTATTTCTAGGAGTTGGACACATACCAAGTTTAGCTCAGTTCTGGGCATCTTTGAAATACCTATACAAACTTGTTCCTACATAGTAACTTGCAACTTTGAATGAGAATGTGCTTGCTTGCAGCAACGTGCTATATGTTCTGAATGCCCGAATAGGGAATCTGTGTCAAAACTTTGTTAGGAATTATGTGATCCTTACTAGCTGGAAGTAAGGTAGATGGGGCATGAAGTTATTTCTAGGAGTTGGACACATACCAAGTTTAGCTTAGTTCTGGGCATCTTTGAAATACCTATACAAACTTGTTCCTACATAGTAACTTGCAACTTTGAATGAGAATGTGCTTGCTTACAGCAACGTGGTATATGTTCTGAATGCCCGAATTGGGAATCTGTGTCAAAACTTTGTTAGGAATTATGTGATCCTTACTAGCTGGAAGTAAGGGAGATGGGGCATGAAGTTATTTCTAGGAGTTGGACACATACCAAGTTTAGCTCAGTTCTGGGCATCTTTGAAATACCTATACAAACTTGTTCCTACATAGTAACTTGCATCTTTGAATGAGAATGTGCTTGCTTACAGCAACGTGCTATATGTTCTGAATGCCCGTATTGGGAATCTGTGTCAAAACTTTGTTAGGAATTATGTGATCCTTACTAGCTGGAAGTAAGGGAGATGGGGCATGAAGTTATTTCTAGGAGTTGGACACATACAAAGTTTAGCTCAGTTCTGGGCATCTTTGAAATACCTATACAAACTTGTTCCTACATAGTAACTTGCATCTTTGAATGAGAATGTGCTTGCTTACAGCAACGTGCTATATGTTCTGAATGCCCGAATTGGGAATCTGTGTCAAAACTTTGTTAGGAATTATGTGATCCTTACTAGCTGGAAGTAAGGGAGATGGGGCATGAAGTTATTTCTAGGAGTTGGACACATACCAAGTTTAGCTCAGTTCTGGGCATCTTTGAAATACCTATACAAACTTGTTCCTTCATAGTAACTTGCATCTTTGAATGAGAATGTGCTTGCTTACAGCAACGTGCTATATGTTCTGAATGCCCGAATTGGCAATCTGTGTCAAAACTTTGTTAGGAATTATGTGATCCTTACTAGCTGGAAGTAAGGGAGATGGGGCATGAAGTTATTTCTAGGAGTTGGACACATACCAAGTTTAGCTCAGTTCTGGGCATCTTTGAAATACCTATACAAACTTGTGCCTACATAGTAACTTGCAACTTTGAATGAGAATGTGCTTGCTTACAGCAACGTGCTATATGTTCTGAATGCCCGAATTGGGAATCTGTGTCAAAACTTTGTTAGGAATTATGTGATCCTTACTAGCTGGAAGTAAGGGAGATGGGGCATGAAGTTATTTCTAGGAGTTGGACACATACCAAGTTTAGCTCAGTTCTGGGCATCTTTGAAATACCTATACAAACTTGTTCCTACATAGTAACTTGCATCTTTGAATGAGAATGTGCTTGCTTACAGCAACGTGCTACATGTTCTGAATGCCCGAATTGGCAATCTGTGTCAAAACTTTGTTAGGAATTATGTGATCCTTACTAGCTGGAAGTAAGGGAGATGGGGCATGAAGTTATTTCTAGGAGTTGGACACATACCAAGTTTAGCTCAGTTCTGGGCATCTTTGAAATACCTATACAAACTTGTTCCTACATAGTAACTTGCAACTTTGAATGAGAATGTGCTTGCTTGCAGCAACGTGCTATATGTTCTGAATGCCCGAATAGGGAATCTGTGTCAAAACTTTGTTAGGAATTATGTGATCCTTACTAGCTGGAAGTAAGGGAGATGGGGCATGAAGTTATTTCTAGGAGTTGGACACCTACCAAGTTTAGCTCAGTTCTGGGCATCTTTGAAATACCTATACAAACTTGTTCCTACATAGTAACTTGCATCTTTGAATGAGAATGTGCTTGCTTGCAGCAACGTGCTATATGTTCTGAATGCCCGAATTGGGAATCTGTGTCAAAACTTTGTTAGGAATTATGTGATCCTTACTAGCTGGCAGTAAGGGAGATGGGGCATGAAGTTATTTCTTGGAGTTGGAGACATACCAAGTTTAGCTCAGTTCTGGGCATCTTTGAAATACCTATACAAACTTGTTCCTACATAGTAACTTGCATCTTTGAATGAGAATGTGCTTGCTTACAGCAACGTGCTATATGTTCTGAATGCCCAAATTGAGAATCTGTGTCAAAACTTTGTTAGGAATTATGTGATCCTTACTAGCTGGAAGTAAGGGAGATGGGGCATGAAGTTATTTCTAGGAGTTGGACACATACCAAGTTTAGCTCAGTTCTGGGCATCTTTGAAATACCTATACAAACTTGTTCCTACATAGTAACTTGCAACTTTGAATGAGAATGTGCTTGCTTACAGCAACGTGCTATATGTTCTGAATGCCCGAATTGGGAATCTGTGTCAAAACTTTGTTAGGAATTATGTGATCCTTACTAGCTGGAAGTAAGGGAGATGGGGCATGAAGTTATTTCTAGGAGTTGGACACATACCAAGTTTAGCTCAGTTCTGGGCATCTTTGAAATACCTATACAAACTTGTTCCTACATAGTAACTTGCATCTTTGAATGAGAATGTGCTTGCTTACAGCAACGTGCTATATGTTCTGAATGCCCGTATTGGGAATCTGTGTCAAAACTTTGTTAGGAATTATGTGATCCTTACTAGCTGGAAGTAAGGGAGATGGGGCATGAAGTTATTTCTAGGAGTTGGACACATACCAAGTTTAGCTCAGTTCTGGGCATCTTTGAAATACGTATACAAACTTGTTCCTACATAGTAACTTGCATCTTTGAATGAGAATGTGCTTGCTTACAGCAACGTGCTATATGTTCTGAATGCCCGAATTGGGAATCTGTGTCAAAACTTTGTTAGGAATTATGTGATCCTTACTAGCTGGAAGTAAGGGAGATGGGGCATGAAGTTATTTCTAGGAGTTGGACACATACCAAGTTTAGCTCAGTTCTGGGCATCTTTGAAATACCTATACAAACTTGTTCCTACATAGTAACTTGCATCTTTGAATGAGAATATGCTTGCTTGCAGCAACGTGCTATATGTTCTGAATGCCCGAATAGGGAATCTGTGTCAAATCTTTGTTAGGAATTATGTGATCCTTACTAGCTGGAAGTAAGGGAGATGGGGCATGAAGTTATTTCTAGGAGTTGGACACATACCAAGTTTAGCTCAGTTCTGGGCATCTTTGAAATACCTATACAAACTTGTTCCTACCTAGTAACTTGCATCTTTGAATGAGAATCTGCTTGCTTATAGCAACGTGCTATATGTTCTGAATGCCCGAATAGGGAATCTGTGTCAAAACTTTGTTAGGAATTATGTGATCCTTACTAGCTGGAAGTAAGGGAGATGGGGCATGAAGTTATTTCTAGGAGTTGGACACATACCAAGTTTAGCTCAGTTCTGGGCATCTTTGAAATACCTATACAAACTTGTTCCTACATAGTAACTTGCAACTTTGAATGAGAATGTGCTTGCTTACAGCAACGTGCTATATGTTCTGAATGCCCGAATAGGGAATCTGTGTCAAAACTTTGTTAGGAATTATGTGATCCTTACTAGCTGGAAGTAAGGGAGATGGGGCATGAAGTTATTTCTAGGAGTTGGACACATACCAAGTTTAGCTCAGTTCTGGGCATCTTTGAAATACCTATACAAACTTGTTCCTACATAGTAACTTGCAACTTTGAATGAGAATGTGCTTGCTTACAGCAACGTGCTATATGTTCTGAATGCCCGAATTGGGAATCTGTGTCAAAACTTTGTTAGGAATTATGTGATCCTTACTAGCTGCAAGTAAGGGAGATGGGGCATGAAGTTATTTCTAGGAGTTGGACACATACCAAGTTTAGCTCAGTTCTGGGCATCTTTGAAATACCTATACAAACTTGTTCCTACATAGTAACTTGCAACTTTGAATGAGAATGTGCTTGCTTACAGCAACGTGCTATATGTTCTGAATGCCCGAATTGGGAATCTGTGTCAAAACTTTGTTAGGAATTATGTGATCCTTACTAGCTGCAAGTAAGGGAGATGGGGCATGAAGTTATTTCTAGGAGTTGGACACATACCAAGTTTAGCTCAGTTCTGGGCATCTTTGAAATACCTATACAAACTTGTTCCTACATAGTAACTTGCAACTTTGAATGAGAATGTGCTTGCTTACAGCAACGTGCTACATGTTCTGAATGCCCGAATTGGGAATCTGTGTCAAAACTTTGTTAGGAATTATGTGATCCTTACTAGCTGGAAGTAAGGGAGATGGGGCATGAAGTTATTTCTAGGAGTTGGACACATACCAAGTTTAGCTCAGTTCTGGGCATCTTTGAAATACCTATACAAACTTGTTCCTACATAATAACTTGCATCTTTGAATGAGAATGTGCTTGCTTACAGCAACGTGCTACATGTTCTGAATGCCCGAATTGGCAATCTGTGTCAAAACTTTGTTAGGAATTATGTGATCCTTACTAGCTGGAAGTAAGGGAGATGGGGCATGAAGTTATTTCTAGGAGTTGGACACATACCAAGTTTAGCTCAGTTCTGGGCATCTTTGAAATACCTATACAAACTTGTTCCTACATAGTAACTTGCAACTTTGAATGAGAATGTGCTTGCTTACAGCAACGTGCTATATGTTCTGAATGCCCGAATTGGGAATCTGTGTCAAAACTTTGTTAGGAATTATGTGATCCTTACTAGCTGGCAGTAAGGGAGATGGGGCATGAAGTTATTTCTTGGAGTTGGAGACATACCAAGTTTAGCTCAGTTCTGGGCATCTTTGAAATACCTATACAAACTTGTTCCTACATAGTAACTTGCATCTTTGAATGAGAATGTGCTTGCTTACAGCAACGTGCTATATGTTCTGAATGCCCAAATTGAGAATCTGTGTCAAAACTTTGTTAGGAATTATGTGATCCTTACTAGCTGGAAGTAAGGGAGATGGGGCATGAAGTTATTTCTAGGAGTTGGACACATACCAAGTTTAGCTCAGTTCTGGGCATCTTTGAAATACCTATACAAACTTGTTCCTACATAGTAACTTGCAACTTTGAATGAGAATGTGCTTGCTTACAGCAACGTGCTATATGTTCTGAATGCCCGAATTGGGAATCTGTGTCAAAACTTTGTTAGGAATTATGTGATCCTTACTAGCTGGAAGTAAGGGAGATGGGGCATGAAGTTATTTCTAGGAGTTGGACACATACCAAGTTTAGCTCAGTTCTGGGCATCTTTGAAATACCTATACAAACTTGTTCCTACATAGTAACTTGCATCTTTGAATGAGAATGTGCTTGCTTACAGCAACGTGCTATATGTTCTGAATGCCCGTATTGGGAATCTGTGTCAAAACTTTGTTAGGAATTATGTGATCCTTACTAGCTGGAAGTAAGGGAGATGGGGCATGAAGTTATTTCTAGGAGTTGGACACATACCAAGTTTAGCTCAGTTCTGGGCATCTTTGAAATACGTATACAAACTTGTTCCTACATAGTAACTTGCATCTTTGAATGAGAATGTGCTTGCTTACAGCAACGTGCTATATGTTCTGAATGCCCGAATTGGGAATCTGTGTCAAAACTTTGTTAGGAATTATGTGATCCTTACTAGCTGGAAGTAAGGGAGATGGGGCATGAAGTTATTTCTAGGAGATGGACACATACCAAGTTTAGCTCAGTTCTGGGCATCTTTGAAATACCTATACAAACTTGTTCCTACATAGTAACTTGCATCTTTGAATGAGAATATGCTTGCTTGCAGCAACGTGCTATATGTTCTGAATGCCCGAATAGGGAATCTGTGTCAAAACTTTGTTAGGAATTATGTGATCCTTACTAGCTGGAAGTAAGGGAGATGGGGCATGAAGTTATTTCTAGGAGTTGGACACATACCAAGTTTAGCTCAGTTCTGGGCATCTTTGAAATACCTATACAAACTTGTTCCTACCTAGTAACTTGCATCTTTGAATGAGAATCTGCTTGCTTATAGCAACGTGCTATATGTTCTGAATGCCCGAATAGGGAATCTGTGTCAAAACTTTGTTAGGAATTATGTGATCCTTACTAGCTGGAAGTAAGGGAGATGGGGCATGAAGTTATTTCTAGGAGTTGGACACATACCAAGTTTAGCTCAGTTCTGGGCATCTTTGAAATACCTATACAAACTTGTTCCTACATAGTAACTTGCAACTTTGAATGAGAATGTGCTTGCTTACAGCAACGTGCTATATGTTCTGAATGCCCGAATTGGGAATCTGTGTCAAAACTTTGTTAGGAATTATGTGATCCTTACTAGCTGCAAGTAAGGGAGATGGGGCATGAAGTTATTTCTAGGAGTTGGACACATACCAAGTTTAGCTCAGTTCTGGGCATCTTTGAAATACCTATACAAACTTGTTCCTACATAGTAACTTGCAACTTTGAATGAGAATGTGCTTGCTTACAGCAACGTGCTATATGTTCTGAATGCCCGAATTGGGAATCTGTGTCAAAACTTTGTTAGGAATTATGTGATCCTTACTAGCTGCAAGTAAGGGAGATGGGGCATGAAGTTATTTCTAGGAGTTGGACACATACCAAGTTTAGCTCAGTTCTGGGCATCTTTGAAATACCTATACAAACTTGTTCCTACATAGTAACTTGCAACTTTGAATGAGAATGTGCTTGCTTACAGCAACGTGCTACATGTTCTGAATGCCCGAATTGGGAATCTGTGTCAAAACTTTGTTAGGAATTATGTGATCCTTACTAGCTGGAAGTAAGGGAGATGGGGCATGAAGTTATTTCTAGGAGTTGGACACATACCAAGTTTAGCTCAGTTCTGGGCATCTTTGAAATACCTATACAAACTTGTTCCTACATAATAACTTGCATCTTTGAATGAGAATGTGCTTGCTTACAGCAACGTGCTACATGTTCTGAATGCCCGAATTGGCAATCTGTGTCAAAACTTTGTTAGGAATTATGTGATCCTTACTAGCTGGAAGTAAGGGAGATGGGGCATGAAGTTATTTCTAGGAGTTGGACACATACCAAGTTTAGCTCAGTTCTGGGCATCTTTGAAATACCTATACAAACTTGTTCCTACATAGTAACTTGCAACTTTGAATGAGAATGTGCTTGCTTGCAGCAACGTGCTATATGTTCTGAATGCCCGAATAGGGAATCTGTGTCAAAACTTTGTTAGGAATTATGTGATCCTTACTAGCTGGAAGTAAGGGAGATGGGGCATGAAGTTATTTCTAGGAGTTGGACACCTACCAAGTTTAGCTCAGTTCTGGGCATCTTTGAAATACCTATACAAACTTGTTCCTACATAGTAACTTGCATCTTTGAATGAGAATGTGCTTGCTTGCAGCAACGTGCTATATGTTCTGAATGCCCGAATTGGGAATCTGTGTCAAAACTTTGTTAGGAATTATGTGATCCTTACTAGCTGGCAGTAAGGGAGATGGGGCATGAAGTTATTTCTTGGAGTTGGAGACATACCAAGTTTAGCTCAGTTCTGGGCATCTTTGAAATACCTATACAAACTTGTTCCTACATAGTAACTTGCATCTTTGAATGAGAATGTGCTTGCTTACAGCAACGTGCTATATGTTCTGAATGCCCAAATTGAGAATCTGTGTCAAAACTTTGTTAGGAATTATGTGATCCTTACTAGCTGGAAGTAAGGGAGATGGGGCATGAAGTTATTTCTAGGAGTTGGACACATACCAAGTTTAGCTCAGTTCTGGGCATCTTTGAAATACCTATACAAACTTGTTCCTACATAGTAACTTGCAACTTTGAATGAGAATGTGCTTGCTTACAGCAACGTGCTATATGTTCTGAATGCCCGAATTGGGAATCTGTGTCAAAACTTTGTTAGGAATTATGTGATCCTTACTAGCTGGAAGTAAGGGAGATGGGGCATGAAGTTATTTCTAGGAGTTGGACACATACCAAGTTTAGCTCAGTTCTGGGCATCTTTGAAATACCTATACAAACTTGTTCCTACATAGTAACTTGCATCTTTGAATGAGAATGTGCTTGCTTACAGCAACGTGCTATATGTTCTGAATGCCCGTATTGGGAATCTGTGTCAAAACTTTGTTAGGAATTATGTGATCCTTACTAGCTGGAAGTAAGGGAGATGGGGCATGAAGTTATTTCTAGGAGTTGGACACATACCAAGTTTAGCTCAGTTCTGGGCATCTTTGAAATACCTATACAAACTTGTGCCTACATAGTAACTTGCAACTTTGAATGAGAATGTGCTTGCTTACAGCAACGTGCTATATGTTCTGAATGCCCGAATTGGGAATCTGTGTCAAAACTTTGTTAGGAATTATGTGATCCTTACTAGCTGGAAGTAAGGGAGATGGGGCATGAAGTTATTTCTAGGAGTTGGACACATACCAAGTTTAGCTCAGTTCTGGGCATCTTTGAAATACCTATACAAACTTGTTCCTACATAGTAACTTGCATCTTTGAATGAGAATGTGCTTGCTTACAGCAACGTGCTACATGTTCTGAATGCCCGAATTGGCAATCTGTGTCAAAACTTTGTTAGGAATTATGTGATCCTTACTAGCTGGAAGTAAGGGAGATGGGGCATGAAGTTATTTCTAGGAGTTGGACACATACCAAGTTTAGCTCAGTTCTGGGCATCTTTGAAATACCTATACAAACTTGTTCCTACATAGTAACTTGCAACTTTGAATGAGAATGTGCTTGCTTGCAGCAACGTGCTATATGTTCTGAATGCCCGAATAGGGAATCTGTGTCAAAACTTTGTTAGGAATTATGTGATCCTTACTAGCTGGAAGTAAGGGAGATGGGGCATGAAGTTATTTCTAGGAGTTGGACACCTACCAAGTTTAGCTCAGTTCTGGGCATCTTTGAAATACCTATACAAACTTGTTCCTACATAGTAACTTGCATCTTTGAATGAGAATGTGCTTGCTTGCAGCAACGTGCTATATGTTCTGAATGCCCGAATTGGGAATCTGTGTCAAAACTTTGTTAGGAATTATGTGATCCTTACTAGCTGGCAGTAAGGGAGATGGGGCATGAAGTTATTTCTTGGAGTTGGAGACATACCAAGTTTAGCTCAGTTCTGGGCATCTTTGAAATACCTATACAAACTTGTTCCTACATAGTAACTTGCATCTTTGAATGAGAATGTGCTTGCTTACAGCAACGTGCTATATGTTCTGAATGCCCAAATTGAGAATCTGTGTCAAAACTTTGTTAGGAATTATGTGATCCTTACTAGCTGGAAGTAAGGGAGATGGGGCATGAAGTTATTTCTAGGAGTTGGACACATACCAAGTTTAGCTCAGTTCTGGGCATCTTTGAAATACCTATACAAACTTGTTCCTACATAGTAACTTGCAACTTTGAATGAGAATGTGCTTGCTTACAGCAACGTGCTATATGTTCTGAATGCCCGAATTGGGAATCTGTGTCAAAACTTTGTTAGGAATTATGTGATCCTTACTAGCTGGAAGTAAGGGAGATGGGGCATGAAGTTATTTCTAGGAGTTGGACACATACCAAGTTTAGCTCAGTTCTGGGCATCTTTGAAATACCTATACAAACTTGTTCCTACATAGTAACTTGCATCTTTGAATGAGAATGTGCTTGCTTACAGCAACGTGCTATATGTTCTGAATGCCCGTATTGGGAATCTGTGTCAAAACTTTGTTAGGAATTATGTGATCCTTACTAGCTGGAAGTAAGGGAGATGGGGCATGAAGTTATTTCTAGGAGTTGGACACATACCAAGTTTAGCTCAGTTCTGGGCATCTTTGAAATACGTATACAAACTTGTTCCTACATAGTAACTTGCATCTTTGAATGAGAATGTGCTTGCTTACAGCAACGTGCTATATGTTCTGAATGCCCGAATTGGGAATCTGTGTCAAAACTTTGTTAGGAATTATGTGATCCTTACTAGCTGGAAGTAAGGGAGATGGGGCATGAAGTTATTTCTAGGAGTTGGACACATACCAAGTTTAGCTCAGTTCTGGGCATCTTTGAAATACCTATACAAACTTGTTCCTACATAGTAACTTGCATCTTTGAATGAGAATATGCTTGCTTGCAGCAACGTGCTATATGTTCTGAATGCCCGAATAGGGAATCTGTGTCAAAACTTTGTTAGGAATTATGTGATCCTTACTAGCTGGAAGTAAGGGAGATGGGGCATGAAGTTATTTCTAGGAGTTGGACACATACCAAGTTTAGCTCAGTTCTGGGCATCTTTGAAATACCTATACAAACTTGTTCCTACCTAGTAACTTGCATCTTTGAATGAGAATCTGCTTGCTTATAGCAACGTGCTATATGTTCTGAATGCCCGAATAGGGAATCTGTGTCAAAACTTTGTTAGGAATTATGTGATCCTTACTAGCTGGAAGTAAGGGAGATGGGGCATGAAGTTATTTCTAGGAGTTGGACACATACCAAGTTTAGCTCAGTTCTGGGCATCTTTGAAATACCTATACAAACTTGTTCCTACATAGTAACTTGCAACTTTGAATGAGAATGTGCTTGCTTACAGCAACGTGCTATATGTTCTGAATGCCCGAATAGGGAATCTGTGTCAAAACTTTGTTAGGAATTATGTGATCCTTACTAGCTGGAAGTAAGGGAGATGGGGCATGAAGTTATTTCTAGGAGTTGGACACATACCAAGTTTAGCTCAGTTCTGGGCATCTTTGAAATACCTATACAAACTTGTTCCTACATAGTAACTTGCAACTTTGAATGAGAATGTGCTTGCTTACAGCAACGTGCTATATGTTCTGAATGCCCGAATTGGGAATCTGTGTCAAAACTTTGTTAGGAATTATGTGATCCTTACTAGCTGCAAGTAAGGGAGATGGGGCATGAAGTTATTTCTAGGAGTTGGACACATACCAAGTTTAGCTCAGTTCTGGGCATCTTTGAAATACCTATACAAACTTGTTCCTACATAGTAACTTGCAACTTTGAATGAGAATGTGCTTGCTTACAGCAACGTGCTATATGTTCTGAATGCCCGAATTGGGAATCTGTGTCAAAACTTTGTTAGGAATTATGTGATCCTTACTAGCTGCAAGTAAGGGAGATGGGGCATGAAGTTATTTCTAGGAGTTGGACACATACCAAGTTTAGCTCAGTTCTGGGCATCTTTGAAATACCTATACAAACTTGTTCCTACATAGTAACTTGCAACTTTGAATGAGAATGTGCTTGCTTACAGCAACGTGCTACATGTTCTGAATGCCCGAATTGGGAATCTGTGTCAAAACTTTGTTAGGAATTATGTGATCCTTACTAGCTGGAAGTAAGGGAGATGGGGCATGAAGTTATTTCTAGGAGTTGGACACATACCAAGTTTAGCTCAGTTCTGGGCATCTTTGAAATACCTATACAAACTTGTTCCTACATAATAACTTGCATCTTTGAATGAGAATGTGCTTGCTTACAGCAACGTGCTACATGTTCTGAATGCCCGAATTGGCAATCTGTGTCAAAACTTTGTTAGGAATTATGTGATCCTTACTAGCTGGAAGTAAGGGAGATGGGGCATGAAGTTATTTCTAGGAGTTGGACACATACCAAGTTTAGCTCAGTTCTGGGCATCTTTGAAATACCTATACAAACTTGTTCCTACATAGTAACTTGCAACTTTGAATGAGAATGTGCTTGCTTACAGCAACGTGCTATATGTTCTGAATGCCCGAATTGGGAATCTGTGTCAAAACTTTGTTAGGAATTATGTGATCCTTACTAGCTGGCAGTAAGGGAGATGGGGCATGAAGTTATTTCTTGGAGTTGGAGACATACCAAGTTTAGCTCAGTTCTGGGCATCTTTGAAATACCTATACAAACTTGTTCCTACATAGTAACTTGCATCTTTGAATGAGAATGTGCTTGCTTACAGCAACGTGCTATATGTTCTGAATGCCCAAATTGAGAATCTGTGTCAAAACTTTGTTAGGAATTATGTGATCCTTACTAGCTGGAAGTAAGGGAGATGGGGCATGAAGTTATTTCTAGGAGTTGGACACATACCAAGTTTAGCTCAGTTCTGGGCATCTTTGAAATACCTATACAAACTTGTTCCTACATAGTAACTTGCAACTTTGAATGAGAATGTGCTTGCTTACAGCAACGTGCTATATGTTCTGAATGCCCGAATTGGGAATCTGTGTCAAAACTTTGTTAGGAATTATGTGATCCTTACTAGCTGGAAGTAAGGGAGATGGGGCATGAAGTTATTTCTAGGAGTTGGACACATACCAAGTTTAGCTCAGTTCTGGGCATCTTTGAAATACCTATACAAACTTGTTCCTACATAGTAACTTGCATCTTTGAATGAGAATGTGCTTGCTTACAGCAACGTGCTATATGTTCTGAATGCCCGTATTGGGAATCTGTGTCAAAACTTTGTTAGGAATTATGTGATCCTTACTAGCTGGAAGTAAGGGAGATGGGGCATGAAGTTATTTCTAGGAGTTGGACACATACCAAGTTTAGCTCAGTTCTGGGCATCTTTGAAATACGTATACAAACTTGTTCCTACATAGTAACTTGCATCTTTGAATGAGAATGTGCTTGCTTACAGCAACGTGCTATATGTTCTGAATGCCCGAATTGGGAATCTGTGTCAAAACTTTGTTAGGAATTATGTGATCCTTACTAGCTGGAAGTAAGGGAGATGGGGCATGAAGTTATTTCTAGGAGTTGGACACATACCAAGTTTAGCTCAGTTCTGGGCATCTTTGAAATACCTATACAAACTTGTTCCTACATAGTAACTTGCATCTTTGAATGAGAATATGCTTGCTTGCAGCAACGTGCTATATGTTCTGAATGCCCGAATAGGGAATCTGTGTCAAAACTTTGTTAGGAATTATGTGATCCTTACTAGCTGGAAGTAAGGGAGATGGGGCATGAAGTTATTTCTAGGAGTTGGACACATACCAAGTTTAGCTCAGTTCTGGGCATCTTTGAAATACCTATACAAACTTGTTCCTACCTAGTAACTTGCATCTTTGAATGAGAATCTGCTTGCTTATAGCAACGTGCTATATGTTCTGAATGCCCGAATAGGGAATCTGTGTCAAAACTTTGTTAGGAATTATGTGATCCTTACTAGCTGGAAGTAAGGGAGATGGGGCATGAAGTTATTTCTAGGAGTTGGACACATACCAAGTTTAGCTCAGTTCTGGGCATATTTGAAATACCTATACAAACTTGTTCCTACATAGTAACTTGCAACTTTGAATGAGAATGTGCTTGCTTACAGCAACGTGCTATATGTTCTGAATGCCCGAATAGGGAATCTGTGTCAAAACTTTGTTAGGAATTATGTGATCCTTACTAGCTGGAAGTAAGGGAGATGGGGCATGAAGTTATTTCTAGGAGTTGGACACATACCAAGTTTAGCTCAGTTCTGGGCATCTTTGAAATACCTATACAAACTTGTTCCTACATAGTAACTTGCAACTTTGAATGAGAATGTGCTTGCTTACAGCAACGTGCTATATGTTCTGAATGCCCGAATTGGGAATCTGTGTCAAAACTTTGTTAGGAATTATGTGATCCTTACTAGCTGCAAGTAAGGGAGATGGGGCATGAAGTTATTTCTAGGAGTTGGACACATACCAAGTTTAGCTCAGTTCTGGGCATCTTTGAAATACCTATACAAACTTGTTCCTACATAGTAACTTGCAACTTTGAATGAGAATGTGCTTGCTTACAGCAACGTGCTATATGTTCTGAATGCCCGAATTGGGAATCTGTGTCAAAACTTTGTTAGGAATTATGTGATCCTTACTAGCTGCAAGTAAGGGAGATGGGGCATGAAGTTATTTCTAGGAGTTGGACACATACCAAGTTTAGCTCAGTTCTGGGCATCTTTGAAATACCTATACAAACTTGTTCCTACATAGTAACTTGCAACTTTGAATGAGAATGTGCTTGCTTACAGCAACGTGCTACATGTTCTGAATGCCCGAATTGGGAATCTGTGTCAAAACTTTGTTAGGAATTATGTGATCCTTACTAGCTGGAAGTAAGGGAGATGGGGCATGAAGTTATTTCTAGGAGTTGGACACATACCAAGTTTAGCTCAGTTCTGGGCATCTTTGAAATACCTATACAAACTTGTTCCTACATAATAACTTGCATCTTTGAATGAGAATGTGCTTGCTTACAGCAACGTGCTACATGTTCTGAATGCCCGAATTGGCAATCTGTGTCAAAACTTTGTTAGGAATTATGTGATCCTTACTAGCTGGAAGTAAGGGAGATGGGGCATGAAGTTATTTCTAGGAGTTGGACACATACCAAGTTTAGCTCAGTTCTGGGCATCTTTGAAATACCTATACAAACTTGTTCCTACATAGTAACTTGCAACTTTGAATGAGAATGTGCTTGCTTGCAGCAACGTGCTATATGTTCTGAATGCCCGAATAGGGAATCTGTGTCAAAACTTTGTTAGGAATTATGTGATCCTTACTAGCTGGAAGTAAGGGAGATGGGGCATGAAGTTATTTCTAGGAGTTGGACACCTACCAAGTTTAGCTCAGTTCTGGGCATCTTTGAAATACCTATACAAACTTGTTCCTACATAGTAACTTGCATCTTTGAATGAGAATGTGCTTGCTTGCAGCAACGTGCTATATGTTCTGAATGCCCGAATTGGGAATCTGTGTCAAAACTTTGTTAGGAATTATGTGATCCTTACTAGCTGGCAGTAAGGGAGATGGGGCATGAAGTTATTTCTTGGAGTTGGAGACATACCAAGTTTAGCTCAGTTCTGGGCATCTTTGAAATACCTATACAAACTTGTTCCTACATAGTAACTTGCATCTTTGAATGAGAATGTGCTTGCTTACAGCAACGTGCTATATGTTCTGAATGCCCAAATTGAGAATCTGTGTCAAAACTTTGTTAGGAATTATGTGATCCTTACTAGCTGGAAGTAAGGGAGATGGGGCATGAAGTTATTTCTAGGAGTTGGACACATACCAAGTTTAGCTCAGTTCTGGGCATCTTTGAAATACCTATACAAACTTGTTCCTACATAGTAACTTGCAACTTTGAATGAGAATGTGCTTGCTTACAGCAACGTGCTATATGTTCTGAATGCCCGAATTGGGAATCTGTGTCAAAACTTTGTTAGGAATTATGTGATCCTTACTAGCTGGAAGTAAGGGAGATGGGGCATGAAGTTATTTCTAGGAGTTGGACACATACCAAGTTTAGCTCAGTTCTGGGCATCTTTGAAATACCTATACAAACTTGTTCCTACATAGTAACTTGCATCTTTGAATGAGAATGTGCTTGCTTACAGCAACGTGCTATATGTTCTGAATGCCCGTATTGGGAATCTGTGTCAAAACTTTGTTAGGAATTATGTGATCCTTACTAGCTGGAAGTAAGGGAGATGGGGCATGAAGTTATTTCTAGGAGTTGGACACATACCAAGTTTAGCTCAGTTCTGGGCATCTTTGAAATACGTATACAAACTTGTTCCTACATAGTAACTTGCATCTTTGAATGAGAATGTGCTTGCTTACAGCAACGTGCTATATGTTCTGAATGCCCGAATTGGGAATCTGTGTCAAAACTTTGTTAGGAATTATGTGATCCTTACTAGCTGGAAGTAAGGGAGATGGGGCATGAAGTTATTTCTAGGAGTTGGACACATACCAAGTTTAGCTCAGTTCTGGGCATCTTTGAAATACCTATACAAACTTGTTCCTACATAGTAACTTGCATCTTTGAATGAGAATATGCTTGCTTGCAGCAACGTGCTATATGTTCTGAATGCCCGAATAGGGAATCTGTGTCAAAACTTTGTTAGGAATTATGTGATCCTTACTAGCTGGAAGTAAGGGAGATGGGGCATGAAGTTATTTCTAGGAGTTGGACACATACCAAGTTTAGCTCAGTTCTGGGCATCTTTGAAATACCTATACAAACTTGTTCCTACCTAGTAACTTGCATCTTTGAATGAGAATCTGCTTGCTTATAGCAACGTGCTATATGTTCTGAATGCCCGAATAGGGAATCTGTGTCAAAACTTTGTTAGGAATTATGTGATCCTTACTAGCTGGAAGTAAGGGAGATGGGGCATGAAGTTATTTCTAGGAGTTGGACACATACCAAGTTTAGCTCAGTTCTGGGCATCTTTGAAATACCTATACAAACTTGTTCCTACATAGTAACTTGCAACTTTGAATGAGAATGTGCTTGCTTACAGCAACGTGCTATATGTTCTGAATGCCCGAATTGGCAATCTGTGTCAAAACTTTGTTAGGAATTATGTGATCCTTACTAGCTGGAAGTAAGGGAGATGGGGCATGAAGTTATTTCTAGGAGTTGGACACATACCAAGTTTAGCTCAGTTCTGGGCATCTTTGAAATACCTATACAAACTTGTTCCTACATAGTAACTTGCAACTTTGAATGAGAATGTGCTTGCTTGTAGCAACGTGCTATATGTTCTGAATGCCCGAATAGGGAATCTGTGTCAAAACTTTGTTAGGAATTATGTGATCCTTACTAGCTGGAAGTAAGGGAGATGGGGCATGAAGTTATTTCTAGGAGTTGGACACATACCAAGTTTAGCTCAGTTCTGGGCATCTTTGAAATACCTATACAAACTTGTTCCTACATAGTAACTTGCATCTTTGAATGAGAATGTGCTTGCTTGCAGCAACGTGCTATATGTTCTGAATGCCCGAATTGGGAATCTGTGTCAAAACTTTGTTAGGAATTATGTGATCCTTACTAGCTGGAAGTAAGGGAGATGGGGCATGAAGTTATTTCTAGGAGTTGGACACATACCAAGTTTAGCTCAGTTCTGGGCATCTTTGAAATACCTATACAAACTTGTTCCTACATAGTAACTTGCAACTTTGAATGAGAATGTGCTTGCTTGCAGCAACGTGCTATATGTTCTGAATGCCCGATTTGGGAATCTGTGTCAAAACTTTGTTAGGAATTATGTGATCCTTACTAGCTGGAAGTAAGGGAGATGGGGCATGAAGTTATTTCTAGGAGTTGGACACATACCAAGTTTAGCTCAGTTCTGGGCATCTTTGAAATACCTATACAAACTTGTTCCTACATAGTAACTTGCAACATTGAATGAGAATGTGCTTGCTTGCAGCAACGTGCTATATGTTCTGAATGCCCGAATTGGGAATCTGTGTCAAAACTTTGTTAGGAATTATGTGATCCTTACTAGCTGGAAGTAAGGGAGATGGGGCATGAAGTTATTTCTAGGAGTTGGACACATACCAAGTTTAGCTCAGTTCTGGGCATCTTTGAAATACCTATACAAACTTGTTCCTACATAGTAACTTGCATCTTTGAATGAGAATCTGCTTGCTTACAGCAACGTGCTATATGTTCTGAATGCCCGAATTGGGAATCTGTGTCAAAACTTTGTTAGGAATTATGTGATCCTTACTAGCTGGAAGTAAGGGAGATGGGGCATGAAGTTATTTCTAGGAGTTGGACACATACCAAGTTTAGCTCAGTTCTGGGCATCTTTGAAATACCTATACAAACTTGTTCCTACATAGTAACTTGCATCTTTGAATGAGAATGTGCTTGCTTCCAGCAACGTGCTATATGCTCTGAATGCCCGAATTGGCAATCTGTGTAAAAACTTTGTTAGGAATTATGTGATCCTTACTAGCTGGAAGTAAGGGAGATGGGGCATGAAGTTATTTCTAGGAGTTGGACACATACCAAGTTTAGCTCAGTTCTGGGCATCTTTGAAATACCTATACAAACTTGTTCCTACATAGTAACTTGCATCTTTGAATGAGAATGTGCTTGCTTCCAGCAACGTGCTATATGTTCTGAATGCCCGAATTGGCAATCTGTGTCAAAACTTTGTTAGGAATTATGTGATCCTTACTAGCTGGAAGTAAGGGAGATGGGGCATGAAGTTATTTCTAGGAGTT
Source organism: Diceros bicornis minor (assembly GCF_020826845.1). Classification (NCBI taxonomy): domain Eukaryota; kingdom Metazoa; phylum Chordata; class Mammalia; order Perissodactyla; family Rhinocerotidae; genus Diceros; species Diceros bicornis. Next base: position 231,614 of record NW_026690920.1, on the reverse strand, counting down.
GGACACATACCAAGTTTAGCTCAGTTCTGGGCATCTTTGAAATACCTATACAAACTTGTTCCTACATAGTAACTTGCAACTTTGAATGAGAATGTGCTTGCTTGCAGCAACGTGCTATATGTTCTGAATGCCCGAATAGGGAATCTGTGTCAAAACTTTGTTAGGAATTATGTGATCCTTACTAGCTGGAAGTAAGGGAGATGGGGCATGAAGTTATTTCTAGGAGTTGGACACATACCAAGTTTAGCTCAGTTCTGGGCATCTTTGAAATACCTATACAAACTTGTTCCTACCTAGTAACTTGCATCTTTGAATGAGAATCTGCTTGCTTACAGCAACGTGCTATATGTTCTGAATGCCCGAATTGGGAATCTGTGTCAAAACTTTGTTAGGAATTATGTGATCCTTACTAGCTGGAAGTAAGGGAGATGGGGCATGAAGTTATTTCTAGGAGTTGGACACATACAAGTTTAGCTCAGTTCTGGGCATCTTTGAAATACCTATATAAACTTGTTCCTACATAGTAACTTGAATCTTTGAATGAGAATCTGCTTGCTTACAGCAACGTGCTATATGTTCTGAATGCCCGAATTGGCAATCTGTGTCAAAACTTTGTTAGGAATTATGTGATCCTTACTAGCTGGAAGTAAGGGAGATGGGGCATGAAGTTATTTCTAGGAGTTGGACACATACCAAGTTTAGCTCAGTTCTGGGCATCTTTGAAATACCTATACAAACTTGTTCCTACATAGTAACTTGAATCTTTGAATGAGAATCTGCTTGCTTACAGCAACGTGCTATATGTTCTGAATGCCCGAATTGGCAATCTGTGTCAAAACTTTGTTAGGAATTATGTGATCCTTACTAGCTGGAAGTAAGGGAGATGGGGCATGAAGTTATTTCTAGGAGTTGGACACATACCAAGTTTAGCTCAGTTCTGGGCATCTTTGAAATACCTATACAAACTTGTTCCTACATAGTAACTTGCAACTTTGAATGAGAATGTGCTTGCTTACAGCAACGTGCTATATGTTCTGAATGCCCGAATTGGGAATCTGTGTCAAAACTTTGTTAGGAATTATGTGATCCTTACTAGCTGGAAGTAAGGGAGATGGGGCATGAAGTTATTTCTAGGAGTTGGACACATACCAAGTTTAGCTCAGTTCTGGGCATCTTTGAAATTCCTATACAAACTTGTTCCTACATAGTCACTTGCATCTTTGAATGAGAATGTGCTTGCGTACAGCAACGTGCTATATGTTCTGAATGCCCGAATTGGCAATCTGTGTCAAAACTTTGTTAGGAATTATGTGATCCTTACTAGCTGGAAGTAAGGGAGATGGGGCATGAAGTTATTTCTAGGAGTTGGACACATACCAAGTTTAGCTCAGTTCTGGGCATCTTTGAAATACCTATACAAACTTGTTCCTACATAGTAACTTGCAACTTTGAATGAGAATGTGCTTGCTTGCAGCAACGTGCTATATGTTCTGAATGCCCGAATAGGGAATCTGTGTCAAAACTTTGTTAGGAATTATGTGATCCTTACTAGCTGGAAGTAAGGGAGATGGGGCATGAAGTTATTTCTAGGAGTTGGACACATACCAAGTTTAGCTCAGTTCTGGGCATCTTTGAAATACCTATACAAACTTGTTCCTACATAGTAACTTGCATCTTTGAATGAGAATGTGCTTGCTTGCAGCAACGTGCTATTTGTTCTGAATGCCCGAATTGGGAATCTGTGTCAAAACTTTGTTAGGAATTATGTGATCCTTACTAGCTGGAAGTAAGGGAGATGGGGCATGAAGTTATTTCTAGGAGTTGGACACATACCAAGTTTAGCTCAGTTCTGGGCATCTTTGAAATACCTATACAAACTTGTTCCTACATAGTAACTTGCAACTTTGAATGAGAATGTGCTTGCTTGCAGCAACGTGCTATATGTTCTGAATGCCCGATTTGGGTATCTGTGTCAAAACTTTGTTAGGAATTATGTGATCCTTACTAGCTGGAAGTAAGGGAGATGGGGCATGAAGTTATTTCTAGGAGTTGGACACATACCAAGTTTAGCTCAGTTCTGGGCATCTTTGAAATACCTATACAAACTTGTTCCTACATAGTAACTTGCAACATTGAATGAGAATGTGCTTGCTTGCAGCAACGTGCTATATGCTCTGAATGCCCGAATTGGCAATCTGTGTAAAAACTTTGTTAGGAATTATGTGATCCTTACTAGCTGGAAGTAAGGGAGATGGGGCATGAAGTTATTTCTAGGAGTTGGACACATACCAAGTTTAGCTCAGTTCTGGGCATCTTTGAAATACCTATACAAACTTGTTCCTACATAGTAACTTGCATCTTTGAATGAGAATGTGCTTGCTTCCAGCAACGTGCTATATGTTCTGAATGCCCGAATTGGCAATCTGTGTCAAAACTTTGTTAGGAATTATGTGATCCTTACTAGCTGGAAGTAAGGGAGATGGGGCATGAAGTTATTTCTAGGAGTTGGACACATACCAAGTTTAGCTCAGTTCTGGGCATCTTTGAAATACCTATACAAACTTGTTCCTACATAGTAACTTGCAACTTTGAATGAGAATGTGCTTGCTTGCAGCAACGTGCTATATGTTCTGAATGCCCGAATAGGGAATCTGTGTCAAAACTTTGTTAGGAATTATGTGATCCTTACTAGCTGGAAGTAAGGGAGATGGGGCATGAAGTTATTTCTAGGAGTTGGACACATACCAAGTTTAGCTCAGTTCTGGGCATCTTTGAAATACCTATACAAACTTGTTCCTACCTAGTAACTTGCATCTTTGAATGAGAATCTGCTTGCTTACAGCAACGTGCTATATGTTCTGAATGCCCGAATTGGGAATCTGTGTCAAAACTTTGTTAGGAATTATGTGATCCTTACTAGCTGGAAGTAAGGGAGATGGGGCATGAAGTTATTTCTAGGAGTTGGACACATACCAAGTTTAGCTCAGTTCTGGGCATCTTTGAAATACCTATACAAACTTGTTCCTACATAGTAACTTGCATCTTTGAATGAGAATGTGCTTGCTTCCAGCAACGTGCTATATGCTCTGAATGCCCGAATTGGCAATCTGTGTAAAAACTTTGTTAGGAATTATGTGATCCTTACTAGCTGGAAGTAAGGGAGATGGGGCATGAAGTTATTTCTAGGAGTTGGACACATACCAAGTTTAGCTCAGTTCTGGGCATCTTTGAAATACCTATACAAACTTGTTCCTACATAGTAACTTGCATCTTTGAATGAGAATGTGCTTGCTTCCAGCAACGTGCTATATGTTCTGAATGCCCGAATTGGCAATCTGTGTCAAAACTTTGTTAGGAATTATGTGATCCTTACTAGCTGGAAGTAAGGGAGATGGGGCATGAAGTTATTTCTAGGAGTTGGACACATACCAAGTTTAGCTCAGTTCTGGGCATCTTTGAAATACCTATACAAACTTGTTCCTACATAGTAACTTGCAACTTTGAATGAGAATGTGCTTGCTTGCAGCAACGTGCTATATGTTCTGAATGCCCGAATAGGGAATCTGTGTCAAAACTTTGTTAGGAATTATGTGATCCTTACTAGCTGGAAGTAAGGGAGATGGGGCATGAAGTTATTTCTAGGAGTTGGACACATACCAAGTTTAGCTCAGTTCTGGGCATCTTTGAAATACCTATACAAACTTGTTCCTACCTAGTAACTTGCATCTTTGAATGAGAATCTGCTTGCTTACAGCAACGTGCTATATGTTCTGAATGCCCGAATTGGGAATCTGTGTCAAAACTTTGTTAGGAATTATGTGATCCTTACTAGCTGGAAGTAAGGGAGATGGGGCATGAAGTTATTTCTAGGAGTTGGACACATACCAAGTTTAGCTCAGTTCTGGGCATCTTTGAAATACCTATACAAACTTGTTCCTACATAGTAACTTGAATCTTTGAATGAGAATCTGCTTGCTTACAGCAACGTGCTATATGTTCTGAATGCCCGAATTGGCAATCTGTGTCAAAACTTTGTTAGGAATTATGTGATCCTTACTAGCTGGAAGTAAGGGAGATGGGGCATGAAGTTATTTCTAGGAGTTGGACACATACCAAGTTTAGCTCAGTTCTGGGCATCTTTGAAATACCTATACAAACTTGTTCCTACATAGTAACTTGAATCTTTGAATGAGAATGTGCTTGCTTACAGCAACGTGCTATATGTTCTGAATGCCCGAATTGGCAATCTGTGTCAAAACTTTGTTAGGAATTATGTGATCCTTACTAGCTGGAAGTAAGGGAGATGGGGCATGAAGTTATTTCTAGGAGTTGGACACATACCAAGTTTAGCTCAGTTCTGGGCATCTTTGAAATACCTATACAAACTTGTTCCTACATAGTAACTTGCATCTTTGAATGAGAATGTGCTTGCTTGCAGCAACGTGCTATATGTTCTGAATGCCCGAATTGGGAATCTGTGTCAAAACTTTGTTAGGAATTATGTGATCCTTACTAGCTGGAAGTAAGGGAGATGGGGCATGAAGTTATTTCTAGGAGTTGGACACATACCAAGTTTAGCTCAGTTCTGGGCATCTTTGAAATACCTATACAAACTTGTTCCTACATAGTAACTTGCAACATTGAATGAGAATGTGCTTGCTTGCAGCAACGTGCTATATGCTCTGAATGCCCGAATTGGCAATCTGTGTAAAAACTTTGTTAGGAATTATGTGATCCTTACTAGCTGGAAGTAAGGGAGATGGGGCATGAAGTTATTTCTAGGAGTTGGACACATACCAAGTTTAGCTCAGTTCTGGGCATCTTTGAAATACCTATACAAACTTGTTCCTACATAGTAACTTGCATCTTTGAATGAGAATGTGCTTGCTTCCAGCAACGTGCTATATGTTCTGAATGCCCGAATTGGCAATCTGTGTCAAAACTTTGTTAGGAATTATGTGATCCTTACTAGCTGGAAGTAAGGGAGATGGGGCATGAAGTTATTTCTAGGAGTTGGACACATACCAAGTTTAGCTCAGTTCTGGGCATCTTTGAAATACCTATACAAACTTGTTCCTACATAGTAACTTGCAACTTTGAATGAGAATGTGCTTGCTTGCAGCAACGTGCTATATGTTCTGAATGCCCGAATAGGGAATCTGTGTCAAAACTTTGTTAGGAATTATGTGATCCTTACTAGCTGGAAGTAAGGGAGATGGGGCATGAAGTTATTTCTAGGAGTTGGACACATACCAAGTTTAGCTCAGTTCTGGGCATCTTTGAAATACCTATACAAACTTGTTCCTACCTAGTAACTTGCATCTTTGAATGAGAATCTGCTTGCTTACAGCAACGTGCTATATGTTCTGAATGCCCGAATTGGGAATCTGTGTCAAAACTTTGTTAGGAATTATGTGATCCTTACTAGCTGGAAGTAAGGGAGATGGGGCATGAGGTTATTTCCAGGAGTTGGACACATACCAAGTTTAGCTCAGTTCTGGGCATCTTTGAAATACCTATACAAACTTGTTCCTACATAGTAACTTGCATCTTTGAATGAGAATGTGCTTGCTTCCAGCAACGTGCTATATGCTCTGAATGCCCGAATTGGCAATCTGTGTAAAAACTTTGTTAGGAATTATGTGATCCTTACTAGCTGGAAGTAAGGGAGATGGGGCATGAAGTTATTTCTAGGAGTTGGACACATACCAAGTTTAGCTCAGTTCTGGGCATCTTTGAAATACCTATACAAACTTGTTCCTACATAGTAACTTGCATCTTTGAATGAGAATGTGCTTGCTTCCAGCAACGTGCTATATGTTCTGAATGCCCGAATTGGCAATCTGTGTCAAAACTTTGTTAGGAATTATGTGATCCTTACTAGCTGGAAGTAAGGGAGATGGGGCATGAAGTTATTTCTAGGAGTTGGACACATACCAAGTTTAGCTCAGTTCTGGGCATCTTTGAAATACCTATACAAACTTGTTCCTACATAGTAACTTGCAACTTTGAATGAGAATGTGCTTGCTTGCAGCAACGTGCTATATGTTCTGAATGCCCGAATAGGGAATCTGTGTCAAAACTTTGTTAGGAATTATGTGATCCTTACTAGCTGGAAGTAAGGGAGATGGGGCATGAAGTTATTTCTAGGAGTTGGACACATACCAAGTTTAGCTCAGTTCTGGGCATCTTTGAAATACCTATACAAACTTGTTCCTACCTAGTAACTTGCATCTTTGAATGAGAATCTGCTTGCTTACAGCAACGTGCTATATGTTCTGAATGCCCGAATTGGGAATCTGTGTCAAAACTTTGTTAGGAATTATGTGATCCTTACTAGCTGGAAGTAAGGGAGATGGGGCATGAAGTTATTTCTAGGAGTTGGACACATACCAAGTTTAGCTCAGTTCTGGGCATCTTTGAAATACCTATACAAACTTGTTCCTACATAGTAACTTGCAACTTTGAATGAGAATGTGCTTGCTTGCAGCAACGTGCTATATGTTCTGAATGCCCGAATAGGGAATCTGTGTCAAAACTTTGTTAGGAATTATGTGATCCTTACTAGCTGGAAGTAAGGGAGATGGGGCATGAAGTTATTTCTAGGAGTTGGACACATACCAAGTTTAGCTCAGTTCTGGGCATCTTTGAAATACCTATACAAACTTGTTCCTACATAGTAACTTGCATCTTTGAATGAGAATGTGCTTGCTTGCAGCAACGTGCTATTTGTTCTGAATGCCCGAATTGGGAATCTGTGTCAAAACTTTGTTAGGAATTATGTGATCCTTACTAGCTGGAAGTAAGGGAGATGGGGCATGAAGTTATTTCTAGGAGTTGGACACATACCAAGTTTAGCTCAGTTCTGGGCATCTTTGAAATACCTATACAAACTTGTTCCTACATAGTAACTTGCAACTTTGAATGAGAATGTGCTTGCTTGCAGCAACGTGCTATATGTTCTGAATGCCCGATTTGGGTATCTGTGTCAAAACTTTGTTAGGAATTATGTGATCCTTACTAGCTGGAAGTAAGGGAGATGGGGCATGAAGTTATTTCTAGGAGTTGGACACATACCAAGTTTAGCTCAGTTCTGGGCATCTTTGAAATACCTATACAAACTTGTTCCTACATAGTAACTTGCAACATTGAATGAGAATGTGCTTGCTTGCAGCAACGTGCTATATGCTCTGAATGCCCGAATTGGCAATCTGTGTAAAAACTTTGTTAGGAATTATGTGATCCTTACTAGCTGGAAGTAAGGGAGATGGGGCATGAAGTTATTTCTAGGAGTTGGACACATACCAAGTTTAGCTCAGTTCTGGGCATCTTTGAAATACCTATACAAACTTGTTCCTACATAGTAACTTGCATCTTTGAATGAGAATGTGCTTGCTTCCAGCAACGTGCTATATGTTCTGAATGCCCGAATTGGCAATCTGTGTCAAAACTTTGTTAGGAATTATGTGATCCTTACTAGCTGGAAGTAAGGGAGATGGGGCATGAAGTTATTTCTAGGAGTTGGACACATACCAAGTTTAGCTCAGTTCTGGGCATCTTTGAAATACCTATACAAACTTGTTCCTACATAGTAACTTGCAACTTTGAATGAGAATGTGCTTGCTTGCAGCAACGTGCTATATGTTCTGAATGCCCGAATAGGGAATCTGTGTCAAAACTTTGTTAGGAATTATGTGATCCTTACTAGCTGGAAGTAAGGGAGATGGGGCATGAAGTTATTTCTAGGAGTTGGACACATACCAAGTTTAGCTCAGTTCTGGGCATCTTTGAAATACCTATACAAACTTGTTCCTACCTAGTAACTTGCATCTTTGAATGAGAATCTGCTTGCTTACAGCAACGTGCTATATGTTCTGAATGCCCGAATTGGGAATCTGTGTCAAAACTTTGTTAGGAATTATGTGATCCTTACTAGCTGGAAGTAAGGGAGATGGGGCATGAAGTTATTTCTAGGAGTTGGACACATACCAAGTTTAGCTCAGTTCTGGGCATCTTTGAAATACCTATACAAACTTGTTCCTACATAGTAACTTGCATCTTTGAATGAGAATGTGCTTGCTTCCAGCAACGTGCTATATGCTCTGAATGCCCGAATTGGCAATCTGTGTAAAAACTTTGTTAGGAATTATGTGATCCTTACTAGCTGGAAGTAAGGGAGATGGGGCATGAAGTTATTTCTAGGAGTTGGACACATACCAAGTTTAGCTCAGTTCTGGGCATCTTTGAAATACCTATACAAACTTGTTCCTACATAGTAACTTGCATCTTTGAATGAGAATGTGCTTGCTTCCAGCAACGTGCTATATGTTCTGAATGCCCGAATTGGCAATCTGTGTCAAAACTTTGTTAGGAATTATGTGATCCTTACTAGCTGGAAGTAAGGGAGATGGGGCATGAAGTTATTTCTAGGAGTTGGACACATACCAAGTTTAGCTCAGTTCTGGGCATCTTTGAAATACCTATACAAACTTGTTCCTACATAGTAACTTGCAACTTTGAATGAGAATGTGCTTGCTTGCAGCAACGTGCTATATGTTCTGAATGCCCGAATAGGGAATCTGTGTCAAAACTTTGTTAGGAATTATGTGATCCTTACTAGCTGGAAGTAAGGGAGATGGGGCATGAAGTTATTTCTAGGAGTTGGACACATACCAAGTTTAGCTCAGTTCTGGGCATCTTTGAAATACCTATACAAACTTGTTCCTACCTAGTAACTTGCATCTTTGAATGAGAATCTGCTTGCTTACAGCAACGTGCTATATGTTCTGAATGCCCGAATTGGGAATCTGTGTCAAAACTTTGTTAGGAATTATGTGATCCTTACTAGCTGGAAGTAAGGGAGATGGGGCATGAAGTTATTTCTAGGAGTTGGACACATACCAAGTTTAGCTCAGTTCTGGGCATCTTTGAAATACCTATATAAACTTGTTCCTACATAGTAACTTGAATCTTTGAATGAGAATCTGCTTGCTTACAGCAACGTGCTATATGTTCTGAATGCCCGAATTGGCAATCTGTGTCAAAACTTTGTTAGGAATTATGTGATCCTTACTAGCTGGAAGTAAGGGAGATGGGGCATGAAGTTATTTCTAGGAGTTGGACACATACCAAGTTTAGCTCAGTTCTGGGCATCTTTGAAATACCTATACAAACTTGTTCCTACATAGTAACTTGAATCTTTGAATGAGAATGTGCTTGCTTACAGCAACGTGCTATATGTTCTGAATGCCCGAATTGGCAATCTGTGTCAAAACTTTGTTAGGAATTATGTGATCCTTACTAGCTGGAAGTAAGGGAGATGGGGCATGAATTTATTTCTAGGAGTTGGACACATACCAAGTTTAGCTCAGTTCTGGGCATCTTTGAAATACCTATACAAACTTGTTCCTACATAGTAACTTGCATCTTTGAATGAGAATGTGCTTGCTTGCAGCAACGTGCTATATGTTCTGAATGCCCGAATTGGGAATCTGTGTCAAAACTTTGTTAGGAATTATGTGATCCTTACTAGCTGGAAGTAAGGGAGATGGGGCATGAAGTTATTTCTAGGAGTTGGACACATACCAAGTTTAGCTCAGTTCTGGGCATCTTTGAAATACCTATACAAACTTGTTCCTACATAGTAACTTGCAACATTGAATGAGAATGTGCTTGCTTGCAGCAACGTGCTATATGCTCTGAATGCCCGAATTGGCAATCTGTGTAAAAACTTTGTTAGGAATTATGTGATCCTTACTAGCTGGAAGTAAGGGAGATGGGGCATGAAGTTATTTCTAGGAGTTGGACACATACCAAGTTTAGCTCAGTTCTGGGCATCTTTGAAATACCTATACAAACTTGTTCCTACATAGTAACTTGCATCTTTGAATGAGAATGTGCTTGCTTCCAGCAACGTGCTATATGTTCTGAATGCCCGAATTGGCAATCTGTGTCAAAACTTTGTTAGGAATTATGTGATCCTTACTAGCTGGAAGTAAGGGAGATGGGGCATGAAGTTATTTCTAGGAGTTGGACACATACCAAGTTTAGCTCAGTTCTGGGCATCTTTGAAATACCTATACAAACTTGTTCCTACATAGTAACTTGCAACTTTGAATGAGAATGTGCTTGCTTGCAGCAACGTGCTATATGTTCTGAATGCCCGAATAGGGAATCTGTGTCAAAACTTTGTTAGGAATTATGTGATCCTTACTAGCTGGAAGTAAGGGAGATGGGGCATGAAGTTATTTCTAGGAGTTGGACACATACCAAGTTTAGCTCAGTTCTGGGCATCTTTGAAATACCTATACAAACTTGTTCCTACCTAGTAACTTGCATCTTTGAATGAGAATCTGCTTGCTTACAGCAACGTGCTATATGTTCTGAATGCCCGAATTGGGAATCTGTGTCAAAACTTTGTTAGGAATTATGTGATCCTTACTAGCTGGAAGTAAGGGAGATGGGGCATGAAGTTATTTCTAGGAGTTGGACACATACCAAGTTTAGCTCAGTTCTGGGCATCTTTGAAATACCTATACAAACTTGTTCCTACATAGTAACTTGCATCTTTGAATGAGAATGTGCTTGCTTCCAGCAACGTGCTATATGCTCTGAATGCCCGAATTGGCAATCTGTGTAAAAACTTTGTTAGGAATTATGTGATCCTTACTAGCTGGAAGTAAGGGAGATGGGGCATGAAGTTATTTCTAGGAGTTGGACACATACCAAGTTTAGCTCAGTTCTGGGCATCTTTGAAATACCTATACAAACTTGTTCCTACATAGTAACTTGCATCTTTGAATGAGAATGTGCTTGCTTCCAGCAACGTGCTATATGTTCTGAATGCCCGAATTGGCAATCTGTGTCAAAACTTTGTTAGGAATTATGTGATCCTTACTAGCTGGAAGTAAGGGAGATGGGGCATGAAGTTATTTCTAGGAGTTGGACACATACCAAGTTTAGCTCAGTTCTGGGCATCTTTGAAATACCTATACAAACTTGTTCCTACATAGTAACTTGCAACTTTGAATGAGAATGTGCTTGCTTGCAGCAACGTGCTATATGTTCTGAATGCCCGAATAGGGAATCTGTGTCAAAACTTTGTTAGGAATTATGTGATCCTTACTAGCTGGAAGTAAGGGAGATGGGGCATGAAGTTATTTCTAGGAGTTGGACACATACCAAGTTTAGCTCAGTTCTGGGCATCTTTGAAATACCTATACAAACTTGTTCCTACCTAGTAACTTGCATCTTTGAATGAGAATCTGCTTGCTTACAGCAACGTGCTATATGTTCTGAATGCCCGAATTGGGAATCTGTGTCAAAACTTTGTTAGGAATTATGTGATCCTTACTAGCTGGAAGTAAGGGAGATGGGGCATGAAGTTATTTCTAGGAGTTGGACACATACCAAGTTTAGCTCAGTTCTGGGCATCTTTGAAATACCTATATAAACTTGTTCCTACATAGTAACTTGAATCTTTGAATGAGAATCTGCTTGCTTACAGCAACGTGCTATATGTTCTGAATGCCCGAATTGGCAATCTGTGTCAAAACTTTGTTAGGAATTATGTGATCCTTACTAGCTGGAAGTAAGGGAGATGGGGCATGAAGTTATTTCTAGGAGTTGGACACATACCAAGTTTAGCTCAGTTCTGGACATCTTTGAAATACCTATACAAACTTGTTCCTACATAGTAACTTGAATCTTTGAATGAGAATCTGCTTGCTTACAGCAACGTGCTATATGTTCTGAATGCCCGAATTGGCAATCTGTGTCAAAACTTTGTTAGGAATTATGTGATCCTTACTAGCTGGAAGTAAGGGAGATGGGGCATGAAGTTATTTCTAGGAGTTGGACACATACCAAGTTTAGCTCAGTTCTGGGCATCTTTGAAATACCTATACAAACTTGTTCCTACATAGTAACTTGCAACTTTGAATGAGAATGTGCTTGCTTACAGCAACGTGCTATATGTTCTGAATGCCCGAATTGGGAATCTGTGTCAAAACTTTGTTAGGAATTATGTGATCCTTACTAGCTGGAAGTAAGGGAGATGGGGCATGAAGTTATTTCTAGGAGTTGGACACATACCAAGTTTAGCTCAGTTCTGGGCATCTTTGAAATACCTATACAAACTTGTTCCTACATAGTAACTTGCAACATTGAATGAGAATGTGCTTGCTTGCAGCAACGTGCTATATGTTCTGAATGCCCGAATAGGGAATCTGTGTCAAAACTTTGTTAGGAATTATGTGATCCTTACTAGCTGGAAGTAAGGGAGATGGGGCATGAAGTTATTTCTAGGAGTTGGACACATACCAAGTTTAGCTCAGTTCTGGGCATCTTTGAAATACCTATACAAACTTGTTCCTACATAGTAACTTGCATCTTTGAATGAGAATCTGCTTGCTTACAGCAACGTGCTATATGTTCTGAATGCCCGAATTGGGAATCTGTGTCAAAACTTTGTTAGGAATTATGTGATCCTTACTAGCTGGAAGTAAGGGAGATGGGGCATGAAGTTATTTCTAGGAGTTGGACACATACCAAGTTTAGCTCAGTTCTGGGCATCTTTGAAATACCTATACAAACTTGTTCCTACATAGTAACTTGCATCTTTGAATGAGAATCTGCTTGCTTACAGCAACGTGCTATATGTTCTGAATGCCCGAATTGGCAATCTGTGTCAAAACTTTGTTAGGAATTATGTGATCCTTACTAGCTGGAAGTAAGGGAGATGGGGCATGAAGTTATTTCTAGGAGTTGGACACATACCAAGTTTAGCTCAGTTCTGGGCATCTTTGAAATACCTATACAAACTTGTTCCTACATAGTAACTTGCATCTTTGAATGAGAATGTGCTTGCTTCCAGCAACGTGCTATATGTTCTGAATGCCCGAATTGGGAATCTGTGTCAAAACTTTGTTAGGAATTATGTGATCCTTACTAGCTGGAAGTAAGGGAGATGGGGCATGAAGTTATTTCTAGGAGTTGGACACATACCAAGTTTAGCTCAGTTCTGGGCATCTTTGAAATACCTATACAAACTTGTTCCTACATAGTAACTTGCAACTTTGAATGAGAATGTGCTTGCTTGCAGCAACGTGCTATATGTTCTGAATGCCCGAATAGGGAATCTGTGTCAAAACTTTGTTAGGAATTATGTGATCCTTACTAGCTGGAAGTAAGGGAGATGGGGCATGAAGTTATTTCTAGGAGTTGGACACATACCAAGTTTAGCTCAGTTCTGGGCATCTTTGAAATACCTATACAAACTTGTTCCTACCTAGTAACTTGCATCTTTGAATGAGAATCTGCTTGCTTACAGCAACGTGCTATATGTTCTGAATGCCCGAATAGGGAATCTGTGTCAAAACTTTGTTAGGAATTATGTGATCCTTACTAGCTGGAAGTAAGGGAGATGGGGCATGAAGTTATTTCTAGGAGTTGGACACATACCAAGTTTAGCTCAGTTCTGGGCATCTTTGAAATACCTATACAAACTTGTTCCTACCTAGTAACTTGCATCTTTGAATGAAAATGTGCTTGCTTACAGCAACGTGCTATATGTTCTGAATGCCCGAATTGGGAATCTGTGTCAAAACTTTGTTAGGAATTATGTGATCCTTACTAGCTGGAAGTAAGGGAGATGGGGCATGAAGTTATTTCTAGGAGTTGGACACATACCAAGTTTAGCTCAGTTCTGGGCATCTTTGAAATACCTATACAAACTTGTTCCTACCTAGTAACTTGCAACTTTGAATGAAAATGTGCTTGCTTACAGCAACGTGCTATATGTTCTGAATGCCCGAATTGGGAATCTGTGTCAAAACTTTGTTAGGAATTATGTGATCCTTACTAGCTGGAAGTAAGGGAGATGGGGCATGAAGTTATTTCTAGGAGTTGGACACATACCAAGTTTAGCTCAGTTCTGGGCATCTTTGAAATACCTATACAAACTTGTTCCTACATAGTAACTTGCAACTTTGAATGAAAATGTGCTTGCTTACAGCAACGTGCTATATGTTCTGAATGCCCGAATTGGGAATCTGTGTCAAAACTTTGTTAGGAATTATGTGATCCTTACTAGCTGGAAGTAAGGGAGATGGGGCATGAAGTTATTTCTAGGAGTTGGACACATACCAAGTTTAGCTCAGTTCTGGGCATCTTTGAAATACCTATACAAACTTGTTCCTACATAGTAACTTGCAACTTTGAATGAGAATGTGCTTGCTTGCAGCAACGTGCTATATGTTCTGAATGCCCGAATAGGGAATCTGTGTCAAAACTTTGTTAGGAATTATGTGATCCTTACTAGCTGGAAGTAAGGGAGATGGGGCATGAAGTTATTTCTAGGAGTTGGACACATACCAAGTTTAGCTCAGTTCTGGGCATCTTTGAAATACCTATACAAACTTGTTCCTACATAGTAACTTGCAACTTTGAATGAGAATGTGCTTGCTTGCAGCAACGTGCTATATGTTCTGAATGCCCGAATAGGGAATCTGTGTCAAAACTTTGTTAGGAATTATGTGATCCTTACTAGCTGGAAGTAAGGGAGATGGGGCATGAAGTTATTTCTAGGAGTTGGACACATACCAAGTTTAGCTCAGTTCTGGGCATCTTTGAAATACCTATACAAACTTGTTCCTACATAGTAACTTGCAACTTTGAATGAGAATGTGCTTGCTTGCAGCAACGTGCTATATGTTCTGAATGCCCGAATAGGGAATCTGTGTCAAAACTTTGTTAGGAATTATGTGATCCTTACTAGCTGGAAGTAAGGGAGATGGGGCATGAAGTTATTTCGAGGAGTTGGACACATACCAAGTTTAGCTCAGTTCTGGGCATCTTTGAAATACCTATACAAACTTGTTCCTACATAGTAACTTGCATCTTTGAATGAATATGTGCTTGCTTGCAGCAACGTGCTATATGTTCTGAATGCCCGAATTGGGAATCTGTGTCAAAACTTTGTTAGGAATTATGTGATCCTTACTAGCTGGAAGTAAGGGAGATGGGGCATGAAGTTATTTCTAGGAGTTGGACACATACCAAGTTTAGCTCAGTTCTGGGCATCTTTGCAATACCTATACAAACTTGTTCCTACATAGTAACTTGCATCTTTGAATGAAAATGTGCTTGCTTGCAGCAACGTGCTATATGTTCTGAAAGCCCGATTTGGGAATCTGTGTCAAAACTTTGTTAGGAATTATGTGATCCTTACTAGCTCTAAGTAAGGGAGATGGGGCATGAAGTTATTTCTTGGAGTTGGAGACATACCAAGTTTAGCTCAGTTCTGGGCATCTTTGAAATACCTATACAAACTTGTTCCTACATAGTAACTTGCATCTTTGAATGAGAATGTGCTTGCTTACAGCAACGTGCTATATGTTCTGAATGCCCGAATTGGGAATCTGTGTCAAAACTTTGTTAGGAATTATGTGATCCTTACTAGCTGGAAGTAAGGGAGATGGGGCATGAAGTTATTTCTAGGAGTTGGACACATACCAAGTTTAGCTCAGTTCTGGGCATCTTTGAAATACCTATACAAACTTGTTCCTACATAGTAACTTGCAACTTTGAATGAGAATGTGCTTGCTTGCAGCAACGTGCTATATGTTCTGAATGCCCGAATAGGGAATCTGTGTCAAAACTTTGTTAGGAATTATGTGATCCTTACTAGCTGGAAGTAAGGGAGATGGGGCATGAAGTTATTTCTAGGAGTTGGACACATACCAAGTTTAGCTCAGTTCTGGGCATCTTTGAAATACCTATACAAACTTGTTCCTACATAGTAACTTGCATCTTTGAATGAGAATGTGCTTGCTTGCAGCAACGTGCTATATGTTCTGAATGCCCGAATTGGGAATCTGTGTCAAAACTTTGTTAGGAATTATGTGATCCTTACTAGCTGGAAGTAAGGGATATGGGGCATGAAGTTATTTCTAGGAGTTGGACACATACCAAGTTTAGCTCAGTTCTGGGCATCTTTGAAATACCTATACAAACTTGTTCCTACATAGTAACTTGCATCTTTGAATGAGAATGTGCTTGCTTACAGCAACGTGCTATATGTTCTGAATGCCCGAATTGGGAATCTGTGTCAAAACTTTGTTAGGAATTATGTGATCCTTACTAGCTGGAAGTAAGGGAGATGGGGCATGAAGTTATTTCTAGGAGTTGGACACATACCAAGTTTAGCTCAGTTCTAGGCATCTTTGAAATACCTATACAAACTTGTTCCTACATAGTAACTTGCAACTTTGAATGAGAATGTGCTTGCTTGCAGCAACGTGCTATATGTTCTGAATGCCCGAATAGGGAATCTGTGTCAAAACTTTGTTAGGAATTATGTGATCCTTACTAGCTGGAATTAAGGGAGATGGGGCATGAAGTTATTTCTAGGAGTTGGACACATACCAAGTTTAGCTCAGTTCTGGGCATCTTTGAAATATCTATACAAACTTGTTCCTACATAGTAACTTGCAACTTTGAATGAGAATGTGCTTGCTTGCAGCAACGTGCTATATGTTCTGAATGCCCGAATAGGGAATCTGTGTCAAAACTTTGTTAGGAATTATGTGATCCTTACTAGCTGGAAGTAAGGGAGATGGGGCATGAAGTTATTTCTAGGAGTTGGACACATACCAAGTTTAGCTCAGTTCTGGGCATCTTTGAAATACCTATACAAACTTGTTCCTACATAGTAACTTGCAACTTTGAATGAGAATGTGCTTGCTTGCAGCAACGTGCTATATATTCTGAAAGCCCGAATTGGGAATCTGTGTCAAAACTTTGTTAGGAATTATGTGATCCTTACTAGCTCTAAGTAAGGGAGATGGGGCATGAAGTTATTTCTTGGAGTTGGAGACATACCAAGTTTAGCTCAGTTCTGGGCATCTTTGAAATACCTATACAAACTTGTTCCTACATAGTAACTTGCATCTTTGAATGAGAATGTGCTTGCTTCCAGCAACGTGCTATATGTTCTGAATGCCCGAATTGGGAATCTGTGTCAAAACTTTGTTAGGAATTATGTGATCCTTACTAGCTGGAAGTAAGGGAGATGGGGCATGAAGTTATTTCTAGGAGTTGGACACATACCAAGTTTAGCTCAGTTCTGGGCATCTTTGAAATACCTATACAAACTTGTTCCTACATAGTAACTTGCAACTTTGAATGAGAATGTGCTTGCTTGCAGCAACGTGCTATATGTTCTGAATGCCCGAATAGGGAATCTGTGTCAAAACTTTGTTAGGAATTATGTGATCCTTACTAGCTGGAAGTAAGGGAGATGGGGCATGAAGTTATTTCTAGGAGTTGGACACATACCAAGTTTAGCTCAGTTCTGGGCATCTTTGAAATACCTATACAAACTTGTTCCTACATAGTAACTTGCATCTTTGAATGAGAATGTGCTTGCTTGCAGCAACGTGCTATATGTTCTGAATGCCCGAATTGGGAATCTGTGTCAAAACTTTGTTAGGAATTATGTGATCCTTACTAGCTGGAAGTAAGGGAGATGGGGCATGAAGTTATTTCTAGGAGTTGGACACATACCAAGTTTAGCTCAGTTCTGGGCATCTTTGAAATACCTATACAAACTTGTTCCTACATAGTAACTTGCATCTTTGAATGAGAATCTGCTTGCTTACAGCAACGTGCTATATGTTCTGAATGTCCGAATAGGGAATCTGTGTCAAAACTTTGTTAGGAATTATGTGATCCTTACTAGCTGGAAGTAAGGGAGATGGGGCATGAAGTTATTTCTAGGAGTTGGACACATACCAAGTTTAGCTCAGTTCTGGGTATCTTTGAAATACCTCTACAAACTTGTTCCTACATAGTAACTTGCAACTTTGAATGAGAATGTGCTTGCTTGCAGCAACGTGCTATATGTTCTGAATGCCCGAATAGGGAATCTGTGTCAAACCTTGGTTAGGAATTATGTGATCCTTACTAGCTGGAAGTAAGGGAGATGGGGCATGAAGTTATTTCTAGGAGTTGGACACATACCAAGTTTAGCTCAGTTCTGGGCATCTTTGAAATACCTATACAAACTTGTTCCTACATAGTAACTTGCAACTTTGAATGAGAATGTGCTTGCTTGCAGCAACGTGCTATATGTTCTGAATGCCCGAATAGGGAACCTGTGTCAAAACTTTGTTAGGAATTATGTGATCCTTACTAGCTGGAAGTAAGGGAGATGGGGCATGAAGGTATTTCTAGGAGTTGGACACATACCAAGTTTAGCTCAGTTCTGGGCATCTTTGAAATACCTATACAAACTTGTTCCTACATAGTAACTTGCAACTTTGAATGAGAATGTGCTTGCTTGCAGCAACGTGCTATATGTTCTGAATGCCCGAATAGGGAACCTGTGTCAAAACTTTGTTAGGAATTATGTGATCCTTACTAGCTGGAAGTAAGGGAGATGGGGCATGAAGTTATTTCTAGGAGTTGGACACATACCAAGTTTAGCTCAGTTCTGGGCATCTTTGAAATACCTATACAAACTTGTTCCTACATAGTAACTTGCAACTTTGAATGAGAATGTGCTTGCTTTCAGCAACGTGCTATATGTTCTGAATGCCCAAATAGGGAATCTGTGTCAAAACTTTGTTAGGAATTATGTGATCCTTACTAACTGGAAGTAAGGGAGATGGGGCATGAAGTTATTTCTAGGAGTTGGACACATACCAAGTTTAGCTCAGTTCTGGGCATCTTTGAAATACCTATACAAACTTGTTCCTACATAGTAACTTGCAACTTTGAATGAGAATGTGCTTGCTTGCAGCAACGTGCTATATGTTCTGAATGCCCGAATAGGGAATCTGTGTCAAAACTTTGTTAGGAATTATGTGATCCTTACTAGCTGGAAGTAAGGGAGATGGGGCATGAAGTTATTTCTAGGAGTTGGACACATACCAAGTTTAGCTCAGTTCTGGGCATCTTTGAAATACCTATACAAACTTGTTCCTACATAGTAACTTGCATCTTTGAATGAGAATGTGCTTGCTTGCAGCAACGTGCTATATGTTCTGAATGCCCGAATTGGGAATCTGTGTCAAAACTTTGTTAGGAATTATGTGATCCTTACTAGCTGGAAGTAAGGGAGATGGGGCATGAAGTTATTTCTAGGAGTTGGACACATACCAAGTTTAGCTCAGTTCTGGGCATCTTTGAAATACCTATACAAACTTGTTCCTACATAGTAACTTGCATCTTTGAATGAGAATGTGCTTGCTTACAGCAACGTGCTATATGTTCTGAATGCCCGAATTGGGAATCTGTGTCAAAACTTTGTTAGGAATTATGTGATCCTTACTAGCTGGAAGTAAGGGAGATGGGGCATGAAGTTATTTCTAGGAGTTGGACACATACCAAGTTTAGCTCAGTTCTAGGCATCTTTGAAATACCTATACAAACTTGTTCCTACATAGTAACTTGCAACTTTGAATGAGAATGTGCTTGCTTGCAGCAACGTGCTATATGTTCTGAATGCCCGAATAGGGAATCTGTGTCAAAACTTTGTTAGGAATTATGTGATCCTTACTAGCTGGAAGTAAGGGAGATGGGGCATGAAGTTATTTCTAGGAGTTGGACACATACCAAGTTTAGCTCAGTTCTGGGCATCTTTGAAATATCTATACAAACTTGTTCCTACATAGTAACTTGCAACTTTGAATGAGAATGTGCTTGCTTGCAGCAACGTGCTATATGTTCTGAATGCCCGAATAGGGAATCTGTGTCAAAACTTTGTTAGGAATTATGTGATCCTTACTAGCTGGAAGTAAGGGAGATGGGGCATGAAGTTATTTCTAGGAGTTGGACACATACCAAGTTTAGCTCAGTTCTGGGCATCTTTGAAATACCTATACAAACTTGTTCCTACATAGTAACTTGCATCTTTGAATGAGAATGTGCTTGCTTGCAGCAACGTGCTATATGTTCTGAATGCCCGAATTGGGAATCTGTGTCAAAACTTTGTTAGGAATTATGTGATCCTTACTAGCTGGAAGTAAGGGAGATGGGGCATGAAGTTATTTCTAGGAGTTGGACACATACCAAGTTTAGCTCAGTTCTGGGCATCTTTGAAATACCTATACAAACTTGTTCCTACATAGTAACTTGCAACTTTGAATGAAAATGTGCTTGCTTGCAGCAACGTGCTATATATTCTGAAAGCCCGAATTGGGAATCTGTGTCAAAACTTTGTTAGGAATTATGTGATCCTTACTAGCTCTAAGTAAGGGAGATGGGGCATGAAGTTATTTCTTGGAGTTGGAGACATACCAAGTTTAGCTCAGTTCTGGGCATCTTTGAAATACCTATACAAACTTGTTCCTACATAGTAACTTGCAACTTTGAATGAGAATGTGCTTGCTTGCAGCAACGTGCTATATGTTCTGAATGCCCGAATAGGGAATCTGTGTCAAACCTTGGTTAGGAATTATGTGATCCTTACTAGCTGGAAGTAAGGGAGATGGGGCATGAAGTTATTTCTAGGAGTTGGACACATACCAAGTTTAGCTCACTTCTGGGCATCTTTGAAATACCTATACAAACTTGTTCCTACATAGTAACTTGCAACTTTGAATGAGAATGTGCTTGCTTGCAGCAACGTGCTATATGTTCTGAATGCCCGAATAGGGAATCTGTGTCAAAACTTTGTTAGGAATTATGTGATCCTTACTAGCTGGAAGTAAGGGAGATGGGGCATGAAGGTATTTCTAGGAGTTGGACACATACCAAGTTTAGCTCAGTTCTGGGCATCTTTGAAATACCTATACAAACTTGTTCCTACATAGTAACTTGCAACTTTGAATGAGAATGTGCTTGCTTGCAGCAACGTGCTATATGTTCTGAATGCCCGAATAGGGAACCTGTGTCAAAACTTTGTTAGGAATTATGTGATCCTTACTAGCTGGAAGTAAGGGAGATGGGGCATGAAGTTATTTCTAGGAGTTGGACACATACCAAGTTTAGCTCAGTTCTGGGCATCTTTGAAATACCTATACAAACTTGTTCCTACATAGTAACTTGCATCTTTGAATGAGAATGTGCTTGCTTGCAGCAACGTGCTATATGTTCTGAATGCCCGAATTGGGAATCTGTGTCAAAACTTTGTTAGGAATTATGTGATCCTTACTAGCTGGAAGTAAGGGAGATGGGGCATGAAGTTATTTCTAGGAGTTGGACACATACCAAGTTTAGCTCAGTTCTGGGCATCTTTGAAATACCTATACAAACTTGTTCCTACATAGTAACTTGCAACTTTGAATGAGAATGTGCTTGCTTACAGCAACGTGCTATATGTTCTGAATGCCCGAATTGGGAATCTGTGTCAAAACTTTGTTAGGAATTATGTGATCCTTACTAGCTGGAAGTAAGGGAGATGGGGCATGAAGTTATTTCTAGGAGTTGGACACATACCAAGTTTAGCTCAGTTCTGGGCATCTTTGAAATACCTATACAAACTTGTTCCTACATAGTAACTTGCAACTTTGAATGAGAATGTGCTTGCTTGCAGCAACGTGCTATATGTTCTGAATGCCCGAATAGGGAATCTGTGTCAAAACTTTGTTAGGAATTATGTGATCCTTACTAGCTGGAAGTAAGGGAGATGGGGCATGAAGTTATTTCTAGGAGTTGGACACATACCAAGTTTAGCTCAGTTCTGGGCATCTTTGAAACATCTATACAAACTTGTTCCTACATAGTAACTTGCAACTTTGAATGAGAATGTGCTTGCTTGCAGCAACGTGCTATATGTTCTGAATGCCCGAATAGGGAATCTGTGTCAAAACTTTGTTAGGAATTATGTGATCCTAACTAGCTGGAAGTAAGGGAGATGGGGCATGAAGTTATTTCTAGGAGTTGGACACATACCAAGTTTAGCTCAGTTCTGGGCATCTTTGAAATACCTATACAAACTTGTTCCTACATAGTAACTTGCAACTTTGAATGAGAATGTGCTTGCTTGCAGCAACGTGCTATATGTTCTGAATGCCCGAATAGGGAATCTGTTTCAAAACTTTGTTAGGAATTATGTGATCCTTACTAGCTGGAAGTACGGGAGATGGGGCATGAAGTTATTTCTAGGAGTTGGACACATACCAAGTTTAGCTCAGTTCTGGGCATCTTTGAAATACCTATGCAAACTTGTTCCTACCTAGTAACTTGCATCTTTGAATGAGAATGTGCTTGCTTGCAGCAACGTGCTATATGTTCTGAATGCCCGAATAGGGAATCTGTGTCAAAACTTTGTTAGGAATTATGTGATCCTTACTAGCTGGAAGTAAGGGAGATGGGGCATGAAGTTATTTCTAGGAGTTGGACACATACCAAGTTTAGCTCAGTTCTGGGCATCTTTGAAATACCTATACAAACTTGTTCCTACCTAGTAACTTGCGTCTTTGAATGAGAATGTGCTTGCTTACAGCAACGTGCTATATGTTCTGAATGCCCGAATAGGGAATCTGTGTCAAAACTTTGTTAGGAATTATGTGATCCTTACTAGCTGGAAGTAAGGGAGATGGGGCATGAAGTTATTTCTAGGAGTTGGACACATACCAAGTTTAGCTCAGTTCTGGGCATCTTTGAAATACCTATACAAACTTGTTCCTACCTAGTAACTTGCAACTTTGAATGAAAATGTGGTTGCTTACAGCAACGTGCTATATGTTCTGAATGCCCGAATAGGGAATCTGTGTCAAAACTTTGTTAGGAATTATGTGATCCTTACTAGCTGGAAGTAAGGGAGATGGGGCATGAAGTTATTTCTAGGAGTTGGACACATACCAAGTTTAGCTCAGTTCTGGGCATCTTTGAAATACCTATACAAACTTGTTCCTACATAGTAACTTGCAACTTTGAATGAGAATGTGCTTGCTTGCAGCAACGTGCTATATGTTCTGAATGCCCGAATAGGGAATCTGTGTCAAAACTTTGTTAGGAATTATGTGATCCTTACTAGCTGGAAGTAAGGGAGATGGGGCATGATGTTATTTCTAGGAGTTGGACACATACCAAGTTTAGCTCAGTTCTGGGCATCTTTGAAATACCTATACAAACTTGTTCCTACATAGTAACTTGCATCTTTGAATGAGAATGTGCTTGCTTGCAGCAACGTGCTATATGTTCTGAATGCCCGAATTGGGAATCTGTGTCAAAACTTTGTTAGGAATTATGTGATCCTTACTAGCTGGAAGTAAGGGAGATGGGGCATGAAGTTATTTCTAGGAGTTGGACACATACCAAGTTTAGCTCAGTTCTGGGCATCTTTGAAATACCTATACAAACTTGTTCCTACATAGTAACTTGCATCTTTGAATGAGAATGTGCTTGCTTACAGCAACGTGCTATATGTTCTGAATGCCCGAATAGGGAATCTGTGTCAAAACTTTGTTAGGAATTATGTGATCCTTACTAGCTGGAAGTAAGGGAGATGGGGCATGAAGTTATTTCTAGGAGTTGGACACATACCAAGTTTAGCTCAGTTCTGCGCATCTTTGAAATACCTATACAAACTTGTTCCTACATAGTAACTTGCATCTTTGAATGAGAATGTGCTTGCTTGCAGCAACGTGCTATATGTTCTGAATGCCCGAATTGGGAATCTGTGTCAAAACTTTGTTAGGAATTATGTGATCCTTACTAGCTGGAAGTAAGGGAGATGGGGCATGAAGTTATTTCTAGGAGTTGGACACATACCAAGTTTAGCTCAGTTCTGGGCATCTTTGAAATACCTATACAAACTTGTTCCTACATAGTAACTTGCAACTTTGAATGAAAATGTGCTTGCTTGCAGCAACGTGCTATATATTCTGAAAGCCCGAATTGGGAATCTGTGTCAAAACTTTGTTAGGAATTATGTGATCCTTACTAGCTCTAAGTAAGGGAGATGGGGCATGAAGTTATTTCTTGGAGTTGGAGACATACCAAGTTTAGCTCAGTTCTGGGCATGTTTGAAATACCTATACAAACTTGTTCCTACATAGTAACTTGCATCTTTGAATGAGAATGTGCTTGCTTCCAGCAACGTGCTATATGTTCTGAATGCCCGAATTGGGAATCTGTGTCAAAACTTTGTTAGGAATTATGTGATCCTTACTAGCTGGAAGTAAGGGAGATGGGGCATGAAGTTATTTCTAGGAGTTGGACACATACCAAGTTTAGCTCAGTTCTGGGCATCTTTGAAATACCTATACAAACTTGTTCCTACATAGTAACTTGCAACTTTGAATGAGAATGTGCTTGCTTGCAGCAACGTGCTATATGTTCTGAATGCCCGAATAGGGAATCTGTGTCAAAACTTTGTTAGGAATTATGTGATCCTTACTAGCTGGAAGTAAGGGAGATGGGGCATGAAGTTATTTCTAGGAGTTGGACACATACCAAGTTTAGCTCAGTTCTGGGCATCTTTGAAATACCTATACAAACTTGTTCCTACATAGTAACTTGCATCTTTGAATGAGAATGTGCTTGCTTGCAGCAACGTGCTATATGTTCTGAATGCCCGAATTGGGAATCTGTGTCAAAACTTTGTTAGGAATTATGTGATCCTTACTAGCTGGAAGTAAGGGAGATGGGGCATGAAGTTATTTCTAGGAGTTGGACACATACCAAGTTTAGCTCAGTTCTGGGCATCTTTGAAATACCTATACAAACTTGTTCCTACATAGTAACTTGCATCTTTGAATGAGAATGTGCTTGCTTACAGCAACGTGCTATATGTTCTGAATGCCCGAATAGGGAATCTGTGTCAAAACTTTGTTAGGAATTATGTGATCCTTACTAGCTGGAAGTAAGGGAGATGGGGCATGAAGTTATTTCTAGGAGTTGGACACATACCAAGTTTAGCTCAGTTCTGGGTATCTTTGAAATACCTATACAAACTTGTTCCTACATAGTAACTTGCAACTTTGAATGAGAATGTGCTTGCTTGCAGCAACGTGCTATATGTTCTGAATGCCCGAATAGGGAATCTGTGTCAAACCTTGGTTAGGAATTATGTGATCCTTACTAGCTGGAAGTAAGGGAGATGGGGCATGAAGTTATTTCTAGGAGTTGGACACATACCAAGTTTAGCTCAGTTCTGGGCATCTTTGAAATACCTATACAAACTTGTTCCTACATAGTAACTTGCAACTTTGAATGAGAATGTGCTTGCTTGCAGCAACGTGCTATATGGTCTGAATGCCCGAATAGGGAATCTGTGTCAAAACTTTGTTAGGAATTATGTGATCCTTACTAGCTTGAAGTAAGGGAGATGGGGCATGAAGTTATTTCTAGGAGTTGGACACATACCAAGTTTAGCTCAGTTCTGGGCATCTTTGAAATACCTATACAAACTTGTTCCTACATAGTAACTTGCAACTTTGAATGAGAATGTGCTTGCTTGCAGCAACGTGCTATATGTTCTGAATGCCCGAATAGGGAACCTGTGTCAAAACTTTGTTAGGAATTATGTGATCCTTACTAGCTGGAAGTAAGGGAGATGGGGCATGAAGTTATTTCTAGGAGTTGGACACATACCAAGTTTAGCTCAGTTCTGGGCATCTTTGAAATACCTATACAAACTTGTTCCTACATAGTAACTTGCATCTTTGAATGAGAATGTGCTTGCTTGCAGCAACGTGCTATATGTTCTGAATGCCCGAATTGGGAATCTGTGTCAAAAATTTGTTAGGAATTATGTGATCCTTACTAGCTGGAAGTAAGGGAGATGGGGCATGAAGTTATTTCTAGGAGTTGGACACATACCAAGTTTAGCTCAGTTCTGGGCATCTTTGAAATACCTATACAAACTTGTTCCTACATAGTAACTTGCAACTTTGAATGAGAATGTGCTTGCTTACAGCAACGTGCTATATGTTCTGAATGCCCGAATTGGGAATCTGTGTCAAAACTTTGTTAGGAATTATGTGATCCTTACTAGCTGGAAGTAAGGGAGATGGGGCATGAAGTTATTTCTAGGAGTTGGACACATACCAAGTTTAGCTCAGTTCTGGGCATCTTTGAAATACCTATACAAACTTGTTCCTACATAGTAACTTGCAACTTTGAATGAGAATGTGCTTGCTTGCAGCAACGTGCTATATGTTCTGAATGCCCGAATAGGGAATCTGTGTCAAAACTTTGTTAGGAATTATGTGATCCTTACTAGCTGGAAGTAAGGGAGATGGGGCATGAAGTTATTTCTAGGAGTTGGACACATACCAAGTTTAGCTCAGTTCTGGGCATCTTTGAAATATCTATACAAACTTGTTCCTACATATTAACTTGCAACTTTGAATGAGAATGTGCTTGCTTGCAGCAACGTGCTATATGTTCTGAATGCCCGAATAGGGAATCTGTGTCAAAACTTTGTTAGGAATTATGTGATCCTTACTAGCTGGAAGTAAGGGAGATGGGGCATGAAGTTATTTCTAGGAGTTGGACACATACCAAGTTTAGCTCAGTTCTGGGCATCTTTGAAATACCTATACAAACTTGTTCCTACATAGTAACTTGCAACTTTGAATGAGAATGTGCTTGCTTGCAGCAACGTGCTATATGTTCTGAATGCCCGAATAGGGAATCTGTGTCAAAACTTTGTTAGGAATTATGTGATCCTTACTAGCTGGAAGTAAGGGAGATGGGGCATGAAGTTATTTCTAGGAGTTGGACACATACCAAGTTTAGCTCAGTTCTGGGCATCTTTGAAATACCTGTACAATCTTGTTCCTACATAGTAACTTGCATCTTTGAATGAGAATGTCCTTGCTTGCAGCAACGTGCTATATGTTCTGAATGCCCGAATTGGGAATCTGTGTCAAAACTTTGTTAGGAATTATGTGATCCTTACTAGCTGGAAGTAAGGGAGATGGGGCATGAAGTTATTTCTAGGAGTTGGACACATAGCAAGTTTAGCTCAGTTCTGGGCATCTTTGAAATACCTATACAAACTTGTTCCTACATAGTAACTTGCATCTTTGAATGAGAATGTGCTTGCTTGCAGCAACGTGCTATATATTCTTAAAGCCCGAATTGGGAATCTGTGTCAAAACTTTGTTAGGAATTATGTGATCCTTACTAGCTCTAAGTAAGGGAGATGGGGCATGAAGTAATTTCTTGGAGTTGGAGACATACCAAGTTTAGCTCAGTTCTGGGCATCTTTGAAATACCTATACAAACTTGTTCCTACATAGTAACTTGCATCTTTGAATGAGAATGTGCTTGCTTACAGCAACGTGCTATATGTTCTGAATGCCCGAATTGGGAATCTGTGTCAAAACTTTGTTAGGAATTATGTGATCCTTACTAGCTGGAAGTTAGGGAGATGGGGCATGAAGTTATTTCTAAGAGTTGGACACATACCAAGTTTAGCTCAGTTCTGGGCATCTTTGAAATACCTATACAAACTTGTTCCTACATAGTAACTTGCAACTTTGAATGAGAATGTGCTTGCTTGCAGCAACGTGCTATATGTTCTGAATGCCCGAATAGGGAATCTGTGTCAAAACTTTGTTAGGAATTATGTGATCCTTACTAGCTGGAAGTAAGGGAGATGGGGCATGAAGTTATTTCTAGGAGTTGGACACATACCAAGTTTAGCTCAGTTCTGAGCATCTTTGAAATACCTATACAAACTTGTTCCTACATAGTAACTTGCAACTTTGAATGAGAATGTGCTTGCTTGCAGCAACGTGCTATATGTTCTGAATGCCCGAATAGGGAATCTGTGTCAAAACTTTGTTAGGAATTATGTGATCCTTACTAGCTGGAAGTAAGGGAGATGGGGCATGAAGTTATTTCTAGGAGTTGGACACATACCAAGTTTAGCTCAGTTCTGGGCATCTTTGAAATATCTATACAAACTTGTTCCTACATAGTATCTTGCAACTTTGAATGAGAATTTGCTTGCTTGCAGCAATGTGCAATATGTTCTGAATGCCCGAATAGGGAATCTGTGTCAAAACTTTGTTAGGAATTATGTGATCCTTACTAGCTGGAAGTAAGGGAGATGGGGCATGAAGTTATTTCTAGGAGTTGAACACATACCAAGTTTAGCTCAGTTCTGGGCATCTTTGAAATACCTATACAAACTTGTTCCTACATAGTAACCTGCATCTTTGAATGAGAATGTGCTTGCTTACAGCAACGTGCTATATGTTCTGAATGCCCGAATTGGGAATCTGTGTCAAAACTTTGTTAGGAATTATGTGATCCTTACTAGCTGGAAGTAAGGGAGATGGAGCATGAAGTTATTTCTAGGAGTTGGACACATACCAAGTTTAGCTCAGTTCTGGGCATCTTTGAAATACCTATACAAACTTGTTCCTACATAGTAACTTGCATCTTTGAATGAAAATGTGCTTGCTTGCAGCAACGTGCTATATATTCTGAAAGCCCGAATTGGGAATCTGTGTCAAAACTTTGTTAGGAATTATGTGATCCTTACTAGCTCTAAGTAAGGGAGATGGGGCATGAAGTTATTTCTTGGAGTTGGAGACATACCAAGTTTAGCTCAGTTCTGGGCATCTTTGAAATACCTATACAAACTTGTTCCTACATAGTAACTTGCATCTTTGAATGAGAATGTACTTGCTTACAGCAACGTGCTATATGTTCTGAATGCCCGAATTGGGAATCTGTGTCAAAACTTTGTTAGGAATTATGTGATCCTTACTAGCTGGAAGTAAGGGAGATGGGGCATGAAGTTATTTCTAGGAGTTGGACACATACCAAGTTTAGCTCAGTTCTGGGCATCTTTGAAATACCTATACAAACTTGTTCCTACATAGTAACTTGCAACTTTGAATGAGAATGTGCTTGCTTGCAGCAACGTGCTATATGTTCTGAATGCCCGAATAGGGAATCTGTGTCAAAACTTTGTTAGGAATTATGTGATCCTTACTAGCTGGAAGTAAGGGAGATGGGGCATGAAGTTATTTCTAGGAGTTGGACACATACCAAGTTTAGCTCAGTTCTGGGCATCTTTGAAATACCTATACAAACTTGTTCCTACATAGTAACTTGCATCTTTGAATGAGAATGTGCTTGCTTGCAACAACGTGCTATATGTTCTGAATGCCCGAATTGGGAATCTGTGTCAAAACTTTGTTAGGAATTATGTGATCCTTACTAGCTGGAAGTAAGGGAGATGGGGCATGAAGTTATTTCTAGGAGTTGGACACATACCAAGTTTAGCTCAGTTCTGGGCATCTTTGAAATACCTATACAAACTTGTGCCTACATTGTAACTTGCATCTTTGAATGAGAATCTGCTTGCTTACAGCAACGTGCTATATGTTCTGAATGCCCGAATAGGGAATCTGTGTCAAAACTTTGTTAGGAATTATGTGATCCTTACTAGCTGGAAGTAAGGGAGATGGGGCATGAAGTTATTTCTAGGAGTTGGACACATACCAAGTTTAGCTCAGTTCTGGGCATCTTTGAAATACCTATACAAACATGTTCCTACCTAGTAACTTGCAACTTTGAATGAAAATGTGCTTGCTTACAGCAACGTGCTATATGTTCTGAATGCCCGAATAGGGAATCTGTGTCAAAACTTTGTTAGGAATTATGTGATCCTTACTAGCTGGAAGTAAGGGAGATGGGTCATGAAGTTATTTCTAGGAGTTGGACACATACCAAGTTTAGCTCAGTTCTGGGCATCTTTGAAATACCTATGCAAACTTGTTCCTACCTAGTAACTTGCATCTTTGAATGAGAATGTGCTTGCTTGCAGCAACGTGCTATATGTTCTGAATGCCCGAATAGGGAATCTGTGTCAAAACTTTGTTAGGAATTATGTGATCCTTACTAGCTGGAAGTAAGGGAGATGGGGCATGAAGTTACTTCTAGGAGTTGGACACATACCAAGTTTAGCTCAGTTCTGGGCATCTTTGAAATACCTATACAAACTTGTTCCTACCTAGTAACTTGCGTCTTTGAATGAGAATGTACTTGCTTACAGCAACGTGCTATATGTTCTGAATGCCCGAATAGGGAATCTGTGTCAAAACTTTGTTAGGAATTATGTGATCCTTACTAGCTGGAAGTAAGGGAGATGGGGCATGAAGTTATTTCTAGGAGTTGGACACATACCAAGTTTAGCTCAGTTCTGGGCATCTTTGAAATACCTATACAAACTTGTTCCTACCTAGTAACTTGCAACTTTGAATGAAAATGTGCTTGCTTACAGCAACGTGCTATATGTTCTGAATGCCCGAATAGGGAATCTGTGTCAAAACTTTGTTAGGAATTATGTGATCCTTACTAGCTGGAAGTAAGGGAGATGGGGCATGAAGTTATTTCTAGGAGTTGGACACATACCAAGTTTAGCTCAGTTCTGGGCATCTTTGAAATACCTATACAAACTTTTTCCTACATAGTAACTTGCAACTTTGAATGAGAATGTGCTTGCTTGCAGCAACGTGCTATATGTTCTGAATGCCCGAATAGGGAATCTGTGTCAAAACTTTGTTAGGAATTATGTGATCCTTACTAGCTGGAAGTAAGGGAGATGGGGCATGAAGTTATTTCTAGGAGTTGGACACATACCAAGTTTAGCACAGTTCTGGGCATCTTTGAAATACCTATACAAACTTGTTCCTACATAGTAACTTGCATCTTTGAATGAGAATGTGCTTGCTTGCAGCAACGTGCTATATGTTCTGAATGCCCGAATTGGGAATCTGTGTCAAAACTTTGTTAGGAATTATGTGATCCTTACTAGCTGGAAGTAAGGGAGATGGGGCATGAAGTTATTTCTAGGAGTTGGACACATACCAAGTTTAGCTCAGTTCTGGGCATCTTTGAAATACCTATACAAACTTGTTCCTACATAGTAACTTGCATCTTTGAATGAGAATGTGCTTGCTTACAGCAACGTGCTATATGTTCTTAATGCCCGAATTGGCAATCTGTGTCAAAACTTTGTTAGGAATTATGTGATCCTTACTAGCTGGAAGTAAGGGAGATGGGGCATGAAGTTATTTCTAGGAGTTGGACACATACCAAGTTTAGCTCAGTTCTGGGCATCTTTGAAATACCTATACAAACTTGTTCCTACATAGTAACTTGCAACTTTGAATGAGAATGTGCTTGCTTGCAGCAACGTGCTATATGTTCTGAATGCCCGAATTGGGAATCTGTGTCAAAACTTGGTTAGGAATTATGTGATCCTTACTAGCTGGAAGTAAGGGAGATGGGGCATGAAGTTATTTCTAGGAGTTGGACACATACCAAGTTTAGCTCTGTTCTGGGCATCTTTGAAATACCTATACAAACTTGTTCCTACATAGTAACTTGCAACTTTGAATGAGAATGTGCTTGCTTGCAGCAACGTGCTATATGTTCTGAATGCCCGAATAGGGAATCTGTGTCAAAACTTTGTTAGGAATTATGTGATCCTTACTAGCTGGAAGTAAGGGAGATGGGGCATGAAGTTATTTCTAGGAGTTGGACACATACCAAGTTTAGCTCAGTTCTGGGCATCTTTGAAATACCTATACAAACTTGTTCCTACATAGTAACTTGCAACTTTGAATGAGAATGTGCTTGCTTGCAGCAACGTGCTATATGTTCTGAATGCCCGAATAGGGAACCTGTGTCAAAACTTTGTTAGGAATTATGTGATCCTTACTAGCTGGAAGTAAGGGAGATGGGGCATGAAGTTATTTCTAGGAGTTGGACACATACCAAGTTTAGCTCAGTTCTGGGCATCTTTGAAATACCTATACAAACTTGTTCCTACATAGTAACTTGCATCTTTGAATGAGAATGTGCTTGCTTGCAGCAACGTGCTATATGTTCTGAATGCCCGAATTGGGAATCTGTGTCAAAACTTTGTTAGGAATTATGTGATCCTTACTAGCTGGAAGTAAGGGAGATGGGGCATGAAGTTATTTCTAGGAGTTGGACACATACCAAGTTTAGCTCTGTTCTGGGCATCTTTGAAATACCTATACAAACTTGTTCCTACATAGTAACTTGCAACTTTGAATGAGAATGTGCTTGCTTGCAGCAACGTGCTATATGTTCTGAATGCCCGAATAGGGAATCTGTGTCAAAACTTTGTTAGGAATTATGTGATCCTTACTAGCTGGAAGTAAGGGAGATGGGGCATGAAGTTATTTCTAGGAGTTGGACACATACCAAGTTTAGCTCAGTTCTGGGCATCTTTGAAATACCTATACAAACTTGTTCCTACATAGTAACTTGCAACTTTGAATGACAATGTGCTTGCTTGCAGCAACGTGCTATATGTTCTGAATGCCCGAATAGGGAACCTGTGTCAAAACATTGTTAGGAATTATGTGATCCTTACTAGCTGGAAGTAAGGGAGATGGGGCATGAAGTTATTTCTAGGAGTTGGACACATACCAAGTTTAGCTCAGTTCTGGGCATCTTTGAAATACCTATACAAACTTGTTCCTACATAGTAACTTGCAACTTTGAATGAGAATGTGCTTGCTTGCAGCAACGTGCAATATGTTCTGAATGCCCGAATAGGGAATCTGTGTCAAAACTTTGTTAGGAATTATGTGATCCTTACTAGCTGGAAGTAAGGGAGATGGGGCATGAAGTTATTTCTAGGAGTTGGACACATACCAAGTTTAGCTCAGTTCTGGGCATCTTTGAAATACCTATACAAACTTGTTCCTACATAGTAACTTGCATCTTTGAATGAGAATGTGCTTGCTTACAGCAACGTGCTATATGTTCTGAATGCCCGAATTGGCAATCTGTGTCAAAACTTTGTTAGGAATTATGTGATCCTTACTAGCTGGAAGTAAGGGAGATGGGGCATGAAGTTATTTCTAGGAGTTGGACACATACCAAGTTTAGCTCAGTTCTGGGCATCTTTGAAATACCTATACAAACTTGTTCCTACATAGTAACTTGCAACTTTGAATGAGAATGTGCTTGCTTGCAGCAACGTGCTATATGTTCTGAATGCCCGAATTGGGAATCTGTGTCAAACCTTTGTTAGGAATTATGTGATCCTTACTAGCTGGAAGTAAGGGAGATGGGGTATGAAGTTATTTCTAGGAGTTGGACACATACCAAGTTTAGCTCTGTTCTGGGCATCTTTGAAATACCTATACAAACTTGTTCCTACATAGTAACTTGCAACTTTGAATGAGAATGTGCTTGCTTGCAGCAACGTGCTATATGTTCTGAATGCCCGAATAGGGAATCTGTGTCAAAACTTTGTTAGGAATTATGTGATCCTTACCAGCTGGAAGTAAGGGAGATGTGGCATGAAGTTATTTCTAGGAGTTGGACACATACCAAGTTTAGCTCAGTTCTGGGCATCTTTGAAATACCTATACAAACTTGTTCCTACATAGTAACTTGCAACTTTGAATGAGAATGTGCTTGCTTGCAGCAACGTGCTATATGTTCTGAATGCCCGAATAGGGAACCTGTGTCAAAACATTGTTAGGAATTATGTGATCCTTACCAGCTGGAAGTAAGGGAGATGGGGCATGAAGTTATTTCTAGGAGTTGGACACATACCAAGTTTAGCTCAGTTCTGGGCATCTTTGAAATACCTATACAAACTTGTTCCTACATAGTAACTTGCATCTTTGAATGAGAATGTGCTTGCTTGCAGCAACGTGCTATATGTTCTGAATGCCCGAATTGGGAATCTGTGTCAAAACTTTGTTAGGAATTATGTGATCCTTACTAGCTGGAAGTAAGGGAGATGGGGCATGAAGTTATTTCTAGGAGTTGGACACATACCAAGTTTAGCTCAGTTCTGGGCATCTTTGAAATACCTATACAAACTTGTTCCTACATAGTAACTTGCATCTTTGAATGAGAATGTGCTTGCTTACAGCAACGTGCTATATGTTCTGAATGCCCGAATTGGCAATCTGTGTCAAAACTTTGTTAGGAATTATGTGATCCTTACTAGCTGGAGGTAAGGGAGATGGGGCATGAAGTTATTTCTAGGAGTTGGACACATACCAAGTTTAGCTCAGTTCTGGGCATCTTTGAAATACCTATACAAACTTGTTCCTACATAGTAACTTGCAACTTTGAATGAGAATGTGCTTGCTTCCAGCAACGTGCTATATGTTCTGAATGCCCAAATAGGGAATCTGTGTCAAAACTTTGTTAGGAATTATGTGATCCTTACTAGCTGGAAGTAAGGGAGATGGAGCATGAAGTTATTTCTTGGAGTTGGACACATACCAAGTTTAGCTCAGTTCTGGGCATCTTTGAAATACCTATACAAACTTGTTCCTACCTAGTAACTTGCATCTTTGAATGAGAATGTGCTTGCTTGCAGCAACGTGCTATATGTTCTGAATGCCCGAATAGGGAATCTGTGTCAAAACTTTGTTAGGAATTATGTGATCCTTACTAGCTGGAAGTAAGGGAGATGGGGCATGAAGTTATTTCTAGGAGTTGGACACATACCAAGTTTAGCTCAGTTCTGGGTATCTTTGAAATACCTATACAAACTTGTTCCTACATAGTAACTTGCAACTTTGAATGAGAATGTGCTTGCTTGCAGCAACGTGCTATATGTTCTGAATGCCCGAATAGGGAATCTGTGTCAAACCTTGGTTAGGAATTATGTGATCCTTACTAGCTGGAAGTAAGGGAGATGGGGCATGAAGTTATTTCTAGGAGTTGGACACATACCAAGTTTAGCTCAGTTCTGGGCATCTTTGAAATACCTATACAAACTTGTTCCTACATAGTAACTTGCAACTTTGAATGAGAATGTGCTTGCTTGCAGCAACGTGCTATATGTTCTGAATGCCCGAATAGGGAATCTGTGTCAAAACTTTGTTAGGAATTATGTGATCCTTACTAGCTGGAAGTAAGGGAGATGGGGCATGAAGGTATTTCTAGGAGTTGGACACATACCAAGTTTAGCTCAGTTCTGGGCATCTTTGAAATACCTATACAAACTTGTTCCTACATAGTAACTTGCAACTTTGAATGAGAATGTGCTTGCTTGCAGCAACGTGCTATATGTTCTGAATGCCCGAATAGGGAACCTGTGTCAAAACTTTGTTAGGAATTATGTGATCCTTACTAGCTGGAAGTAAGGGAGATGGGGCATGAAGTTATTTCTAGGAGTTGGACACATACCAAGTTTAGCTCAGTTCTGGGCATCTTTGAAATACCTATACAAACTTGTTCCTACATAGTAACTTGCATCTTTGAATGAGAATGTGCTTGCTTGCAGCAACGTGCTATATGTTCTGAATGCCCGAATTGGGAATCTGTGTCAAAACTTTGTTAGGAATTATGTGATCCTTACTAGCTGGAAGTAAGGGAGATGGGGCATGAAGTTATTTCTAGGAGTTGGACACATACCAAGTTTAGCTCAGTTCTGGGCATCTTTGAAATACCTATACAAACTTGTTCCTACATAGTAACTTGCAACTTTGAATGAGAATGTGCTTGCTTACAGCAACGTGCTATATGTTCTGAATGCCCGAATTGGGAATCTGTGTCAAAACTTTGTTAGGAATTATGTGATCCTTACTAGCTGGAAGTAAGGGAGATGGGGCATGAAGTTATTTCTAGGAGTTGGACACATACCAAGTTTAGCTCAGTTCTGGGCATCTTTGAAATACCTATACAAACTTGTTCCTACATAGTAACTTGCAACTTTGAATGAGAATGTGCTTGCTTGCAGCAACGTGCTATATGTTCTGAATGCCCGAATAGGGAATCTGTGTCAAAACTTTGTTAGGAATTATGTGATCCTTACTAGCTGGAAGTAAGGGAGATGGGGCATGAAGTTATTTCTAGGAGTTGGACACATACCAAGTTTAGCTCAGTTCTGGCCATCTTTGAAATATCTATACAAACTTGTTCCTACATAGTAACTTGCAACTTTGAATGAGAATGTGCTTGCTTGCAGCAACGTGCTATATGTTCTGAATGCCCGAATAGGGAATCTGTGTCAAAACTTTGTTAGGAATTATGTGATCCTTACTAGCTGGAAGTAAGGGAGATGGGGCATGAAGTTATTTCTAGGAGTTGGACACATACCAAGTTTAGCTCAGTTCTGGGCATCTTTGAAATACCTATACAAACTTGTTCCTACATAGTAACTTGCAACTTTGAATGAGAATGTGCTTGCTTGCAGCAACGTGCTATATGTTCTGAATGCCCGAATAGGGAATCTGTGTCAAAACTTTGTTAGGAATTATGTGATCCTTACTAGCTGGAAGTAAGGGAGATGGGGCATGAAGTTATTTCTAGGAGTTGGACACATACCAAGTTTAGCTCAGTTCTGGGCATCTTTGAAATACCTATGCAAACTTGTTCCTACCTAGTAACTTGCATCTTTGAATGAGAATGTGCTTGCTTGCAGCAACGTGCTATATGTTCTGAATGCCCGAATAGGGAATCTGTGTCAAAACTTTGTTAGGAATTATGTGATCCTTACTAGCTGGAAGTAAGGGAGATGGGGCATGAAGTTATTTCTAGGAGTTGGACACATACCAAATTTAGCTCAGTTCTGGGCATCTTTGAAATACCTATACAAACTTGTTCCTACCTAGTAACTTGCGTCTTTGAATGAGAATGTGCTTGCTTACAGCAACGTGCTATATGTTCTGAATGCCCGAATAGGGAATCTGTGTCAAAACTTTGTTAGGAATTATGTGATCCTTACTAGCTGGAAGTAAGGGAGATGGGGCATGAAGTTATTTCTAGGAGTTGGACACATACCAAGTTTAGCTCAGTTCTGGGCATCTTTGAAATACCTATACAAACTTGTTCCTACCTAGTAACTTGCAACTTTGAATGAAAATGTGCTTGCTTGCAGCAACGTGCTATATGTTCTGAATGCCCGAATAGGGAATCTGTGTCAAAACTTTGTTAGGAATTATGTGATCCTTACTAGCTGGAAGTAAGGGAGATGGGGCATGAAGTTATTTCTAGGAGTTGGACACATACCAAGTTTAGCTCAGTTCTGGGCATCTTTGAAATACCTATACAAACTTGTTCCTACATAGTAACTTGCAACTTTGAATGAGAATGTGCTTGCTTGCAGCAACGTGCTATATGTTCTGAATGCCCGAATAGGGAATCTGTGTCAAAACTTTGTTAGGAATTATGTGATCCTTACTAGCTGGAAGTAAGGGAGATGGGGCATGAAGTTATTTCTAGGAGTTGGACACATACCAAGTTTAGCTCAGTTCTGGGCATCTTTGAAATACCTATACAAACTTGTTCCTACATAGTAACTTGCAACTTTGAATGAGAATGTGCTTGCTTGCAGCAACGTGCTATATGTTCTGAATGCCCGAATAGGGAATCTGTGTCAAAACTTTGTTAGGAATTATATGATCCTTACTAGCTGGAAGTAAGGGAGATGGGGCATGAAGTTATTTCTAGGAGTTGGACACATACCAAGTTTAGCTCAGTTCTGGGCATCTTTGAAATACCTATACAAACTTGTTCCTACATAGTAACTTGCATCTTTGAATGAGAATGTGCTTGCTTGCAGCAACGTGCTATATGTTCTGAATGCCCGAATAGGGAATCTGTGTCAAAACTTTGTTAGGAATTATGTGATCCTTACTAGCTGGAAGTAAGGGAGATGGGGCATGAAGTTATTTCTAGGAGTTGGACACATACCAAGTTTAGCTCAGTTCTGGGCATCTTTGAAATACCTATACAAACTTGTTCCTACATAGTAACTTGCATCTTTGAATGAGAATGTGCTTGCTTACAGCAACGTGCTATATGTCCTGAATGCCCGAATTGGGAATCTGTGTCAAAACTTTGTTAGGAATTATGTGATCCTTACTAGCTGGAAGTAAGGGAGATGGGGCATGAAGTTATTTCTAGGAGTTGGACACATACCAAGTTTAGCTCAGTTCTGGGCATCTTTGAAATACCTATACAAACTTGTTCCTACATAGTAACTTGCAACTTTGAATGAGAATGTGCTTGCTTGCAGCAACGTGCTATATGTTCTGAATGCCCGAATTGGGAATCTGTGTCAAAACTTGGTTAGGAATTATGTGATCCTTACTAGCTGGAAGTAAGGGAGATGGGGCATGAAGTTATTTCTAGGAGTTGGACACATACCAAGTTTAGCTCTGTTCTGGGCATCTTTGAAATACCTATACAAACTTGTTCCTACATAGTAACTTGCAACTTTGAATGAGAATGTGCTTGCTTGCAGCAACGTGCTATATGTTCTGAATGCCCGAACAGGGAATCTGTGTCAAAACTTTGTTAGGAATTATGTGATCCTTACTAGCTGGAAGTAAGGGAGATGGGGCATGAAGTTATTTCTAGGAGTTGGACACATACCAAGTTTAGCTCAGTTCTGGGCATCTTTGAAATACCTATACAAACTTGTTCCTACATAGTAACTTGCAACTTTGAATGAGAATGTGCTTGCTTGCAGCAACGTGCTATATGTTCTGAATGCCCGAATAGGGAACCTGTGTCAAAACTTTGTTAGGAATTATGTGATCCTTACTAGCTGGAAGTAAGGGAGATGGGGCATGAAGTTATTTCTAGGAGTTGGACACATACCAAGTTTAGCTCAGTTCTGGGCATCTTTGAAATACCTATACAATCTTGTTCCTACATAGTAACTTGCATCTTTGAATGAGAATGTGCTTGCTTGCAGCAACGTGCTATATGTTCTGAATGCCCGAATTGGGAATCTGTGTCAAAACTTTGTTAGGAATTATGTGATCCTTACTAGCTGGAAGTAAGGGAGATGGGGCATGAAGTTATTTCTAGGAGTTGGACACATACCAAGTTTAGCTCTGTTCTGGGCATCTTTGAAATACTTATACAAACTTGTTCCTACATAGTAACTTGCAACTTTGAATGAGAATGTGCTTGCTTGCAGCAACGTGCTATATGTTCTGAATGCCCGAATTGGCAATCTGTGTCAAAACTTTGTTAGGAATTATGTGATCCTTACTAGCTGGAAGTAAGGGAGATGGGGCATGAAGTTATTTCTAGGAGTTGGACACATACCAAGTTTAGCTCAGTTCTGGGCATCTTTGAAATACCTATACAAACTTGTTCCTACATAGTAACTTGCAACTTTGAATGAGAATGTGCTTGCTTGCAGCAACGTGCTATATGTTCTGAATGCCCGAATAGGGAACCTGTGTCAAAACATTGTTAGGAATTATGTGATCCTTACTAGCTGGAAGTAAGGGAGATGGGGCATGAAGTTATTTCTAGGAGTTGGACACATACCAAGTTTAGCTCAGTTCTGGGCATCTTTGAAATACCTATACAAACTTGTTCCTACATAGTAACTTGCATCTTTGAATGAGAATGTGCTTGCTTGCAGCAACGTGCTATATGTTCTGAATGCCCGAATTGGGAATCTGTGTCAAAACTTTGTTAGGAATTATGTGATCCTTACTAGCTGGAAGTAAGGGAGATGGGGCATGAAGTTATTTCTAGGAGTTGGACACATACCAAGTTTAGCTCAGTTCTGGGCATCTTTGAAATACCTATACAAACTTGTTCCTACATAGTAACTTGCATCTTTGAATGAGAATGTGCTTGCTTACAGCAACGTGCTATATGTTCTGAATGCCCGAATTGGCAATCTGTGTCAAAACTTTGTTAGGAATTATGTGATCCTTACTAGCTGGAAGTAAGGGAGATGGGGCATGAAGTTATTTCTAGGAGTTGGACAGATACCAAGTTTAGCTCAGTTCTGGGCATCTTTGAAATACCTATACAAACTTGTTCCTACATAGTAACTTGCAACTTTGAATGAGAATGTGCTTGCTTGCAGCAACGTGCTATATGTTCTGAATGCCCGAATTGGGAATCTGTGTCAAACCTTTGTTAGGAATTATGTGATCCTTACTAGCTGGAAGTAAGGGAGATGGGGCATGAAGTTATTTCTAGGAGTTGGACACATACCAAGTTTAGCTCTGTTCTGGGCATCTTTGAAATACCTATACAAACTTGTTCCTACATAGTAACTTGCAACTTTGAATGAGAATGTGCTTGCTTGCAGCAACGTGCTATATGTTCTGAATGCCCGAATAGGGAATCTGTGTCAAAACTTTGTTAGGAATTATGTGATCCTTACCAGCTGGAAGTAAGGAAGATGGGGCATGAAGTTATTTCTAGGAGTTGGACACATACCAAGTTTAGCTCAGTTCTGGGCATCTTTGAAATACCTATACAAACTTGTTCCTACATAGTAACTTGCAACTTTGAATGAGAATGTGCTTGCTTGCAGCAACGTGCTATATGTTCTGAATGCCCGAATAGGGAACCTGTGTCAAAACATTGTTAGGAATTATGTGATCCTTACTAGCTGGAAGTAAGGGAGATGGGGCATGAAGTTATTTCTAGGAGTTGGACACATACCAAGTTTAGCTCAGTTCTGGGCATCTTTGAAATACCTATACAAACTTGTTCCTACATAGTAACTTGCATCTTTGAATGAGAATGTGCTTGCTTGCAGCAACGTGCTATATGTTCTGAATGCCCGAATTGGGAATCTGTGTCAAAACTTTGTTAGGAATTATGTGATCCTTACTAGCTGGAAGTAAGGGAGATGGGGCATGAAGTTATTTCTAGGAGTTGGACACATACCAAGTTTAGCTCAGTTCTGGGCATCTTTGAAATACCTATACAAACTTGTTCCTACATAGTAACTTGCAACTTTGAATGAGAATGTGCTTGCTTACAGCAACGTGCTATATGTTCTGAATGCCCGAATTGGGAATCTGTGTCAAAACTTTGTTAGGAATTATGTGATCCTTACTAGCTGGAAGTAAGGGAGATGGGGCATGAAGTTATTTCTAGGAGTTGGACACATACCAAGTTTAGCTCAGTTCTGGGCATCTTTGAAATACCTATACAAACTTGTTCCTACATAGTAACTTGCAACTTTGAATGAAAATGTGCTTGCTTACAGCAACGTGCTATATGTTCTGAATGCCCGAATTGGGAATCTGTGTCAAAACTTTGTTAGGAATTATGTGATCCGTACTAGCTGGAAGTAAAACAGATGGGGCATGAAGTTATTTCTTGGAGTTGGAGACATACCAAGTTTAGCTCAGTTCTGGGCATCTTTGAAATACCTATACAAACTTGTTGCTACATAGTAACTTGCAACTTTGAATGAGAATGTGCTTGCTTGCAGCAACGTGCTATATGTTCTGAATGCCCGATTTGGGAATCTGTGTCAAAACTTTGTTAGGAATTATGTGATCCTTACTAGCTGGAAGTAAGGGAAATGGAGCATGAAGTTATTTCTAGGAGTTGGACACATACCAAGTTTAGCTCAGTTCTGGGCATCTTTGAAATACCTATACAAACTTGTTCCTACCTAGTAACTTGCATCTTTGAATGAGAATGTGCTTGCTTACAGCAACGTGCTATATGTTCTGAATGCCCGAATTGGGAATCTGTGTCAAAACTTTGTTAGGAATTATGTGATCCTTACTAGCTGGAAGTAAGGGAGATGGGGCATGAAGTTATTTCTAGGAGGTGGACACATACCAAGTTTAGCTCAGTTCTGGGCATCTTTGAAATACCTATACAAACTTGTTCCTACATAGTAACTTGCATCTTTGAATGAGAATGTGCTTGCTTGCAGCAACGTGCTATATGTTCTGAATGCCCGAATTGGGAATCTCTGTCAAAACTTTGTTAGGAATTATGTGATCCTTACTAGCTGGAAGTAAGGGAGATGGGGCATGAAGTTATTTCTAGGAGTTGGACACATACCAAGTTTAGCTCAGTTCTGGGCATCTTTGAAATACCTATACAAACTTGTTCCTACATAGTAACTTGCATCTTTGAATGAGAATGTGCTTGCTTACAGCAACGTGCTATATGTTCTGAATGCCCGAATTGGCAATCTGTGTCAAAACTTTGTTAGGAATTATGTGATCCTTACTAGCTGGAAGTAAGGGAGATGGGGCATGAAGTTATTTCTAGGAGTTGGACACATACCAAGTTTAGCTCAGTTCTGGGCATCTTTGAAAGACCTATACAAACTTGTTCCTACATAGTAACTTGCAACTTTGAATGAGAATGTGCTTGCTTGCAGCAACGTGCTATATGTTCTGAATGCCCGAATTGGGAATCTGTGTCAAACCTTTGTTAGGAATTATGTGATCCTTACTAGCTGGAAGTAAGGGAGATGGGGCATGAAGTTATTTCTAGGAGTTGGACACATACCAAGTTTAGCTCTGTTCTGGGCATCTTTGAAATACCTATACAAACTTGTTCCTACATAGTAACTTGCAACTTTGAATGAGAATGTGCTTGCTTGCAGCAACGTGCTATATGTTCTGAATGCCCGAATAGGGAATCTGTGTCAAAACTTTGTTAGGAATTATGTGATCCTTACCAGCTGGAAGTAAGGAAGATGGGGCATGAAGTTATTTCTAGGAGTTGGACACATACCAAGTTTAGCTCAGTTCTGGGCATCTTTGAAATACCTATACAAACTTGTTCCTACATAGTAACTTGCAACTTTGAATGAGAATGTGCTTGCTTGCAGCAACGTGCTATATGTTCTGAATGCCCGAATAGGGAACCTGTGTCAAAACATTGTTAGGAATTATGTGATCCTTACTAGCTGGAAGTAAGGGAGATGGGGCATGAAGTTATTTCTAGGAGTTGGACACATACCAAGTTTAGCTCAGTTCTGGGCATCTTTGAAATACCTATACAAACTTGTTCCTACATAGTAACTTGCATCTTTGAATGAGAATGTGCTTGCTTGCAGCAACGTGCTATATGTTCTGAATGCCCGAATAGGGAATCTGTGTCAAAACTTTGTTAGGAATTATGTGATCCTTACTAGCTGGAAGTAAGGGAGATGGGGCATGAAGTTATTTCTAGGAGTTGGACACATACCAAGTTTAGCTCAGTTCTGGGCATCTTTGAAATACCTATACAAACTTGTTCCTACATAGTAACTTGCAACTTTGAATGAGAATGTGCTTGCTTACAGCAACGTGCTATATGTTCTGAATGCCCGAATTGGGAATCTGTGTCAAAACTTTGTTAGGAATTATGTGATCCTTACTAGCTGGAAGTAAGGGAGATGGGGCATGAAGTTATTTCTAGGAGTTGGACACATACCAAGTTTAGCTCAGTTCTGGGCATCTTTGAAATACCTATACAAACTTTTTCCTACATAGTAACTTGCAACTTTGAATGAAAATGTGCTTGCTTACAGCAACGTGCTATATGTTCTGAATGCCCGAATTGGGAATCTGTGTCAAAACTTTGTTAGGAATTATGTGATCCGTACTAGCTGGAAGTAAAACAGATGGGGCATGAAGTTATTTCTTGGAGTTGGAGACATACCAAGTTTAGCTCAGTTCTGGGCATCTTTGAAATACCTATACAAACTTGTTGCTACATAGTAACTTGCATCTTTGAATGAGAATGTGCTTGCTTGCAGCAACGTGCTATATGTTCTGAATGCCCGATTTGGGAATCTGTGTCAAAACTTTGTTAGGAATTATGTGATCCTTACTAGCTGGAAGTAAGGGAAATGGAGCATGAAGTTATTTCTAGGAGTTGGACACATACCAAGTTTAGCTCAGTTCTGGGCATCTTTGAAATACCTATACAAACTTGTTCCTACCTAGTAACTTGCATCTTTGAATGAGAATGTGCTTGCTTACAGCAACGTGCTATATGTTCTGAATGCCCGAATTGGGAATCTGTGTCAAAACTTTGTTAGGAATTATGTGATCCTTACTAGCTGGAAGTAAGGGAGATGGGGCATGAAGTTATTTCTAGGAGGTGGACACATACCAAGTTTAGCTCAGTTCTGGGCATCTTTGAAATACCTATACAAACTTGTTCCTACATAGTAACTTGAATCTTTGAATGAGAATCTGCTTGCTTACAGCAACGTGCTATATGTTCTGAATGCCCGAATTGGCAATCTGTGTCAAAACTTTGTTAGGAATTATGTGATCCTTACTAGCTGGAAGTA
The DNA here is from genome assembly GCF_020826845.1 of Diceros bicornis minor. Lineage (NCBI taxonomy): Eukaryota > Metazoa > Chordata > Mammalia > Perissodactyla > Rhinocerotidae > Diceros > Diceros bicornis. The sequence goes on along the minus strand of NW_026690920.1, from coordinate 187,645 downwards.
AGGGAGATGGGGCATGAAGTTATTTCTAGGAGTTGGACACATACCAAGTTTAGCTCAGTTCTGGGCATCTTTGAAATACCTATACAAACTTGTTCCTACATAGTAACTTGCAACTTTGAATGAGAATGTGCTTGCTTACAGCAACGTGCTATATGTTCTGAATGCCCGAATTGGGAATCTGTGTCAAAACTTTGTTAGGAATTATGTGATCCTTACTAGCTGGAAGTAAGGGAGATGGGGCATGAAGTTATTTCTAGGAGTTGGACACATACCAAGTTTAGCTCAGTTCTGGGCATCTTTGAAATACCTATACAAACTTGTTCCTACATAGTAACTTGCAACTTTGAATGAAAATGTGCTTGCTTACAGCAACGTGCTATATGTTCTGAATGCCCGAATTGGGAATCTGTGTCAAAACTTTGTTAGGAATTATGTGATCCGTACTAGCTGGAAGTAAAACAGATGGGGCATGAAGTTATTTCTAGGAGTTGGACACATACTAAGTTTAGCTCAGTTCTGGGCATCTTTGAAATACCTATACAAACTTGTTCCTACATAGTAACTTGCAACTTTGAATGAGAATGTGCTTGCTTACAGCAACGTGCTATATGTTCTGAATGCCCGAATTGGGAATCTGTGTCAAAACTTTGTTAGGAATTATGTGATCCGTACTAGCTGGAAGTAAGGGAGATGGGGCATGAAGTTATTTCTAGGAGTTGGACACATACCAAGTTTAGCTCTGTTCTGGGCATCTTTGAAATACTTATACAAACTTGTTCCTACATAGTAACTTGCAACTTTGAATGAGAATGTGCTTGCTTGCAGCAACGTGCTATATGTTCTGAATGCCCGAATTGGCAATCTGTGTCAAAACTTTGTTAGGAATTATGTGATCCTTACTAGCTGGAAGTAAGGGAGATGGGGCATGAAGTTATTTCTAGGAGTTGGACACATACCAAGTTTAGCTCAGTTCTGGGCATCTTTGAAATACCTATACAAACTTGTTCCTACATAGTAACTTGCAACTTTGAATGAGAATGTGCTTGCTTGCAGCAACGTGCTATATGTTCTGAATGCCCGAATAGGGAACCTGTGTCAAAACATTGTTAGGAATTATGTGATCCTTACTAGCTGGAAGTAAGGGAGATGGGGCATGAAGTTATTTCTAGGAGTTGGACACATACCAAGTTTAGCTCTGTTCTGGGCATCTTTGAAATACCTATACAAACTTGTTCCTACATAGTAACTTGCAACTTTGAATGAGAATGTGCTTGCTTGCAGCAACGTGCTATATGTTCTGAATGCCCGAATAGGGAATCTGTGTCAAAACTTTGTTAGGAATTATGTGATCCTTACCAGCTGGAAGTAAGGAAGATGGGGCATGAAGTTATTTCTAGGAGTTGGACACATACCAAGTTTAGCTCAGTTCTGGGCATCTTTGAAATACCTATACAAACTTGTTCCTACATAGTAACTTGCAACTTTGAATGAGAATGTGCTTGCTTGCAGCAACGTGCTATATGTTCTGAATGCCCGAATAGGGAACCTGTGTCAAAACATTGTTAGGAATTATGTGATCCTTACTAGCTGGAAGTAAGGGAGATGGGGCATGAAGTTATTTCTAGGAGTTGGACACATACCAAGTTTAGCTCAGTTCTGGGCATCTTTGAAATACCTATACAAACTTGTTCCTACATAGTAACTTGCATCTTTGAATGAGAATGTGCTTGCTTGCAGCAACGTGCTATATGTTCTGAATGCCCGAATTGGGAATCTGTGTCAAAACTTTGTTAGGAATTATGTGATCCTTACTAGCTGGAAGTAAGGGAGATGGGGCATGAAGTTATTTCTAGGAGTTGGACACATACCAAGTTTAGCTCAGTTCTGGGCATCTTTGAAATACCTATACAAACTTGTTCCTACATAGTAACTTGCAACTTTGAATGAGAATGTGCTTGCTTACAGCAACGTGCTATATGTTCTGAATGCCCGAATTGGGAATCTGTGTCAAAACTTTGTTAGGAATTATGTGATCCTTACTAGCTGGAAGTAAGGGAGATGGGGCATGAAGTTATTTCTAGGAGTTGGACACATACCAAGTTTAGCTCAGTTCTGGGCATCTTTGAAATACCTATACAAACTTGTTCCTACATAGTAACTTGCAACTTTGAATGAAAATGTGCTTGCTTACAGCAACGTGCTATATGTTCTGAATGCCCGAATTGGGAATCTGTGTCAAAACTTTGTTAGGAATTATGTGATCCGTACTAGCTGGAAGTAAAACAGATGGGGCATGAAGTTATTTCTTGGAGTTGGAGACATACCAAGTTTAGCTCAGTTCTGGGCATCTTTGAAATACCTATACAAACTTGTTCCTACATAGTAACTTGCAACTTTGAATGAGAATGTGCTTGCTTGCAGCAACGTGCTATATGTTCTGAATGCCCGATTTGGGAATCTGTGTCAAAACTTTGTTAGGAATTATGTGATCCTTACTAGCTGGAAGTAAGGGAAATGGAGCATGAAGTTATTTCTAGGAGTTGGACACATACCAAGTTTAGCTCAGTTCTGGGCATCTTTGAAATACCTATACAAACTTGTTCCTACCTAGTAACTTGCATCTTTGAATGAGAATGTGCTTGCTTACAGCAACGTGCTATATGTTCTGAATGCCCGAATTGGGAATCTGTGTCAAAACTTTGTTAGGAATTATGTGATCCTTACTAGCTGGAAGTAAGGGAGATGGGGCATGCAGTCATTTCTAGGAGGTGGACACATACCAAGTTTAGCTCAGTTCTGGGCATCTTTGAAATACCTATACAAACTTGTTCCTACATAGTAACTTGAATCTTTGAATGAGAATCTGCTTGCTTACAGCAACGTGCTATATGTTCTGAATGCCCGAATTGGCAATCTGTGTCAAAACTTTGTTAGGAATTATGTGATCCTTACTAGCTGGAAGTAAGGGAGATGGGGCATGAAGTTATTTCTAGGAGTTGGACACATACCAAGTTTAGCTCAGTTCTGGGCATCTTTGAAATACCTATACAAACTTGTTCCTACATAGTAACTTGCAACTTTGAATGAGAATGTGCTTGCTTACAGCAACGTGCTATATGTTCTGAATGCCCGAATTGGGAATCTGTGTCAAAACTTTGTTAGGAATTATGTGATCCTTACCAGCTGGAAGTAAGGAAGATGGGGCATGAAGTTATTTCTAGGAGTTGGACACATACCAAGTTTAGCTCAGTTCTGGGCATCTTTGAAATACCTATACAAACTTGTTCCTACATAGTAACTTGCAACTTTGAATGAGAATGTGCTTGCTTACAGCAACGTGCTATATGTTCTGAATGCCCGAATTGGGAATCTGTGTCAAAACTTTGTTAGGAATTATGTGATCCTTACTAGCTGGAAGTAAGGGAGATGGGGCATGAAGTTATTTCTAGGAGTTGGACACATACCAAGTTTAGCTCAGTTCTGGGCATCTTTGAAATACCTATACAAACTTGTTCCTACATAGTAACTTGCAACTTTGAATGAAAATGTGCTTGCTTACAGCAACGTGCTATATGTTCTGAATGCCCGAATTGGGAATCTGTGTCAAAACTTTGTTAGGAATTATGTGATCCGTACTAGCTGGAAGTAAAACAGATGGGGCATGAAGTTATTTCTAGGAGTTGGACACATACCAAGTTTAGCTCAGTTCTGGGCATCTTTGAAATACCTATACAAACTTGTTCCTACATAGTAACTTGCAACTTTGAATGAGAATGTGCTTGCTTACAGCAACGTGCTATATGTTCTTAATGCCCGAATTGGGAATCTGTGTCAAAACTTTGTTAGGAATTATGTGATCCGTACTAGCTGGAAGTAAGGGAGATGGGGCATGAAGTTATTTCTAGGAGTTGGACACATACCAAGTTTAGCTCAGTTCTGGGCATCTTTGAAATACCTATACAAACTTGTTCCTACATAGTAACTTGCAAATTTGAATGAGAATGTGCTTGCTTACAGCAACGTGCTATATGTTCTGAATGCCCGAATTGGGAATCTGTGTCAAAACTTTGTTAGGAATTATGTGATCCTTACTAGCTGGAAGTAAGGGAGATGGGGCATGAAGTTATTTCTTGGAGTTGGAGACATACCAAGTTTAGCTCAGTTCTGGGCATCTTTGAAATACCTATACAAACTTGTTCCTACATAGTAACTTGCAACTTTGAATGAGAATGTGCTTGCTTGCAGCAACGTGCTATATGTTCTGAATGCCCGAATTGGGAATCTGTGTCAAAACTTTGTTAGGAATTATGTGATCCTTACTAGCTGGAAGTAAGGGAGATGGGGCATGAAGTTATTTCTAGGAGTTGGACATATACCAAGTTTAGCTCAGTTCTGGGCATCTTTGAAATACCTATACAAACTTGTTCCTACATAGTAACTTGCAACTTTGAATGAGAATGTGCTTGCTTACAGCAACGTGCTATATGTTCTGAATGCCCGAATTGGGAATCTGTGTCAAAACTTTGTTAGGAATTATGTGATCCTTACTAGCTGGAAGTAAGGGAGATGGGGCATGAAGTTATTTCTAGGAGTTGGACACATACCAAGTTTAGCTCAGTTCTGGGCATCTTTGAAATACCTATACAAACTTGTTCCTACATAGTAACTTGCAAATTTGAATGAGAATGTGCTTGCTTACAGCAACGTGCTATATGTTCTGAATGCCCGAATTGGCAATCTGTGTCAAAACTTTGTTAGGAATTATGTGATCCTTACTAGCTGGAAGTAAGGGAGATGGGGCATGAAGTTATTTCTTGGAGTTGGAGACATACCAAGTTTAGCTCAGTTCTGGGCATCTTTGAAATACCTATACAAACTTGTTCCTACATAGTAACTTGCAACTTTGAATGAGAATGTGCTTGCTTGCAGCAACGTGCTATATGTTCTGAATGCCCGATTTGGGAATCTGTGTCAAAACTTTGTTAGGAATTATGTGATCCTTACTAGCTGGAAGTAAGGGAGATGGGGCATGAAGTTATTTCTAGGAGTTGGACACATACCAAGTTTAGCTCAGTTCTGGGCATCTTTGAAATACCTATACAAACTTGTTCCTACCTAGTAACTTGCATCTTTGAATGAGAATGTGCTTGCTTACAGCAACGTGCTATATGTTCTGAATGCCCGAATTGGGAATCTGTGTCAAAACTTTGTTAGGAATTATGTGATCCGTACTAGCTGGAAGTAAAACAGATGGGGCATGAAGTTATTTCTTGGAGTTGGAGACATACCAAGTTTAGCTCAGTTCTGGGCATCTTTGAAATACCTATACAAACTTGTTGCTACATAGTAACTTGCAACTTTGAATGAGAATGTGCTTGCTTGCAGCAACGTGCTATATGTTCTGAATGCCCGATTTGGGAATCTGTGTCAAAACTTTGTTAGGAATTATGTGATCCTTACTAGCTGGAAGTAAGGGAAATGGAGCATGAAGTTATTTCTAGGAGTTGGACACATACCAAGTTTAGCTCAGTTCTGGGCATCTTTGAAATACCTATACAAACTTGTTCCTACCTAGTAACTTGCATCTTTGAATGAGAATGTGCTTGCTTACAGCAACGTGCTATATGTTCTGAATGCCCGAATTGGGAATCTGTGTCAAAACTTTGTTAGGAATTATGTGATCCTTACTAGCTGGAAGTAAGGGAGATGGGGCATGAAGTTATTTCTAGGAGGTGGACACATACCAAGTTTAGCTCAGTTCTGGGCATCTTTGAAATACCTATACAAACTTGTTCCTACATAGTAACTTGCATCTTTGAATGAGAATGTGCTTGCTTGCAGCAACGTGCTATATGTTCTGAATGCCCGAATTGGGAATCTGTGTCAAAACTTTGTTAGGAATTATGTGATCCTTACTAGCTGGAAGTAAGGGAGATGGGGCATGAAGTTATTTCTAGGAGTTGGACACATACCAAGTTTAGCTCAGTTCTGGGCATCTTTGAAATACCTATACAAACTTGTTCCTACATAGTAACTTGCATCTTTGAATGAGAATGTGCTTGCTTACAGCAACGTGCTATATGTTCTGAATGCCCGAATTGGCAATCTGTGTCAAAACTTTGTTAGGAATTATGTGATCCTTACTAGCTGGAAGTAAGGGAGATGGGGCATGAAGTTATTTCTAGGAGTTGGACACATACCAAGTTTAGCTCAGTTCTGGGCATCTTTGAAATACCTATACAAACTTGTTCCTACATAGTAACTTGCAACTTTGAATGAGAATGTGCTTGCTTGCAGCAACGTGCTATATGTTCTGAATGCCCGAATTGGGAATCTGTGTCAAACCTTTGTTAGGAATTATGTGATCCTTACTAGCTGGAAGTAAGGGAGATGGGGCATGAAGTTATTTCTAGGAGTTGGACACATACCAAGTTTAGCTCTGTTCTGGGCATCTTTGAAATACCTATACAAACTTGTTCCTACATAGTAACTTGCAACTTTGAATGAGAATGTGCTTGCTTACAGCAACGTGCTATATGTTCTGAATGCCCGAATAGGGAATCTGTGTCAAAACTTTGTTAGGAATTATGTGATCCTTACCAGCTGGAAGTAAGGAAGATGGGGCATGAAGTTATTTCTAGGAGTTGGACACATACCAAGTTTAGCTCAGTTCTGGGCATCTTTGAAATACCTATACAAACTTGTTCCTACATAGTAACTTGCAACTTTGAATGAGAATGTGCTTGCTTGCAGCAACGTGCTATATGTTCTGAATGCCCGAATAGGGAACCTGTGTCAAAACATTGTTAGGAATTATGTGATCCTTACTAGCTGGAAGTAAGGGAGATGGGGCATGAAGTTATTTCTAGGAGTTGGACACATACCAAGTTTAGCTCAGTTCTGGGCATCTTTGAAATACCTATACAAACTTGTTCCTACATAGTAACTTGCATCTTTGAATGAGAATGTGCTTGCTTGCAGCAACGTGCTATATGTTCTGAATGCCCGAATAGGGAATCTGTGTCAAAACTTTGTTAGGAATTATGTGATCCTTACTAGCTGGAAGTAAGGGAGATGGGGCATGAAGTTATTTCTAGGAGTTGGACACATACCAAGTTTAGCTCAGTTCTGGGCATCTTTGAAATACCTATACAAACTTGTTCCTACATAGTAACTTGCAACTTTGAATGAGAATGTGCTTGCTTACAGCAACGTGCTATATGTTCTGAATGCCCGAATTGGGAATCTGTGTCAAAACTTTGTTAGGAATTATGTGATCCTTACTAGCTGGAAGTAAGGGAGATGGGGCATGAAGTTATTTCTAGGAGTTGGACACATACCAAGTTTAGCTCAGTTCTGGGCATCTTTGAAATACCTATACAAACTTGTTCCTACATAGTAACTTGCAACTTTGAATGAAAATGTGCTTGCTTACAGCAACGTGCTATATGTTCTGAATGCCCGAATTGGGAATCTGTGTCAAAACTTTGTTAGGAATTATGTGATCCGTACTAGCTGGAAGTAAAACAGATGGGGCATGAAGTTATTTCTTGGAGTTGGAGACATACCAAGTTTAGCTCAGTTCTGGGCATCTTTGAAATACCTATACAAACTTGTTGCTACATAGTAACTTGCAACTTTGAATGAGAATGTGCTTGCTTGCAGCAACGTGCTATATGTTCTGAATGCCCGATTTGGGAATCTGTGTCAAAACTTTGTTAGGAATTATGTGATCCTTACTAGCTGGAAGTAAGGGAAATGGAGCATGAAGTTATTTCTAGGAGTTGGACACATACCAAGTTTAGCTCAGTTCTGGGCATCTTTGAAATACCTATACAAACTTGTTCCTACCTAGTAACTTGCATCTTTGAATGAGAATGTGCTTGCTTACAGCAACGTGCTATATGTTCTGAATGCCCGAATTGGGAATCTGTGTCAAAACTTTGTTAGGAATTATGTGATCCTTACTAGCTGGAAGTAAGGGAGATGGGGCATGAAGTTATTTCTAGGAGGTGGACACATACCAAGTTTAGCTCAGTTCTGGGCATCTTTGAAATACCTATACAAACTTGTTCCTACATAGTAACTTGAATCTTTGAATGAGAATCTGCTTGCTTACAGCAACGTGCTATATGTTCTGAATGCCCGAATTGGCAATCTGTGTCAAAACTTTGTTAGGAATTATGTGATCCTTACTAGCTGGAAGTAAGGGAGATGGGGCATGAAGTTATTTCTAGGAGTTGGACACATACCAAGTTTAGCTCAGTTCTGGGCATCTTTGAAATACCTATACAAACTTGTTCCTACATAGTAACTTGCAACTTTGAATGAGAATGTGCTTGCTTACAGCAACGTGCTATATGTTCTGAATGCCCGAATTGGGAATCTGTGTCAAAACTTTGTTAGGAATTATGTGATCCTTACCAGCTGGAAGTAAGGAAGATGGGGCATGAAGTTATTTCTAGGAGTTGGACACATACCAAGTTTAGCTCAGTTCTGGGCATCTTTGAAATACCTATACAAACTTGTTCCTACATAGTAACTTGCAACTTTGAATGAGAATGTGCTTGCTTACAGCAACGTGCTATATGTTCTGAATGCCCGTATTGGGAATCTGTGTCAAAACTTTGTTAGGAATTATGTGATCCTTACTAGCTGGAAGTAAGGGAGATGGGGCATGAAGTTATTTCTAGGAGTTGGACACATACCAAGTTTAGCTCAGTTCTGGGCATCTTTGAAATACCTATACAAACTTGTTCCTACATAGTAACTTGCAACTTTGAATGAAAATGTGCTTGCTTACAGCAACGTGCTATATGTTCTGAATGCCCGAATTGGGAATCTGTGTCAAAACTTTGTTAGGAATTATGTGATCCGTACTAGCTGGAAGTAAAACAGATGGGGCATGAAGTTGTTTCTAGGAGTTGGACACATACCAAGTTTAGCTCAGTTCTGGGCATCTTTGAAATACCTATACAAACTTGTTCCTACATAGTAACTTGCAACTTTGAATGAGAATGTGCTTGCTTACAGCAACGTGCTATATGTTCTGAATGCCCGAATTGGGAATCTGTGTCAAAACTTTGTTAGGAATTATGTGATCCGTACTAGCTGGAAGTAAGGGAGATGGGGCATGAAGTTATTTCTAGGAGTTGGACACATACCAAGTTTAGCTCTGTTCTGGGCATCTTTGAAATACTTATACAAACTTGTTCCTACATAGTAACTTGCAACTTTGAATGAGAATGTGCTTGCTTGCAGCAACGTGCTATATGTTCTGAATGCCCGAATTGGCAATCTGTGTCAAAACTTTGTTAGGAATTATGTGATCCTTACTAGCTGGAAGTAAGGGAGATGGGGCATGAAGTTATTTCTAGGAGTTGGACACATACCAAGTTTAGCTCAGTTCTGGGCATCTTTGAAATACCTATACAAACTTGTTCCTACATAGTAACTTGCAACTTTGAATGAGAATGTGCTTGCTTGCAGCAACGTGCTATATGTTCTGAATGCCCGAATAGGGAACCTGTGTCAAAACATTGTTAGGAATTATGTGATCCTTACTAGCTGGAAGTAAGGGAGATGGGGCATGAAGTTATTTCTAGGAGTTGGACACATACCAAGTTTAGCTCAGTTCTGGGCATCTTTGAAATACCTATACAAACTTGTTCCTACATAGTAACTTGCATCTTTGAATGAGAATGTGCTTGCTTGCAGCAACGTGCTATATGTTCTGAATGCCCGAATTGGGAATCTGTGTCAAAACTTTGTTAGGAATTATGTGATCCTTACTAGCTGGAAGTAAGGGAGATGGGGCATGAAGTTATTTCTAGGAGTTGGACACATACCAAGTTTAGCTCAGTTCTGGGCATCTTTGAAATACCTATACAAACTTGTTCCTACATAGTAACTTGCATCTTTGAATGAGAATGTGCTTGCTTACAGCAACGTGCTATATGTTCTGAATGCCCGAATTGGCAATCTGTGTCAAAACTTTGTTAGGAATTATGTGATCCTTACTAGCTGGAAGTAAGGGAGATGGGGCATGAAGTTATTTCTAGGAGTTGGACACATACCAAGTTTAGCTCAGTTCTGGGCATCTTTGAAATACCTATACAAACTTGTTCCTACATAGTAACTTGCAACTTTGAATGAGAATGTGCTTGCTTGCAGCAACGTGCTATATGTTCTGAATGCCCGAATTGGGAATCTGTGTCAAACCTTTGTTAGGAATTATGTGATCCTTACTAGCTGGAAGTAAGGGAGATGGGGCATGAAGTTATTTCTAGGAGTTGGACACATACCAAGTTTAGCTCTGTTCTGGGCATCTTTGAAATACCTATACAAACTTGTTCCTACATAGTAACTTGCAACTTTGAATGAGAATGTGCTTGCTTGCAGCAACGTGCTATATGTTCTGAATGCCCGAATAGGGAATCTGTGTCAAAACTTTGTTAGGAATTATGTGATCCTTACCAGCTGGAAGTAAGGAAGATGGGGCATGAAGTTATTTCTAGGAGTTGGACACATACCAAGTTTAGCTCAGTTCTGGGCATCTTTGAAATACCTATACAAACTTGTTCCTACATAGTAACTTGCAACTTTGAATGAGAATGTGCTTGCTTGCAGCAACGTGCTATATGTTCTGAATGCCCGAATAGGGAACCTGTGTCAAAACATTGTTAGGAATTATGTGATCCTTACTAGCTGGAAGTAAGGGAGATGGGGCATGAAGTTATTTCTAGGAGTTGGACACATACCAAGTTTAGCTCAGTTCTGGGCATCTTTGAAATACCTATACAAACTTGTTCCTACATAGTAACTTGCATCTTTGAATGAGAATGTGCTTGCTTGCAGCAACGTGCTATATGTTCTGAATGCCCGAATTGGGAATCTGTGTCAAAACTTTGTTAGGAATTATGTGATCCTTACTAGCTGGAAGTAAGGGAGATGGGGCATGAAGTTATTTCTAGGAGTTGGACACATACCAAGTTTAGCTCAGTTCTGGGCATCTTTGAAATACCTATACAAACTTGTTCCTACATAGTAACTTGCAACTTTGAATGAGAATGTGCTTGCTTACAGCAACGTGCTATATGTTCTGAATGCCCGAATTGGGAATCTGTGTCAAAACTTTGTTAGGAATTATGTGATCCTTACTAGCTGGAAGTAAGGGAGATGGGGCATGAAGTTATTTCTAGGAGTTGGACACATACCAAGTTTAGCTCAGTTCTGGGCATCTTTGAAATACCTATACAAACTTGTTCCTACATAGTAACTTGCAACTTTGAATGAAAATGTGCTTGCTTACAGCAACGTGCTATATGTTCTGAATGCCCGAATTGGGAATCTGTGTCAAAACTTTGTTAGGAATTATGTGATCCGTACTAGCTGGAAGTAAAACAGATGGGGCATGAAGTTATTTCTTGGAGTTGGAGACATACCAAGTTTAGCTCAGTTCTGGGCATCTTTGAAATACCTATACAAACTTGTTCCTACATAGTAACTTGCAACTTTGAATGAGAATGTGCTTGCTTGCAGCAACGTGCTATATGTTCTGAATGCCCGATTTGGGAATCTGTGTCAAAACTTTGTTAGGAATTATGTGATCCTTACTAGCTGGAAGTAAGGGAAATGGAGCATGAAGTTATTTCTAGGAGTTGGACACATACCAAGTTTAGCTCAGTTCTGGGCATCTTTGAAATACCTATACAAACTTGTTCCTACCTAGTAACTTGCATATTTGAATGAGAATGTGCTTGCTTACAGCAACGTGCTATATGTTCTGAATGCCCGAATTGGGAATCTGTGTCAAAACTTTGTTAGGAATTATGTGATCCTTACTAGCTGGAAGTAAGGGAGATGGGGCATGAAGTTATTTCTAGGAGGTGGACACATACCAAGTTTAGCTCAGTTCTGGGCATCTTTGAAATACCTATACAAACTTGTTCCTACATAGTAACTTGAATCTTTGAATGAGAATCTGCTTGCTTACAGCAACGTGCTATATGTTCTGAATGCCCGAATTGGCAATCTGTGTCAAAACTTTGTTAGGAATTATGTGATCCTTACTAGCTGGAAGTAAGGGAGATGGGGCATGAAGTTATTTCTAGGAGTTGGACACATACCAAGTTTAGCTCAGTTCTGGGCATCTTTGAAATACCTATACAAACTTGTTCCTACATAGTAACTTGCAACTTTGAATGAGAATGTGCTTGCTTACAGCAACGTGCTATATGTTCTGAATGCCCGAATTGGGAATCTGTGTCAAAACTTTGTTAGGAATTATGTGATCCTTACCAGCTGGAAGTAAGGAAGATGGGGCATGAAGTTATTTCTAGGAGTTGGACACATACCAAGTTTAGCTCAGTTCTGGGCATCTTTGAAATACCTATACAAACTTGTTCCTACATAGTAACTTGCAACTTTGAATGAGAATGTGCTTGCTTACAGCAACGTGCTATATGTTCTGAATGCCCGAATTGGGAATCTGTGTCAAAACTTTGTTAGGAATTATGTGATCCTTACTAGCTGGAAGTAAGGGAGATGGGGCATGAAGTTATTTCTAGGAGTTGGACACATACCAAGTTTAGCTCAGTTCTGGGCATCTTTGAAATACCTATACAAACTTGTTCCTACATAGTAACTTGCAACTTTGAATGAAAATGTGCTTGCTTACAGCAACGTGCTATATGTTCTGAATGCCCGAATTGGGAATCTGTGTCAAAACTTTGTTAGGAATTATGTGATCCGTACTAGCTGGAAGTAAAACAGATGGGGCATGAAGTTATTTCTAGGAGTTGGACACATACCAAGTTTAGCTCAGTTCTGGGCATCTTTGAAATACCTATACAAACTTGTTCCTACATAGTAACTTGCAACTTTGAATGAGAATGTGCTTGCTTACAGCAACGTGCTATATGTTCTTAATGCCCGAATTGGGAATCTGTGTCAAAACTTTGTTAGGAATTATGTGATCCGTACTAGCTGGAAGTAAGGGAGATGGGGCATGAAGTTATTTCTAGGAGTTGGACACATACCAAGTTTAGCTCAGTTCTGGGCATCTTTGAAATACCTATACAAACTTGTTCCTACATAGTAACTTGCAAATTTGAATGAGAATGTGCTTGCTTACAGCAACGTGCTATATGTTCTGAATGCCCGAATTGGGAATCTGTGTCAAAACTTTGTTAGGAATTATGTGATCCTTACTAGCTGGAAGTAAGGGAGATGGGGCATGAAGTTATTTCTTGGAGTTGGAGACATACCAAGTTTAGCTCAGTTCTGGGCATCTTTGAAATACCTATACAAACTTGTTCCTACATAGTAACTTGCAACTTTGAATGAGAATGTGCTTGCTTGCAGCAACGTGCTATATGTTCTGAATGCCCGAATTGGGAATCTGTGTCAAAACTTTGTTAGGAATTATGTGATCCTTACTAGCTGGAAGTAAGGGAGATGGGGCATGAAGTTATTTCTAGGAGTTGGACATATACCAAGTTTAGCTCAGTTCTGGGCATCTTTGAAATACCTATACAAACTTGTTCCTACATAGTAACTTGCAACTTTGAATGAGAATGTGCTTGCTTACAGCAACGTGCTATATGTTCTGAATGCCCGAATTGGGAATCTGTGTCAAAACTTTGTTAGGAATTATGTGATCCTTACTAGCTGGAAGTAAGGGAGATGGGGCATGAAGTTATTTCTAGGAGTTGGACACATACCAAGTTTAGCTCAGTTCTGGGCATCTTTGAAATACCTATACAAACTTGTTCCTACATAGTAACTTGCAAATTTGAATGAGAATGTGCTTGCTTACAGCAACGTGCTATATGTTCTGAATGCCCGAATTGGGAATCTGTGTCAAAACTTTGTTAGGAATTATGTGATCCTTACTAGCTGGAAGTAAGGGAGATGGGGCATGAAGTTATTTCTTGGAGTTGGAGACATACCAAGTTTAGCTCAGTTCTGGGCATCTTTGAAATACCTATACAAACTTGTTCCTACATAGTAACTTGCAACTTTGAATGAGAATGTGCTTGCTTGCAGCAACGTGCTATATGTTCTGAATGCCCGATTTGGGAATCTGTGTCAAAACTTTGTTAGGAATTATGTGATCCTTACTAGCTGGAAGTAAGGGAGATGGGGCATGAAGTTATTTCTAGGAGTTGGACACATACCAAGTTTAGCTCAGTTCTGGGCATCTTTGAAATACCTATACAAACTTGTTCCTACCTAGTAACTTGCATCTTTGAATGAGAATGTGCTTGCTTACAGCAACGTGCTATATGTTCTGAATGCCCGAATTGGGAATCTGTGTCAAAACTTTGTTAGGAATTATGTGATCCTTACTAGCTGGAAGTAAGGGAGATGGGGCATGAAGTTATTTCTAGGAGTTGGACACATACCAAGTTTAGCTCAGTTCTGGGCATCTTTGAAATACCTATACAAACTTGTTCCTACATAGTAACTTGAATCTTTGAATGAGAATCTGCTTGCTTACAGCAACGTGCTATATGTTCTGAATGCCCGAATTGGCAATCTGTGTCAAAACTTTGTTAGGAATTATGTGATCCTTACTAGCTGGAAGTAAGGGAGATGGGGCATGAAGTTATTTCTAGGAGTTGGACACATACCAAGTTTACCTCAGTTCTGGGCATCTTTGAAATACCTATACAAACTTGTTCCTACATAGTAACTTGCAACTTTGAATGAGAATGTGCTTGCTTACAGCAACGTGCTATATGTTCTGAATGCCCGAATTGGGAATCTGTGTCAAAACTTTGTTAGGAATTATGTGATCCTTACTAGCTGGAAGGGAGATGGGGCATGAAGTTATTTCTAGGAGTTGGACACATACCAAGTTTAGCTCAGTTCTGGGCATCTTTGAAATACCTATACAAACTTGTTCCTACATAGTAACTTGCAACTTTGAATGAGAATGTGCTTGCTTACAGCAACGTGCTATATGTTCTGAATGCCCGAATTGGGAATCTGTGTCAAAACTTTGTTAGGAATTATGTGATCCTTACTAGCTGGAAGTAAGGGAGATGGGGCATGAAGTTATTTCTAGGAGTTGGACACATACCAAGTTTAGCTCAGTTCTGGGCATCTTTGAAATACCTATACAAACTTGTTCTTACATAGTAACTTGCAACTTTGAATGAAAATGTGCTTGCTTACAGCAACGTGCTATATGTTCTGAATGCCCGAATTGGGAATCTGTGTCAAAACTTTGTTAGGAATTATGTGATCCGTACTAGCTGGAAGTAAAACAGATGGGGCATGAAGTTATTTCTTGGAGTTGGAGACATACCAAGTTTAGCTCAGTTCTGGGCATCTTTGAAATACCTATACAAACTTGTTCCTACATAGTAACTTGCATCTTTGAATGAGAATGTGCTTGCTTACAGCAACGTGCTATATGTTCTGAATGCCCGAATTGGGAATCTGTGTCAAAACTTTGTTAGGAATTATGTCATCCTTACTAGCTGGAAGTAAGGGAGATGGGGCATGAAGTTATTTCTAGGAGTTGGAGACATACCAAGTTTAGCTCAGTTCTGGGCATCTTTGAAATACCTATACAAACTTGTTCCTACATAGTAACTTGCAACTTTGAATGAGATTGTGCTTGCTTACAGCAACGTGCTATATGTTCTGAATGCCCGAATTGGCAATCTGTGTCAAAACTTTGTTAGGAATTATGTGATCCTTACTAGCTGGAAGTAAGGGAGATGGGGCATGAAGTTATTTCTAGGAGTTGGACACATACCAAGTTTAGCTCAGTTCTGGGCATCTTTGAAATACCTATACAAACTTGTTCCTACATAGTAACTTGCAAATTTGAATGAGAATGTGCTTGCTTACAGCAACGTGCTATATGTTCTGAATGCCCGAATTGGGAATCTGTGTCAAAACTTTGTTAGGAATTATGTGATCCTTACTAGCTGGAAGTAAGGAAGATGGGGCATGAAGTTATTTCTTGGAGTTGGAGACATACCAAGTATAGCTCAGTTCTGGGCATCTTTGAAATACCTATACAAACTTGTTCCTACATAGTAACTTGCAAATTTGAATGAGAATGTGCTTGCTTGCAGCAACGTGCTATATGTTCTGAATGCCCGATTTGGGAATCTGTGTCAAAACTTTGTTAGGAATTATGTGATCCTTACTAGCTGGAAGTAAGTGAGATGGAGCATGAAGTTATTTCTAGGAGTTGGACACATACCAAGTTTAGCTCAGTTCTGGGCATCTTTGAAATACCTATACAAACTTGTTCATACCTAGTAACTTGCATCTTTGAATGAGAATGTGCTTGCTTACAGCAACGTGCTATATGTTCTGAATGCCCGAATTGGGAATCTGTGTCAAAACTTTGTTAGGAATTATATGATCCTTACTAGCTGGAAGTAAGGGAGATGGGGCATGAAGTTATTTCTAGGAGTTGGACACATACCAAGTTTAGCTCAGTTCTGGGCATCTTTGAAATACCTATACAAACTTGTTCCTACATAGTAACTTGCAACTTTGAATGAGAATGTGCTTGCTTACAGCAACGTGCTATATGTTCTGAATGCCCGAATTGGGAATCTGTGTCAAAACTTTGTTAGGAATTATGTGATCCTTACTAGCTGGAAGTAAGGGAGATGGGGCATGAAGTTATTTCTAGGAGTTGGACACATACCAAGTTTAGCTCAGTTCTGGGCATCTTTGAAATACCTATACAAACTTGTTCCTACATAGTAACTTGCAAATTTGAATGAGAATGTGCTTGCTTACAGCAACGTGCTATATGTTCTGAATGCCCGAATTGGGAATCTGTGTCAAAACTTTGTTAGGAATTATGTGATCCTTACTAGCTGGAAGTAAGGGAGATGGGGCATGAAGTTATTTCTTGGAGTTGGAGACATACCAAGTTTAGCTCAGTTCTGGGCATCTTTGAAATACCTATACAAACTTGTTCCTACATAGTAACTTGCAACTTTGAATGAGAATGTGCTTGCTTGCAGCAACGTGCTATATGTTCTGAATGCCCGATTTGGGAATCTGTGTCAAAACTTTGTTAGGAATTATGTGATCCTTACTAGCTGGAAGTAAGGGAGATGGGGCATGAAGTTATTTCTAGGAGTTGGACACATACCAAGTTTAGCTCAGTTCTGGGCATCTTTGAAATACCTATACAAACTTGTTCCTACCTAGTAACTTGCATCTTTGAATGAGAATGTGCTTGCTTACAGCAACGTGCTATATGTTCTGAATGCCCGAATTGGGAATCTGTGTCAAAACTTTGTTAGGAATTATGTGATCCTTACTAGCTGGAAGTAAGGGAGATGGGGCATGAAGTTATTTCTAGGAGTTGGACACATACCAAGTTTAGCTCAGTTCTGGGCATCTTTGAAATACCTATACAAACTTGTTCCTACATAGTAACTTGAATCTTTGAATGAGAATCTGCTTGCTTACAGCAACGTGCTATATGTTCTGAATGCCCGAATTGGCAATCTGTGTCAAAACTTTGTTAGGAATTATGTGATCCTTACTAGCTGGAAGTAAGGGAGATGGGGCATGAAGTTATTTCTAGGAGTTGGACACATACCAAGTTTAGCTCAGTTCTGGGCATCTTTGAAATACCTATACAAACTTGTTCCTACATAGTAACTTGCAACTTTGAATGAGAATGTGCTTGCTTACAGCAACGTGCTATATGTTCTGAATGCCCGAATTGGGAATCTGTGTCAAAACTTTGTTAGGAATTATGTGATCCTTACTAGCTGGAAGGGAGATGGGGCATGAAGTTATTTCTAGGAGTTGGACACATACCAAGTTTAGCTCAGTTCTGGGCATCTTTGAAATACCTATACAAACTTGTTCCTACATAGTAACTTGCAACTTTGAATGAGAATGTGCTTGCTTACAGCAACGTGCTATATGTTCTGAATGCCCGAATTGGGAATCTGTGTCAAAACTTTGTTAGGAATTATGTGATCCTTACTAGCTGGAAGTAAGGGAGATGGGGCATGAAGTTATTTCTAGGAGTTGGACACATACCAAGTTTAGCTCAGTTCTGGGCATCTTTGAAATACCTATACAAACTTGTTCCTACATAGTAACTTGCAACTTTGAATGAAAATGTGCTTGCTTACAGCAACGTGCTATATGTTCTGAATGCCCGAATTGGGAATCTGTGTCAAAACTTTGTTAGGAATTATGTGATCCGTACTAGCTGGAAGTAAAACAGATGGGGCATGAAGTTATTTCTTGGAGTTGGAGACATACCAAGTTTAGCTCAGTTCTGGGCATCTTTGAAATACCTATACAAACTTGTTCCTACATAGTAACTTGCATCTTTGAATGAGAATGTGCTTGCTTACAGCAACGTGCTATATGTTCTGAATGCCCGAATTGGGAATCTGTGTCAAAACTTTGTTAGGAATTATGTCATCCTTACTAGCTGGAAGTAAGGGAGATGGGGCATGAAGTTATTTCTAGGAGTTGGACACATACCAAGTTTAGCTCAGTTCTGGGCATCTTTGAAATACCTATACAAACTTGTTCCTACATAGTAACTTGCAACTTTGAATGAGATTGTGCTTGCTTACAGCAACGTGCTATATGTTCTGAATGCCCGAATTGGGAATCTGTGTCAAAACTTTGTTAGGAATTATGTGATCCTTACTAGCTGGAAGTAAGGGAGATGGGGCATGAAGTTATTTCTAGGAGTTGGACACATACCAAGTTTAGCTCAGTTCTGGGCATCTTTGAAATACCTATACAAACTTGTTCCTACATAGTAACTTGCAAATTTGAATGAGAATGTGCTTGCTTACAGCAACGTGCTATATGTTCTGAATGCCCGAATTGGGAATCTGTGTCAAAACTTTGTTAGGAATTATGTGATCCTTACTAGCTGGAAGTAAGGGAGATGGGGCATGAAGTTATTTCTTGGAGTTAGAGACATACCAAGTATAGCTCAGTTCTGGGCATCTTTGAAATACCTATACAAACTTGTTCCTACATAGTAACTTGCAACTTTGAATGAGAATGTGCTTGCTTGCAGCAACGTGCTATATGTTCTGAATGCCCGATTTGGGAATCTGTGTCAAAACTTTGTTAGGAATTATGTGATCCTTACTAGCTGGAAGTAAGTGAGATGGAGCATGAAGTTATTTCTAGGAGTTGGACACATACCAAGTTTAGCTCAGTTCTGGGCATCTTTGAAATACCTATACAAACTTGTTCCTACCTAGTAACTTGCATCTTTGAATGAGAATGTGCTTGCTTACAGCAACGTGCTATATGTTCTGAATGCCCGAATTGGGAATCTGTGTCAAAACTTTGTTAGGAATTATGTGATCCTTACTAGCTGGAAGTAAGGGAGATGGGGCATGAAGTTATTTCTAGGAGTTGGACACATACCAAGTTTAGCTCAGTTCTGGGCATCTTTGAAATACCTATACAAACTTGTTCCTACATAGTAACTTGCATCTTTGAATGAGAATGTGCTTGCTTACAGCAACGTGCTATATGTTCTGAATGCCCGAATTGGGAATCTGTGTCAAAACTTTGTTAGGAATTATGTGATCCTTACTAGCTGGAAGTAAGGGAGATGGGGCATGAAGTTATTTCTAGGAGTTGGACACACACCAAGTTTAGCTCAGTTCTGGGCATCTTTGAAATACCTATACAAACTTGTTCCTACATAGTAACTTGCAACTTTGAATGAGAATGTGCTTGCTTAGAGCAACGTGCTATATGTTCTGAATGCCCGAATTGGGAATCTGTGTCAAAACTTTGTTAGGAATTATGTGATCCGTACTAGCTGGAAGTAAGGGAGATGGGGCATGAAGTTATTTCTAGGAGTTGGACACATACCAAGTTTAGCTCAGTTCTGGGCATCTTTGAAATACCTATACAAACTTGTTCCTACATAGTAACTTGCAACTTTGAATGAGAATGTGCTTGCTTACAGCAACGTGCTATATGTTCTGAATGCCCGAATTGGGAATCTGTGTCAAAACTTTGTTAGGAATTATGTGATCCTTACTAGCTGGAAGTAAGGGAGATGGGGCATGAAGTTATTTCTAGGAGTTGGACACATACCAAGTTTAGCTCAGTTCTGGGTATCTTTGAAATACCTATACAAACTTGTTCCTACATAGTAACTTGCAACTTTGAATGAAAATGTGCTTGCTTACAGCAACGTGCTATATGTTCTGAATGCCCGAATTGGGAATCTGTGTCAAAACTTTGTTAGGAATTATGTGATCCTTACTAGCTGGAAGTAAGGGAGATGGGGCATGAAGTTATTTCTAGGAGTTGGACACATACCAAGTTTAGCTCAGTTCTGGGCATCCTTGAAATACCTATACAAACTTGTTCCTACATAGTAACTTGCATCTTTGAATGAGAATGTGCTTGCTTACAGCAACGTGCTATATGTTCTGAATGCCCGAATTGGGAATCTGTGTCAAAACTTTGTTAGGAATTATGTGATCCTTACTAGCTGGAAGTAAGGGAGATGGGGCATGAAGTTATTTCTAGGAGTTGGACACATACCAAGTTTAGCTCAGTTCTGGGCATCTTTGAAATACCTATACAAACTTGTTCCTACATAGTAACTTGCAACTTTGAATGAAAATGTGCTTGCTTACAGCAACGTGCTATATGTTCTGAATGCCCGAATTGGGAATCTGTGTCAAAACTTTGTTAGGAATTATGTGATCCTTACTAGCTGGAAGTAAGGGAGATGGGGCATGAAGTTATTTCTAGGAGTTGGACACATACCAAGTTTAGCTCAGTTCTGGGCATCCTTGAAATACCTATACAAACTTGTTCCTACATAGTAACTTGCATCTTTGAATGAGAATGTGCTTGCTTACAGCAACGTGCTATATGTTCTGAATGCCCGAATTGGGAATCTGTGTCAAAACTTTGTTAGGAATTATGTGATCCTTACTAGCTGGAAGTAAGGGAGATGGGGCATGAAGTTATTTCTAGGAGTTGGACACATACCAAGTTTAGCTCAGTTCTGGGCATCTTTGAAATACCTATACAAACTTTTCCTACATAGTAACTTGCAACTTTGAATGAGAATGTGCTTGCTTAGAGCAACGTGCTATATGTTCTGAATGCCCGAATTGGGAATCTGTGTCAAAACTTTGTTAGGAATTATGTGATCCGTACTAGCTGGAAGTAAGACAGATGGGGCATGAAGTTATTTCTAGGAGTTGGACACATACCAAGTTTAGCTCAGTTCTGGGCATCTTTGAAATACCTATACAAACTTATTCCTACATAGTAACTTGCAACTTTGAATGAGAATGTGCTTGCTTACAGCAACGTGCTATATGTTCTGAATGCCCGAATTGGGAATCTGTGTCAAAACTTTGTTAGGAATTATGTGATCCTTACTAGCTGGAAGTAAGGGAGATGGGGCATGAAGTTATTTCTAGGAGTTGGACACATACCAAGTTTAGCTCAGTTCTGGGCATCTTTGAAATACCTATACAAACTTGTTCCTACCTAGTAACTTGCAACTTTGAATGAGAATGTGCTTGCTTACAGCAACGTGCTATATGTTCTGAATGCCCGAATTGGGAATCTGTGTCAAAACTTTGTTAGGAATTATGTGATCCTTACTAGCTGGAAGTAAGGGAGATGGGGCATGAAGTTATTTCTAGGAGTTGGACACATACCAAGTTTAGCTCAGTTCTGGGCATCTTTGAAATACCTATACAAACTTGTTCCTACATAGTAACTTGCATCTTTGAATGAGAATGTGCTTGCTTACAGCAACGTGCTATATGTTCTGAATGCCCGAATTGGGAATCTGTGTCAAAACTTTGTTAGGAATTATGTGATCCTTACTAGCTGGAAGTAAGGGAGATGGGGCATGAAGTTATTTCTAGGAGTTGGACACATACCAAGTTTAGCTCAGTTCTGGGCATCTTTGAAATACCTATACAAACTTGTTCCTACATAGTAACTTGCAACTTTGAATGAGAATGTGCTTGCTTAGAGCAACGTGCTATATGTTCTGAATGCCCGAATTGGGAATCTGTGTCAAAACTTTGTTAGGAATTATGTGATCCGTACTAGCTGGAAGTAAGGGAGATGGGGCATGAAGTTATTTCTAGGAGTTGGACACATACCAAGTTTAGCTCAGTTCTGGGCATCTTTGAAATACCTATACAAACTTGTTCCTACATAGTAACTTGCAACTTTGAATGAGAATGTGCTTGCTTACAGCAACGTGCTATATGTTCTGAATGCCCGAATTGGGAATCTGTGTCAAAACTTTGTTAGGAATTATGTGATCCTTACTAGCTGGAAGTAAGGCAGATGGGGCATGAAGTTATTTCTAGGAGTTGGACACATACCAAGTTTAGCTCAGTTCTGGGCATCTTTGAAATACCTATACAAACTTGTTCCTACCTAGTAACTTGCAACTTTGAATGAGAATGTGCTTGCTTACAGCAACGTGCTATATGTTCTGAATGCCCGAATTGGGAATCTGTGTCAAAACTTTGTTAGGAATTATGTGATCCTTACTAGCTGGAAGTAAGGGAGATGGGGCATGAAGTTATTTCTAGGAGTTGGACACATACCAAGTTTAGCTCAGTTCTGGGCATCTTTGAAATACCTATACAAACTTGTTCCTACATAGTAACTTGCAACTTTGAATGAAAATGTGCTTGCTTACAGCAACGTGCTATATGTTCTGAATGCCCGAATTGGGAATCTGTGTCAAAACTTTGTTAGGAATTATGTGATCCTTACTAGCTGGAAGTAAGGGAGATGGGGCATGAAGTTATTTCTAGGAGTTGGACACATACCAAGTTTAGCTCAGTTCTGGGCATCCTTGAAATACCTATACAAACTTGTTCCTACATAGTAACTTGCATCTTTGAATGAGAATGTGCTTGCTTACAGCAACGTGCTATATGTTCTGAATGCCCGAATTGGGAATCTGTGTCAAAACTTTGTTAGGAATTATGTCATCCTTACTAGCTGGAAGTAAGGGAGATGGAGCATGAAGTTATTTCTAGGAGTTGGACACATACCAAGTTTAGCTCAGTTCTGGGCATCTTTGAAATACCTATACAAACTTGTTCCTACATAGTAACTTGCATCTTTGAATGAGAATCTGCTTGCTTACAGCAACGTGCTATATGTTCTGAATGCCCGAATTGGGAATCTGTGTCAAAACTTTGTTAGGAATTATGTGATCCTTACTAGCTGGAAGTAAGGGAGATGGGGCATGAAGTTATTTCTAGGAGTTGGACACATACCAAGTTTAGCTCAGTTCTGGGCATCTTTGAAATACCTATACAAACTTGTTCCTACATAGTAACTTGCAACTTTGAATGAGAATGTGCTTGCTTATAGCAACGTGCTATATGTTTTGAATGCCCGAATTGGGAATCTGTGTCAAAACTTTGTTAGGAATTATGTGATCCTTACTAGCTGGAAGTAAGGGAGATGGGGCATGAAGTTATTTCTAGGAGTTGGACACATACCAAGTTTAGCTCAGTTCTGGGCATCTTTGAAATACCTATACAAACTTGTTCCTACATAGTAACTTGCAACTTTGAATGAGAATCTGCTTGCTTACAGCAACGTGCTATATGTTCTGAATGCCCGAATTGGGAATCTGTGTCAAAACTTTGTTAGGAATTATGTGATCCTTACTAGCTGGAAGTAAGGGAGATGGGGCATGAAGTTATTTCTAGGAGTTGGACACATACCAAGTTTAGCTCAGTTCTGGGCATCTTTGAAATACCTATACAAACTTGTTCCTACATAGTAACTTGCAACTTTGAATGAGAATGTGCTTGCTTACAGCAACGTGCTATATGTTCTGAATGCCCGAATTGGGAATCTGTGTCAAAACTTTGTTAGGAATTATGTGATCCGTACTAGCTGGAAGTAAGGCAGATGGGGCATGAAGTTATTTCTAGGAGTTGGACACATACCAAGTTTAGCTCAGTTCTGGGCATCTTTGAAATACCTATACAAACTTGTTCCTACATAGTAACTTGCAACTTTGAATGAGAATGTGCTTGCTTACAGCAACGTGCTATATGTTCTGAATGCCCGAATTGGGAATCTGTGTCAAAACTTTGTTAGGAATTATGTGATCCTTACTAGCTGGAAGTAAGGGAGATGGGGCATGAAGTTATTTCTAGGAGTTGGACACATACCAAGTTTAGCTCAGTTCTGGGCATCTTTGAAATACCTATACAAACTTGTTCCTACATAGTAACTTGCAACTTTGAATGAGAATCTGCTTGCTTACAGCAACGTGCTATATGTTCTGAATGCCCGAATAGGGAATCTGTGTCAAAACTTTGTTAGGAATTATGTGATCCTTACTAGCTGGAAGTAAGGGAGATGGGGCATGAAGTTATTTCTAGGAGTTGGACACATACCAAGTTTAGCTCAGTTCTGGGCATCTTTGAAATACCTATACAAACTTGTTCCTACATAGTAACTTGCAACTTTGAATGAGAATCTGCTTGCTTACAGCAACGTGCTATATGTTCTGAATGCCCGAATTGGGAATCTGTGTCAAAACTTTGTTAGGAATTATGTGATTCGTACTAGCTGGAAGTAAGGGAGATGGTGCATGAAGTTATTTCTAGGAGTTGGACACATACCAAGTTTAGCTCAGTTCTGGGCATCTTTGAAATACCTATACAAACTTGTTCCTACATAGTAACTTGCATCTTTGAATGAGAATCTGCTTGCTTACAGCAACGTGCTATATGTTCTGAATGCCCGAATAGGGAATCTGTGTCAAAACTTTGTTAGGAATTATGTGATCCTTACTAGCTGGAAGTAAGGCAGATGGGGCATGAAGTTATTTCTAGGAGTTGGACACATACCAAGTTTAGCTCAGTTCTGGGCATCTTTGAAATACCTATACAAACTTGTTCCTACATAGTAACTTGCAACTTTGAATGAGAATGTGCTTGCTTACAGCACCGTGCTATATGTTCTGAATGCCCGAATTGGGAATCTGTGTCAAAACTTTGTTAGGAATTATGTGATCCGTACTAGCTGGAAGTAAGGGAGATGGGGCATGAAGTTATTTC
Organism: Diceros bicornis minor; assembly: GCF_020826845.1. Taxonomy (NCBI): domain Eukaryota; kingdom Metazoa; phylum Chordata; class Mammalia; order Perissodactyla; family Rhinocerotidae; genus Diceros; species Diceros bicornis. The sequence goes on along the minus strand of NW_026690920.1, from coordinate 162,548 downwards.
TAGGAGTTGGACACATACCAAGTTTAGCTCAGTTCTGGGCATCTTTGAAATACCTATACAAACTTGTTCCTACATAGTAACTTGCAACTTTGAATGAAAATGTGCTTGCTTACAGCAACGTGCTATATGTTCTGAATGCCCGAATTGGGAATCTGTGTCAAAACTTTGTTAGGAATTATGTGATCCGTACTAGCTGGAAGTAAGGGAGATGGGGCATGAAGTTATTTCTTGGAGTTGGAGACATACCAAGTTTAGCTCAGTTCTGGGCATCTTTGAAATACCTATACAAACTTGTTCCTACATAGTAACTTGCATCTTTGAATGAGAATGTGCTTGCTTACAGCAACGTGCTATATGTTCTGAATGCCTGAATTGGCAATCTGTGTCAAAACTTTGTTAGGAATTATGTGATCCGTACTAGCTGGAAGTAAGGGAGATGGGGCATGAAGTTATTTCTAGAAGTTTGACACATACCAAGTTTAGCTCAGTTCTGGGCATCTTTGAAATACCTATACAAACTTGTTCCTACATAGTAACTTGCATCTTTGAATGAGAATCTGCTTGCTTACAGCAACGTGCTATATGTTCTGAATGCCCGAATTGGGAATCTGTGTCAAAACTTTGTTAGGAATTATGTGATCGTTACTAGCTGGAAGTAAGGGAGATGGGGCATGAAGTTATTTCTAGGAGTTGGACACATACCAAGATTAGCTCAATTCTGGGCATCTTTGAAATACCTATACAAACTTGTTCCTACATAGTAACTTGCAACTTTGAATGAAAATGTGCTTGCTTACAGCAACGTGCTATATATTCTGAATGCCCGAATTGGGAATCTGTGTCAAAACTTTGTTAGGAATTATGTGATCCTTACTAGCTGGAAGTAAGGGAGATGGGGCATGAAGTTATTTCTAGGAGTTGGACACATACCAAGTTTAGCTCAGTTCTGGGCATCTTTGAAATATTTATACAAACTTGTTCCTACATAGTAACTTGCAACTTTGAATGAGAATCTGCTTGCTTACAGCAACGTGCTATATGTTCTGAATGCCCGAATTGGGAATCTGTGTCAAAACTTTGTTAGGAATTATGTGATCCTTACTAGCTGGAAGTAAGGGACATGGGGCATGAAGTTATTTCTAGGAGTTGGACACATACCAAGTTTAGCTCAGTTCTGGGCATCTTTGAAATACCTATACAAACTTGTTCCTACATAGTAACTTGCAACTTGAATGAGAATGTGCTTGCTTACAGCAACGTGCTATATGTTCTGAATGCCCGAATTGGGAATCTGTGTCAAAACTTTGTTAGGAATTATGTGATCCTTACTAGCTGGAAGTAAGGGAGATGGGGCATGAATTTATTTCTAGGAGTTGGACACATACCAAGTTTAGCTCAGTTCTGGGCATCTTTGAAATACCTATACAAACTTGTTCCTACATAGTAACTTGCAACTTTGAATGAGAATCTGCTTGCTTACAGCAACGTGCTATATGTTCTGAATGCCCGAATTGGGAATCTGTGTCAAAACTTTGTTAGGAATTATGTGATCCTTACTAGCTGGAAGTAAGGGAGATGGGGCATGAAGTTATTTCTAGGAGTTGGACACATACCAAGTTTAGCTCAGTTCTGGGCATCTTTGAAATACCTATACAAACTTGTTCCTACATAGTAACTTGCATCTTTGAATGAGAATCTGCTTGCTTACAGCAACGTGCTATATGTTCTGAATGCCCGAATTGGCAATCTGTGTCAAAACTTTGTTAGGAATTATGTGATCCTTACTAGCTGGAAGTAAGGGAGATGGGGCATGAAGTTATTTCTAGGAGTTGGACACATACCAAGTTTAGCTCAGTTCTGGGCATCTTTGAAATACCTATACAAACTTGTTCCTACATAGTAACTTGCATCTTTGAATGAGAATGTGCTTGCTTACAGCAACGTGCTATATGTTCTGAATGCCCGAATTGGGAATCTGTGTCAAAACTTTGTTAGGAATTATGTGATCCTTACTAGCTGGAAGTAAGGGAGATGGGGAATGAAGTTATTTCTAGGAGTTGGACACATACGAAGTTTAGCTCAGTTCTGGGCATCTTTGAAATACCTATACAAACTTGTTCCTACATAGTAACTTGCATCTTTGAATGAGAATCTGCTTGCTTACAGCAACGTGCTATATGTTCTGAATGCCCGAATTGGGAATCTGTGTCAAAACTTTGTTAGGAATTATGTGATCCTTACTAGCTGGAAGTAAGGGAGATGGGGCATGAAGTTATTTCTAGGAGTTGGACACATACCAAGTTTAGCTCAGTTCTGGGCATCTTTGAAATACCTATACAAACTTGTTCCTACATAGTAACTTGCATCTTTGAATGAGAATGTGCTTGCTTACAGCAACGTGCTATATGTTCTGAATGCCCGAATTGGGAATCTGTGTCAAAACTTTGTTAGGAATTATGTGATCCTTACTAGCTGGAAGTAAGGGAGATGGGGCATGAAGTTATTTCTAGGAGTTGGACACATACCAAGTTTAGCTCAGTTCTGGGCATCTTTGAAATACCTATACAAACTTGTTCCTACCTAGTAACTTGCATCTTTGAATGAGAATCTGCTTGCTTACAGCAACGTGCTATATGTTCTGAATGCCCGAATTGGGAATCTGTGTCAAAACTTTGTTAGGAATTATGTGATCCTTACTAGCTGGAAGTAAGGGAGATGGGGCATGAAGTTATTTCTAGGAGTTGGACACATACCAAGTTTAGCTCAGTTCTGGGCATCTTTGAAATACCTATACAAACTTGTTCCTACATAGTAACTTGCATCTTTGAATGAGAATGTGCTTGCTTACAGCAACGTGCTATATGTTCTGAATGCCCGAATTGGGAATCTGTGTCAAAACTTTGTTAGGAATTATGTGATCCTTACTAGCTGGAAGTAAGGGAGATGGGGCATGAAGTTATTTCTAGGAGTTGGACACATACCAAGTTTAGCTCAGTTCTGGGCATCTTTGAAATACCTATACAAACTTGTTCCTACATAGTAACTTGCAACTTTGAATGAAAATGTGCTTGCTTACAGCAACGTGCTATATGTTCTGAATGCCCGAATTGGGAATCTGTGTCAAAACTTTGTTAGGAATTATGTCATCCTTACTAGCTGGAAGTAAGGGAGATGGGGCATGAAGTTATTTCTAGGAGTTGGACACATACCAAGTTTAGCTCAGTTCTGGGCATCTTTGAAATACCTATACAAACTTGTTCCTACATAGTATCTTGCAACTTTGAATGAGAATCTGCTTGCTTACAGCAACGTGCTATATGTTCTGAATGCCCGAATTGGGAATCTGTGTCAAAACTTTGTTAGGAATTATGTGATCCTTACTAGCTGGAAGTAAGGGAGATGGGGCATGAAGTTATTTCTAGGAGTTGGACACATACCAAGTTTAGCTCAGTTCTGGGCCTCTTTGAATACCTATACAATCTTGTTCCTACATAGTAACTTGCATCTTTGAATGAGAATGTGCTTGCTTACAGCAACGTGCTATATGTTCTGAATGCCCGAATTGGGAATCTAAGTCAAAACATTGTTAGGAAATATGTGATCCTTACTAGCTGGAAGTAAGGGAGATGGGGCATGAAGTTATTTCTTGGAGTTGGAGACATACCAAGTTTAGCTCAGTTCTGGGCATCTTTGAAATACCTATACAAACTTGTTCCTACATAGTAACTTGCATCTTTGAATGAGAATGTGCTTGCTTGCAGCAACGTGCTATATGTTCTGAATGCCCGAATAGGGAATCTGTGTCAAAACTTTTTAGGAATTATGTGATCCTTACTAGCTGGAAGTAAGGGAGATGGAGCATGAAGTTATTTCTAGGACTTGGACACATACCAAGTTTAGCTCAGTTCTGGGCATCTTTGAAATACCTATACAAACTTCTTCCTACACAGTAACTTGCATCTTTGAATGAGAATGTGCTTGCTTACAGCAACGTGCTATATGTTCTGAATGCCCGAATTGGGAATCTGTGTCAAAACTTTGTTAGGAATTATGTGATCCTTACTAGCTGGAAGTAAGGGAGATGGGGCATGAAGTTATTTCTAGGAGTTGGACACATACCAAGTTTAGCTCAGTTCTGGGCATCTTTGAAATACCTATACAAACTTGTTCCTACCTAGTAACTTTCATCTTTGAATGAGAATGTGCTTGCTTACAGCAACGTGCTATATGTTCTGAATGCCCGAATAGGGAATCTGTGTCAAAACTTTGTTAGGGATTATGTGATCCTTACTAGCTGGAAGTAAGGGAGATGGGGCATGAAGTTATTTCTAGGAGTTGGACACATACCAAGTTTAGCTCAGTTCTGGGCATCTTTGAAATACCTATACAAACTTGTTCCTACCTAGTAACTTGCATCTTTGAATGAGAATGTGCTTGCTTACAGCAACGTGCTATATGTTCTGAATGCCCGAATTGGCAATCTGTGTCAAAACTTTGTTAGGAATTATGTGATCCTTACTAGCTGGAAGTAAGGGAGATGGGGCATGAAGTTATTTCTAGGAGTTGGACACATACCAAGTTTAGCTCAGTTCTGGGCATCTTTGAAATACCTATACAAACTTGTTCCTACATAGTAACTTGCAACTTTGAATGAGAATGTGCTTGCTTACAGCAACGTGCTATATGTTCTGAATGCCCGAATTGGCAATCTGTGTCAAAACTTTGTTAGGAATTATGTGATCCTTACTAGCTGGAAGTAAGGGAGATGGGGCATGAAGTTATTTCTAGGAGTTGGACACATACCAAGTTTAGCTCAGTTCTGGGCATCTTTGAAATACCTATACAAACTTGTTCCTACATAGTAACTTGCAACTTTGAATGAGAATGTGCTTGCTTACAGCAACGTGCTATATGTTCTGAATGTCCGAATTGGGAATCTGTGTCAAAACTTTGTTAGGAATTATGTCATCCTTACTAGCTGGAAGTAAGGGAGATGGGGCATGAAGTTATTTCTAGGACTTGGACACATACCAAGTTTAGCTCAGTTCTGGGCATCTTTGAAATACCTATACAAACTTGTTCCTACATAGTAACTTGCAACATTGAATGAAAATGTGCTTGCTTACAGCAACGTGCTATATGTTCTGAATGCCCGAATTGGGTATCTGTGTCAAAACTTTGTTAGGAATTATGTGATCCGTACTAGCTGGAAGTAAGACAGATGGGGCATGAAGTTATTTCTAGGAGTTGGACACATACCAAGTTTAGCTCAGTTCTGGGCATCTTTGAAATACCTATACAAACTTGTTCCTACATAGTAACTTGCAACTTTGAATGAGAATGTGCTTGCTTACAGCAACGTGCTATATGTTCTGAATGCCCGAATTGGGAATCTGTGTCAAATCTTTGTTAGGAATTATGTGATCCGTACTAGCTGGAAGTAAGGGAGATGGGGCATGAAGTTATTTCTAGGAGTTGGACACATACCAAGTTTAGCTCAGTTCTGGGCATCTTTGAAATACCTATACAAACTTGTTCCTACATAGTAACTTGCATCTTTGAATGAGAATCTGCTTGCTTACAGCAACGTGCTATATGTTCTGAATGACCGAATTGGGAATCTGTGTCAAAACTTTGTTAGGAATTATGTGATCCTTACTAGCTGGAAGTAAGGCAGATGGGGCATGAAGTTATTTCTAGGAGTTGGACACATACCAAGTTTAGCTCAGTTCTGGGCATCTTTGAAATACCTATACAAACTTGTTCCTACATAGTAACTTGCAACTTTGAATGAAAATGTGGTTGCTTACAGCAACGTGCTATATGTTCTGAATGCCCGAATTGGAAATCTGTGTCAAAACTTTGTTAGGAATTATGTGATCCTTACTAGCTGGAAGTAAGGGAGATGGGGCATGAAGTTATTTCTAGGAGTTGGACACATACCAAGTTTAGCTCAGTTCTGGGCATCTTTGAAATACCTATACAAACTTGTTCCTACATAGTAACTTGCAACTTTGAATGAGAATCTGCTTGCTTACAGCAACGTGCTATATGTTCTGAATGCCCGAATAGGGAATCTGTGTCAAAACTTTGTTAGGAATTATGTGATCCTTACTAGCTGGAAGTAAGGGAGATGGGGCATGAAGTTATTTCTAGGAGTTGGACACATAACAAGTTTAGCTCAGTTCTGGGCATCTTTGAAATACCTATACAAACTTGTTCCTACATAGTAACTTGCAACTTGAATGAGAATGTGCTTGCTTACAGCAACGTGCTATATGTTCTGAATGCCCGAATTGGGAATCTGTGTCAAAACTTTGTTAGGAATTATGTGATCCTTACTAGCTGGAAGTAAGGGAGATGGGGCATGAAGTTATTTCTAGGAGTTGGACACATACCAAGTTTAGGTCAGTTCTGGGCATCTTTGAAATACCTATACAAACTTGTTCCTACATAGTAACTTGCAACTTTGAATGAGAATGTGCTTGCTTACAGCAACGTGCTATATGTTCTGAATGCCCGAATTGGGAATCTGTGTCAAAACCTTGTTTGGAATTATGTGATCCTTACTAGCTGGAAGTAAGGGAGATGGGGCATGAAGTTATTTCTTGGAGTTGGAGACATACCAAGTTTAGCTCAGTTCTGGGCATCTTTGAAATACCTATACAAACTTGTTCCTACATAGTAACTTGCAACTTTGAATGAGAATGTGCTTGCTTGCAGCAACGTGCTATATGTTCTGAATGCCCGATTTGGGAATCTGTGTCAAAACTTTGTTAGGAATTATGTGATCCTTACTAGCTGGAAGTAAGGGAGATGGAGCATGAAGTTATTTCTAGGAGTTGGACACATACCAAGTTTAGCTCAGTTCTGGGCATCCTTGAAATACCTATACAAACTTGTTCCTACATAGTAACTTGCAACTTTGAATGAGAATGTGCTTGCTTACAGCAACGTGCTATATGTTCTGAATGCCCGAATTGGGAATCTGTGTCAAAACTTTGTTAGGAATTATGTGATCCTTACTAGCTGGAAGTAAGGGAGATGGGGCATGAAGTTATTTCTAGGAGTTGGACACATACCAAGTTTAGCTCAGTTCTGGGCATCTTTGAAATACCTATACAAACTTGTTCCTACATAGTAACTTGAATCTTTGAATGAGAATCTGCTTGCTTACAGCAACGTGCTATATGTTCTGAATGCCCGAATTGGGAATTTGTGTCAAAACTTTGTTAGGAATTATGTGATCCTTACTAGCTGGAAGTAAGGGAGATGGGGCATGAAGTTATTTCTAGGAGTTGGACACATACCAAGTTTAGCTCAGTTCTGGGCATCTTTGAAATACCTATACAAACTTGTTCCTACATAGTAACTTGCAACTTTGAATGAGAATCTGCTTGCTTACAGCAACGTGCTATATGTTCTGAATGCCCGAATTGGGAATCTGTGTCAAAACTTTGTTAGGAATTATGTGATCCTTACTAGCTGGAAGTAAGGGAGATGGGGCATGAAGTTATTTCTAGGAGTTGGACACATACCAAGTTTAGCTCAGTTCTGGGCATCTTTGAAATACCTATACAAACTTGTTCCTACATAGTAACTTGCAACTTTGAATGAGAATGTGCTTGCTTACAGCAACGTGCTATATGTTCTGAATGCCCGAATTGGGAATCTGTGTCAAAACTTTGTTAGGAATTATGTGATCCTTACTAGCTGGAAGTAAGGGAGATGGGGCATGAAGTTATTTCTAGGAGTTGGACACATACCAAGTTTAGCTCAGTTCTGGGCATCTTTGAAATACCTATACAAACTTGTTCCTACATAGTAACTTGCAACTTTGAATGAGAATCTGCTTGCTTACAGCAACGTGCTATATGTTCTGAATGCCCGAATTGGGAATCTGTGTCAAAACTTTGTTAGGAATTATGTGATCCTTACTAGCTGGAAGTAAGGGAGATGGGGCATGAAGTTATTTCTAGGAGTTGGACACATACCAAGTTTAGCTCAGTTCTGGGCATCTTTGAAATACCTATACAAACTTGTTCCTACATAGTAACTTGCATCTTTGAATGAGAATCTGCTTGCTTACAGCAACGTGCTATACGTTCTGAATGCCCGAATTGGCAATCTGTGTCAAAACTTTGTTAGGAATTATGTGATCCGTACTAGCTGGAAGTAAGGGAGATGGGGCATGAAGTTATTTCTAGGAGTTGGACACATACCAAGTTTAGCTCAGTTCTGGGCATCTTTGAAATACGTATACAAACTTGTTCCTACATAGTAACTTGCAACTTTGAATGAGAATCTACTTGCTTACAGCAACGTGATATATGTTCTGAATGCCCGAATTGGGAATCTGTGTCAAAACTTTGTTAGGAATTATGTGATCCTTACTAGCTGGAAGTAAGGGAGATGGGGCATGAAGTTATTTCTAGGAGTTGGACACATACCAAGTTTAGCTCAGTTCTGGGCATCTTTGAAATACCTATACAAACTTGTTCCTACATAGTAACTTGCAACTTTGAATGAGAATGTGCTTGCTTACAGCAACGTGCTATATGTTCTGAATGCCCGAATTGGGAATCTGTGTCAAAACTTTGTTAGGAATTATGTGATCCTTACTAGCTGGAAGTAAGGGAGATGGGGCATGAAGTTATTTCTAGGAGTTGGACACATACCAAGTTTAGCTCAGTTCTGGGCATCTTTGAAATACCTATACAAACTTGTTCCTACATAGTAACTTGCAACTTTGAATGAGAATCTGCTTGCTTACAGCAACGTGCTATATGTTCTGAATGCCCGAATTGGGAATCTGTGTCAAAACTTTGTTAGGAATTATGTGATCCTTACTAGCTGGAAGTAAGGGAGATGGGGCATGATGTTATTTCTAGGAGTTGGACACATACCAAGTTTAGCTCAGTTCTGGGCATCTTTGAAATACCTATACAAACTTGTTCCTACATAGTAACTTGCAACTTTGAATGAGAATGTGCTTGCTTACAGCAACGTGCTATATGTTCTGAATGCCCGAATTGGCAATCTGTGTCAAATCTTTGTTAGGAATTATGTGATCCGTACTAGCTGGAAGTAAGGGAGATGGGGCATGAAGTTATTTCTAGGAGTTGGACACATACCAAGTTTAGCTCAGTTCTGGGCATCTCTGAAATACCTATACAAACTTGTTCCTACATAGTAACTTGCATCTTTGAATGAGAATGTGCTTGCTTACAGCAACGTGCTATATGTTCTGAATGCCCGAATTGGGAATCTGTGTCAAAACTTTGTTAGGAATTATGTCATCCTTACTAGCTGGAAGTAAGGGAGATGGGGCATGAAGTTATTTCTAGGAGTTGGACACATACCAAGTTTAGCTCAGTTCTGGGCATCTTTGAAATACCTATACAAACTTGTTCCTACATAGTATCTTGCAACTTTGAATGAGAATCTGCTTGCTTACAGCAACGTGCTATATGTTCTGAATGCCCGAATTGGGAATCTGTGTCAAAACTTTGTTAGGAATTATGTGATCCTTACTAGCTGGAAGTAAGGGAGATGGGGCATGAAGTTATTTCTAGGAGTTGGACACATACCAAGTTTAGCTCAGTTCTGGGCCTCTTTGAAATACCTATACAAACTTGTTCCTACATAGTAACTTGCATCTTTGAATGAGAATCTGCTTGCTTACAGCAACGTGCTATATGTTCTGAATGCCCGAATTGGCAATCTGTGTCAAAACTTTGTTAGGAATTATGTGATCCGTACTAGCTGGAAGTAAGGGAGATGGGGCATGAAGTTATTTCTAGGAGTTGGACACATACCAAGTTTAGCTCAGTTCTGGGCATCTTTGAAATACCTATACAAACTTGTTCCTACATAGTAACTTGCAACTTTGAATGAGAATGTGCTTGCTTACAGCAACGTGCTATATGTTCTGAATGCCCGAATTGGGAATCTGTGTCAAAACTTTGTTAGGAATTATGTGATCCTTACTAGCTGGAAGTAAGGGAGATGGGGCATGAAGTTATTTCTAGGAGTTGGACACATACCAAGTTTAGCTCAGTTCTGGGCATCTTTGAAATACCTATACAAACTTGTTCCTACATAGTAACTTGCAACTTTGAATGAGAATGTGCTTGCTTACAGCAACGTGCTATATGTTCTGAATGCCCGAATTGGGAATCTGTGTCAAAACTTTGTTAGGAATTATGTGATCCTTACTAGCTGGAAGTAAGGGAGATGGGGCATGAAGTTATTTCTAGGAGTTGGACACATACCAAGTTTAGCTCAGTTCTGGGCATCTTTGAAATACCTATACAAACTTGTTCCTACATAGTAACTTGCAACTTGAATGAGAATCTGCTTGCTTACAGCAACGTGCTATATGTTCTGAATGCCCGAATTGGGAATCTGTGTCAAAACTTTGTTAGGAATTATGTGATCCTTACTAGCTGGAAGTAAGGGAGAAGGGGCATGAAGTTATTTCTAGGAGTTGGACACATACCAAGTTTAGCTCAGTTCTGGGCATCTTTGAAATACCTATACAAACTTGTTCCTACATAGTAACTTGCAACTTTGAATGAGAATCTGCTTGCTTACAGCAACGTGCTATATGTTCTGAATGCCCGAATAGGGAATCTGTGTCAAAACTTTGTTAGGAATTATGTGATCCTTACTAGCTGGAAGTAAGGGAGATGGGGCATGAAGTTATTTCTAGGAGTTGGACACATACCAAGTTTAGCTCAGTTCTGGGCATCTTTGAAATACCTATACAAACTTGTTCCTACATACTAACTTGCAACTTTGAATGAGAATCTGCTTGCTTACAGCAACGTGATATATGTTCTGAATGCCCGAATTGGGAATCTGTGTCAAAACTTTGTTAGGAATTATGTGATCCTTACTAGCTGGAAGTAAGGGAGATGGGGCATGAAGTTATTTCTAGGAGTTGGACACATACCAAGTTTAGCTCAGTTCTGGGCATCTTTGAAATACCTATACAAACTTGTTCCTACATAGTAACTTGCAACTTTGAATGAGAATGTGCTTGCTTACAGCAACGTGCTATATGTTCTGAATGCCCGATTTGTGAATCTGTGTCAAAACTTTGTTAGGAATTATGTGATCCTTACTAGCTGGAAGTAAGGGAGATGGGGCATGAAGTTATTTCTAGGAGTTGGACACATACCAAGTTTAGCTCAGTTCTGGGCATCTTTGAAATACCTATACAAACTTGTTCCTACATAGTAACTTGCAACTTTGAATGAGAATGTGCTTGCTTACAGCAACGTGCTATATGTTCTGAATGCCCGAATTGGGAATCTGTGTCAAAACTTTGTTAGGAATTATGTGATCCTTACTAGCTGGAAGTAAGGGAGATGGGGCATGAAGTTATTTCTAGGAGTTGGACACATACCAAGTTTAGCTCAGTTCTGGGCATCTTTGAAATACCTATACAAACTTGTTCCTACATAGTAACTTGCAACTTTGAATGAGAATGTGCTTGCTTACAGCAACGTGCTATATGTTCTGAATGCCCGAATTGGGAATCTGTGTCAAAACTTTGTTAGGAATTATGTGATCCTTACTAGCTGGAAGTAAGGGAGAAGGGGCATGAAGTTATTTCTAGGAGTTGGACACATACCAAGTTTAGCTCAGTTCTGGGCATCTTTGAAATACCTATACAAACTTGTTCCTACATAGTAACTTGCAACTTTGAATGAGAATCTGCTTGCTTACAGCAACGTGCTATATGTTCTGAATGCCCGAATAGGGAATCTGTGTCAAAACTTTGTTAGGAATTATGTGATCCTTACTAGCTGGAAGTAAGGGAGATGGGGCATGAAGTTATTTCTAGGAGTTGGACACATACCAAGTTTAGCTCAGTTCTGGGCATCTTTGAAATACCTATACAAACTTGTTCCTACATAGTAACTTGCAACTTTGATTGAGAATCTGCTTGCTTACAGCAACGTGCTATATGTTCTGAATGCCCGAATTGGGAATCTGTGTCAAAACTTTGTTAGGAATTATGTGATCCTTACTAGCTGGAAGTAAGGGAGATGGGGCATGAAGTTATTTCTAGGAGTTGGACACATACCAAGTTTAGCTCAGTTCTGGGCATCTTTGAAATACCTATACAAACTTGTTCCTACATAGTAACTTGCATCTTTGAATGAGAATCTGCTTGCTTACAGCAACGTGCTATATGTTCTGAATGCCCGAATTGGGAATCTGTGTCAAAACTTTGTTAGGAATTATGTGATCCTTACTAGCTGGAAGTAAGGGAGATGGGGCATGAAGTTATTTCTAGGAGTTGGACACATACCAAGTTTAGCTCAGTTCTGGGCATCTTTGAAATACCTATACAAACTTGTTCCTACATAGTAACTTGCATCTTTGAATGAGAATCTGCTTGCTTACAGCAACGTGCTATATGTTCTGAATGCCCGAATTGGCAATCTGTGTCAAAACTTTGTTAGGAATTATGTGATCCTTACTAGCTGGAAGTAAGGGAGATGGGGCATGAAGTTATTTCTAGGAGTTGGACACATACCAAGTTTAGCTCAGTTCTGGGCATCTTTGAAATACCTATACAAACTTGTTCCTACATAGTATCTTGCATCTTTGAATGAGAATCTGCTTGCTTACAGCAACGTGCTATATGTTCTGAATGCCCGAATTGGGAATCTGTGTCAAAACTTTGTTAGGAATTATGTGATCCTTACTAGCTGGAAGTAAGGGAGATGGGGCATGAAGTTATTTCTAGGAGTTGGACACATACCAAGTTTAGCTCAGTTCTGGGCCTCTTTGAAATACCTATACAAACTTGTTCCTACATAGTAACTTGCATCTTTGAATGAGAATGTGCTTGCTTACAGCAACGTGCTATATGTTCTGAATGCCCGAATTGGCAATCTGTGTCAAAACTTTGTTAGGAATTATGTGATCCTTACTAGCTGGAAGTAAGGGAGATGGGGCATGAAGTTATTTCTAGGAGTTGGACACATACCAAGTTTAGCTCAGTTCTGGGCATCTTTGAAATACCTATACAAACTTGTTCCTACATAGTAACTTGCATCTTTGAATGAGAATGTGCTTGCTTGCAGCAACGTGCTATATGTTCTGAATGCCCGAATAGGGAATCTGTGTCAAAACTTATTAGGAATTATGTGATCCTTACTAGCTGGAAGTAAGGGAGATGGGGCATGAAGTTATTTCTAGGACTTGGACACATACCAAGTTTAGCTCAGTTCTGGGCATCTTTGAAATACCTATACAAACTTGTTCCTATCTAGTAACTTGCATCTTTGAATGAGAATGTGCTTGCTTACAGCAACGTGCTATATGTTCTGAATGCCCGAATTGGCAATCTGTGTCAAAACTTTGTTAGGAATTATGTGATCCTTACTAGCTGGAAGTAAGGGAGATGGGGCATGAAGTTATTTCTAGGAGTTGGACACATACCAAGTTTAGCTCAGTTCTGGGCATCTTTGAAATACCTATACAAACTTGTTCCTACATAGTAACTTGCATCTTTGAATGAGAATGTGCTTGCTTACAGCAACGTGCTATATGTTCTGAATGCCCGAATTGGGAATCTGTGTCAAAACTTTGTTAGGAATTATGTGATCCTTACTAGCTGGAAGTAAGGGAGATGGGGCATGAAGTTATTTCTAGGAGTTGGACACATACCAAGTTTAGCTCAGTTCTGGGCATCTTTGAAATACCTATACAAACTTGTTCCTACCTAGTAACTTTCATCTTTGAATGAGAATCTGCTTGCTTACAGCATCGTGCTATATGTTCTGAATGCCCGAATAGGGAATCTGTGTCAAAACTTTGTTAGGAATTATGTGATCCTTACTAGCTGGAAGTAAGGGAGATGGGGCATGAAGTTATTTCTAGGAGTTGGACACATACCAAGTTTAGCTCAGTTCTGGGCATCTTTGAAATACCTATACAAACTTGTTCCTACCTAGTAACTTGCATCTTTGAATTGAGAATGTGCTTGCTTACAGCAACGTGCTATATGTTCTGAATGCCCGAATAGGGAATCTGTGTCAAAACTTTGTTAGGAATTATGTGATCCTTACTAGCTGGAAGTAAGGGAGATGGGGCATGAAGTTATTTCTAGGAGTTGGACACATACCAAGTTTAGCTCAGTTCTGGGCATCTTTGAAATACCTATACAAACTTGTTCCTACATAGTAACTTGCAACTTTGAATGAGAATGTGCTTGCTTACAGCAACGTGCTATATGTTCTGAATGCCCGAATTGGCAATCTGTGTCAAATCTTTGTTAGGAATTATGTGATCCGTACTAGCTGGAAGTAAGGGAGATGGGGCATGAAGTTATTTCTAGGAGTTGGACACATACCAAGTTTAGCTCAGTTCTGGGCATCTTTGAAATACCTATACAAACTTGTTCCTACATAGTAACTTGCATCTTTGAATGAGAATGTGCTTGCTTACAGCAACGTGCTATATGTTCTGAATGCCCGAATTGGGAATCTGTGTCAAAACTTTGTTAGGAATTATGTGATCCTTACTAGCTGGAAGTAAGGGAGATGGGGCATGAAGTTATTTCTAGGAGTTGGACACATACCAAGTTTAGCTCAGTTCTGGGCATCTTTGAAATACCTATACAAACTTGTTCCTACATAGTATCTTGCAACTTTGAATGAGAATCTGCTTGCTTACAGCAACGTGCTATATGTTCTGAATGCCCGAATTGGCAATCTGTGTCAAAACTTTGTTAGGAATTATGTGATCCTTACTAGCTGGAAGTAAGGGAGATGGGGCATGAAGTTATTTCTAGGAGTTGGACACATACCAAGTTTAGCTCAGTTCTGGGCCTCTTTGAAATACCTATACAAACTTGTTCCTACATAGTAACTTGCATCTTTGAATGAGAATCTGCTTGCTTACAGCAACGTGCTATATGTTCTGAATGCCCGAATTGGCAATCTGTGTCAAAACTTTGTTAGGAATTATGTGATCCGTACTAGCTGGAAGTAAGGGAGATGGGGCATGAAGTTATTTCTAGGAGTTGGACACATACCAAGTTTAGCTCAGTTCTGGGCATCTTTGAAATACCTATACAAACTTGTTCCTACATAGTAACTTGCAACTTTGAATGAGAATGTGCTTGCTTACAGCAACGTGCTATATGTTCTGAATGCCCGAATTGGGAATCTGTGTCAAAACTTTGTTAGGAATTATGTGATCCTTACTAGCTGGAAGTAAGGGAGATGGGGCATGAAGTTATTTCTAGGAGTTGGACACATACCAAGTTTAGCTCAGTTCTGGGCATCTTTGAAATACCTATACCAACTTGTTCCTACATAGTAACTTGCAACTTTGAATGAGAATGTGCTTGCTTACAGCAACGTGCTATATGTTCTGAATGCCCGAATTGGGAATCTGTGTCAAAACTTTGTTAGGAATTATGTGATCCTTACTAGCTGGAAGTAAGGGAGATGGGGCATGAAGTTATTTCTAGGAGTTGGACACATACCAAGTTTAGCTCAGTTCTGGGCATCTTTGAAATACCTATACCAACTTGTTCCTACATAGTAACTTGCAACTTGAATGAGAATCTGCTTGCTTACAGCAACGTGCTATATGTTCTGAATGCCCGAATTGGGAATCTGTGTCAAAACTTTGTTAGGAATTATGTGATCCTTACTAGCTGGAAGTAAGGGAGAAGGGGCATGAAGTTATTTCTAGGAGTTGGACACATACCAAGTTTAGCTCAGTTCTGGGCATCTTTGAAATACCTATACAAACTTGTTCCTACATAGTAACTTGCAACTTTGAATGAGAATCTGCTTGCTTACAGCAACGTGCTATATGTTCTGAATGCCCGAATAGGGAATCTGTGTCAAAACTTTGTTAGGAATTATGTGATCCTTACTAGCTGGAAGTAAGGGAGATGGGGCATGAAGTTATTTCTAGGAGTTGGACACATACCAAGTTTAGCTCAGTTCTGGGCATCTTTGAAATACCTATACAAACTTGTTCCTACATAGTAACTTGCAACTTTGATTGAGAATCTGCTTGCTTACAGCAACGTGCTATATGTTCTGAATGCCCGAATTGGGAATCTGTGTCAAAACTTTGTTAGGAATTATGTGATCCTTACTAGCTGGAAGTAAGGGAGATGGGGCATGAAGTTATTTCTAGGAGTTGGACACATACCAAGTTTAGCTCAGTTCTGGGCATCTTTGAAATACCTATACAAACTTGTTCCTACATAGTAACTTGCATCTTTGAATGAGAATCTGCTTGCTTACAGCAACGTGCTATATGTTCTGAATGCCCGAATTGGGAATCTGTGTCAAAACTTTGTTAGGAATTATGTGATCCTTACTAGCTGGAAGTAAGGGAGATGGGGCATGAAGTTATTTCTAGGAGTTGGACACATACCAAGTTTAGCTCAGTTCTGGGCCTCTTTGAAATACCTATACAAACTTGTTCCTACATAGTAACTTGCATCTTTGAATGAGAATCTGCTTGCTTACAGCAACGTGCTATATGTTCTGAATGCCCGAATTGGGAATCTGTGTCAAAACATTGTTAGGAATTATGTGATCCTTACTAGCTGGAAGTAAGGGAGATGGGGCATGAAGTTATTTCTTTGAGTTGGAGACATACCAAGTTTAGCTCAGTTCTGGGCATCTTTGAAATACCTATACAAACTTGTTCCTACATAGTCACTTGCATCTTTGAATGAGAATGTGCTTGCTTGCAGCAACGTGCTATATGTTCTGAATGCCCGAATAGGGAATCTGTGTCAAAACTTTTTAGGAATTATGTGATCCTTACTAGCTGGAAGTAAGGGAGATGGGGCATGAAGTTATTTCTTGGAGTTGGAGACATACCAAGTTTAGCTCAGTTCTGGGCATCTTTGAAATACCTATACAAACTTGTTCCTACATAGTAACTTGCATCTTTGAATGAGAATGTGCTTGCTTACAGCAACGTGCTATATGTTCTGAATGCCCGAATTGGCAATCTGTGTCAAAACTTTGTTAGGAATTATGTGATCCTTACTAGCTGGAAGTAAGGGAGATGGGGCATGAAGTTATTTCTAGGAGTTGGACACATACCAAGTTTAGCTCAGTTCTGGGCATCTTTGAAATACCTATACAAACTTGTTCCTACATAGTAACTTGCATCTTTGAATGAGAATGTGCTTGCTTACAGCAACGTGCTATATGTTCTGAATGCCCGAATTGGGAATCTGTGTCAAAACTTTGTTAGGAATTATGTGATCCTTACTAGCTGGAAGTAAGGGAGATGGGGCATGAAGTTATTTCTAGGAGTTGGACACATACCAAGTTTAGCTCAGTTCTGGGCATCTTTGAAATACCTATACAAACTTGTTCCTACCTAGTAACTTTCATCTTTGAATGAGAATCTGCTTGCTTACAGCATCGTGCTATATGTTCTGAATGCCCGAATAGGGAATCTGTGTCAAAACTTTGTTAGGAATTATGTGATCCTTACTAGCTGGAAGTAAGGGAGATGGGGCATGAAGTTATTTCTAGGAGTTGGACACATACCAAGTTTAGCTCAGTTCTGGGCATCTTTGAAATACTTATACAAACTTGTTCCTACCTAGTAACTTGCATCTTTGAATGAGAATGTGCTTGCTTACAGCAACGTGCTATATGTTCTGAATGCCCGAATAGGGAATCTGTGTCAAAACTTTGTTAGGAATTATGTGATCCTTACTAGCTGGAAGTAAGGGAGATGGGGCATGAAGTTATTTCTAGGAGTTGGACACATACCAAGTTTAGCTCAGTTCTGGGCATCTTTGAAATACCTATACAAACTTGTTCCTACATAGTAACTTGCATCTTTGAATGAGAATCTGCTTGCTTACAGCAACGTGCTATATGTTCTGAATGCCCGAATTGAGAATCTGTGTCAAAACTTTGTTAGGAATTATGTGATCCTTACTAGCTGGAAGTAAGGGAGATGGGGCATGAAGTTATTTCTAGGAGTTGGACACATACCAAGTTTAGCTCAGTTCTGGGCATCTTTGAAATACCTATACAAACTTGTTCCTACATAGTATCTTGCAACTTTGAATGAGAATCTGCTTGCTTACAGCAACGTGCTATATGTTCTGAATGCCCGAATTGGGAATCTGTGTCAAAACTTTGTTAGGAATTATGCGATCCTTACTAGCTGGAAGTAAGGGAGATGGGGCATGAAGTTATTTCTAGGAGTTGGACACATACCAAGTTTAGCTCAGTTCTGGGCCTCTTTGAAATACCTATACAAACTTGTTCCTACATAGTAACTTGCATCTTTGAATGAGAATGTGCTTGCTTACAGCAACGTGCTATATGTTCTGAATGCCCGAATTGGGAATCTGTGTCAAAACTTTGTTAGGAATTATGTAATCCTTACTAGCTGGAAGTAAGGGAGATGGGGCATGAAGTTATTTCTAGGAGTTGGACACATACCAAGTTTAGCTCAGTTCTGGGCATCTTAGAAATACCTATACAAACTTGTTCCTACATAGTAACTTGCATCTTTGAATGAGAATGTGCTTGCTTACAGCAACGTGCTATATGTTCTGAATGACCGAATTGGGAATCTGTGTCAAAACTTTGTTAGGAATTATGTGATCCTTACTAGCTGGAAGTAAGGGAGATGGAGCATGAAGTTATTTCTAGGAGTTGGACACATACCAAGTTTAGCTCAGTTCTGGGCATCTTTGAAATACCTATACAAACTTGTTCCTGCCTAGTAACTTGCATCTTTGAATGAGAATGTGCTTGCTTACAGCAACGTGCTATATGTTCTGAATGCCCGAATTGGGAATCTGTGTCAAAACTTTGTTAGGAATTATGTGATCCTTACTAGCTGGAAGTAAGGGAGATGGGGCATGAAGTTATTTTTAGGAGTTGGACACATACCAAGTTTAGCTCAGTTCTGGGCATCTTTGAAATACCTATACAAACTTGTTCCTACCTAGTAACTTGCATCTTTGAATGAGAATCTGCTTCCTGACAGCAACGTGCTATATGTTCTGAATGCCCGAATTGGGAATCTGTGTCAAAACTTTGTTAGGAATTATGTGATCCTTACTAGCTGGAAGTAAGGGAGATGGGGCATGAAGTTATTTCTAGGAGTTGGACACATACCAAGTTTAGCTCAGTTCTGGGCATCTTTGAAATACCTATACAAACTTGTTCCTACATAGTAACTTGCAACTTTGAATGAAAATGTGCTTGCTTACAGCAACGTGCTATATGTTCTGAATGCCCGAATTGGGAATCTGTGTCAAAACTTTGTTAGGAATTATGTGATCCTTACTAGCTGGAAGTAAGGGAGATGGGGCATGAAGTTATTTCTAGGAGTTGGACACATACCAAGTTTAGCTCAGTTCTGGGCATCTTTGAAATACCTATACAAACTTGTTCCTACATAGTAACTTGCATCTTTGAATGAGAATCTGCTTGCTTACAGAAACGTGCTATATGTTCTGAATGCCCGAATTGGGAATCTGTGTCAAAACTTTGTTAGGAATTATGTCATCCTTACTAGCTGGAAGTAAGGGAGATGGAGCATGAAGTTATTTCTAGGAGTTGGACACATACCAAGTTTAGCTCAGTTCTGGGCATCTTTGAAATACCTATACAAACTTGTGCCTACATAGTAACTTGCAACTTTGAATGAAAATGTGCTTGCTTACAGCAACGTGCTATATGTTCTGAATGCCCGAATTGGGAATCTGTGTCAAAACTTTGTTAGGAATTATGTGATCCTTACTAGCTGGAAGTAAGGGAGATGGGGCATGAAGTTATTTCTAGGAGTTGGACACATACCAAGTTTAGCTCAGTTCTGGGCATCTTTGAAATACCTATACAAACTTGTTCCTACATAGTATCTTGCAACTTTGAATGAGAATCTGCTTGCTTACAGCAACGTGCTATATGTTCTGAATGCCCGAATTGGGAATCTGTGTCAAAACTTTGTTAGGAATTATGTGATCCTTACTAGCTGGAAGTAAGGGAGATGGGGCATGAAGTTATTTCTAGGAGTTGGACACATACCAAGTTTAGCTCAGTTCTGGGCATCTTTGAAATGCCTATAGAAACTTGTTCCTACATAGTAACTTGCATCTTTGAATGAGAATCTGCTTGCTTACAGCAACGTGCTATATGTTCTGAATGCCCGAATTGGCAATCTGTGTCAAAACTTTGTTAGGAATTATGTGATCCGTACTAGCTGGAAGTAAGGGAGATGGGGCATGAAGTTATTTCTAGGAGTTGGACACATACCAAGTTTAGCTCAGTTCTGGGCATCTTTGAAATACCTATACAAACTTGTTCCTACATAGTAACTTGCAACTTTGAATGAGAATGTGCTTGCTTACAGCAACGTGCTATATGTTCTGAATGCCCGAATTGGGAATCTGTGTCAAAACTTTGTTAGGAATTATGTGATCCTTACTAGCTGGAAGTAAGGGAGATGGGGCATGAAGTTATTTCTAGGAGTTGGACACATACCAAGTTTAGCTCAGTTCTGGGCATCTTTGAAATACCTATACAAACTTGTTCCTACATAGTAACTTGCAACTTTGAATGAGAATGTGCTTGCTTACAGCAACGTGCTATATGTTCTGAATGCCCGAATTGGGAATCTGTGTCAAAACTTTGTTAGGAATTATGTGATCCTTACTAGCTGGAAGTAAGGGAGATGGGGCATGAAGTTATTTCTAGGAGTTGGACACATACCAAGTTTAGCTCAGTTCTGGGCATCTTTGAAATACCTATACAAACTTGTTCCTACATAGTAACTTGCAACTTGAATGAGAATCTGCTTGCTTACAGCAACGTGCTATATGTTCTGAATGCCCGAATTGGGAATCTGTGTCAAAACTTTGTTAGGAATTATGTGATCCTTACTAGCTGGAAGTAAGGGAGAAGGGTCATGAAGTTATTTCTAGGAGTTGGACACATACCAATTTAGCTCAGTTCTGGGCATCTTTGAAATACCTATACAAACTGGTTCCTACATAGTAACTTGCAACTTTGAATGAGAATCTGCTTGCTTACAGCAACGTGCTATATGTTCTGAATGCCCGAATTGGGAATCTGTGTCAAAACTTTGTTAGGAATTATGTGATCCTTACTAGCTGGAAGTAAGGGAGATGGGGCATGAAGTTATTTCTAGGAGTTGGACACATACCAAGTTTAGCTCAGTTCTGGGCATCTTTGAAATACCTATACAAACTCGTTCCTACATAGTAACTTGCAACTTTGAATGAGAATCTGCTTGCTTACAGCAACGTGCTATATGTTCTGAATGCCCGAATTGGGAATCTGTGTCAAAACTTTGTTAGGAATTATGTGATCCTTACTAGCTGGAAGTAAGGGAGATGGGGCATGAAGTTATTTCTAGGAGTTGGACACATACCAAGTTTAGCTCAGTTCTGGGCATCTTTGAAATACCTATACAAACTTGTTCCTACATAGTAACTTGCATCTTTGAATGAGAATCTGCTTGCTTACAGCAACGTGCTATATGTTCTGAATGCCCGAATTGGGATTCTGTGTCAAAACTTTGTTAGGAATTATGTGATCCTTACTAGCTGGAAGTAAGGGAGATGGGGCATGAAGTTATTTCTAGGAGTTGGACACATACCAAGTTTAGCTCAGTTCTGGGCATCTTTGAAATACCTATACAAACTTGTTCCTACATAGTAACTTGCATCTTTGAATGAGAATCTGCTTGCTTACAGCAACGTGCTATATGTTCTGAATGCCCGAATTGGCAATCTGTGTCAAAACTTTGTTAGGAATTATGTGATCCTTACTAGCTGGAAGTAAGGGAGATGGGGCATGAAGTTATTTCTAGGAGTTGGACACATACCAAGTTTAGCTCAGTTCTGGGCATCTTTGAAATACCTATACAAACTTGTTCCTACATAGTAACTTGCATCTTTGAATGAGAATCTGCTTGCTTACAGCAACGTGCTATATGTTCTGAATGCCCGAATTGGGAATCTGTGTCAAAACTTTGTTAGGAATTATGTGATCCTTACTAGCTGGAAGTAAGGGAGATGGGGCATGACTTTATTTCTAGGAGTTGGACACATACCAAGTTTAGCTCAGTTCTGGGCCTCTTTGAAATGCCTATACAAACTTGTTCCTACATAGTAACTTGCATCTTTGAATGAGAATGTGCTTGCTTACAGCAACGTGCTATATGTTCTGAATGCCCGAATTGGGAATCTGTGTCAAAACATTGTTAGGAATTATGTGATCCTTACTAGCTGGAAGTAAGGGAGATGGGGCATGAAGTTATTTCTTTGAGTTGGAGACATACCAAGTTTAGCTCAGTTCTGGGCATCTTTGAAATACCTATACAAACTTGTTCCTACATAGTAACTTGCATCTTTGAATGAGAATGTGCTTGCTTGCAGCAACGTGCTATATGTTCTGAATGCCCGAATAGGGAATCTGTGTCAAAACTTTTTAGGAATTATGTGATCCTTACTAGCTGGAAGTAAGGGAGATGGGGCATGAAGTTATTTCTAGGACTTGGACACATACCAAGTTTAGCTCAGTTCTGGGCATCTTTGAAATACCTATACAAACTTGTTCCTATCTAGTAACTTGCATCTTTGAATGAGAATGTGCTTGCTTACAGCAACGTGCTATATGTTCTGAATGCCCGAATTGGCAATCTGTGTCAAAACTTTGTTAGGAATTATGTGATCCTTACTAGCTGGAAGTAAGGGAGATGGGGCATGAAGTTATTTCTAGGAGTTGGACACATACCAAGTTTAGCTCAGTTCTGGGCATCTTTGAAATACCTATACAAACTTGTGCCTACATAGTAACTTGCATCTTTGAATGAGAATGTGCTTGCTTACAGCAACGTGCTATATGTTCTGAATGCCCGAATTGGGAATCTGTGTCAAAACTTTGTTAGGAATTATGTGATCCTTACTAGCTGGAAGTAAGGGAGATGGGGCATGAAGTTATTTCTAGGAGTTGGACACATACCAAGTTTAGCTCAGTTCTGGGCATCTTTGAAATACCTATACAAACTTGTTCCTACCTAGTAACTTTCATCTTTGAATGAGAATGTGCTTGCTTACAGCATCGTGCTATATGTTCTGAATGCCCGAATAGGGAATCTGTGTCAAAACTTTGTTAGGAATTATGTGATCCTTAATGGCTGGAAGTAAGGGAGATGGGGCATGAAGTTATTTCTAGGAGTTGGACACATACCAAGTTTAGCTCAGTTCTGGGCATCTTTGAAATACCTATACAAACTTGTTCCTACCTAGTAACTTGCATCTTTGAATGAGAATGTGCTTGCTTACAGCAACGTGCTATATGTTCTGAATGCCCGAATAGGGAATCTGTGTCAAAACTTTGTTAGGAATTATGTGATCCTTACTAGCTGGAAGTAAGGGAGATGGGGCATGAAGTTATTTCTAGGAGTTGGACACATACCAAGTTTAGCTCAGTTCTGGGCATCTTTGAAATACCTATACAAACTTGTTCCTACATAGTAACTTGCATCTTTGAATGAGAATCTGCTTGCTTACAGCAACGTGCTATATGTTCTGAATGCCCGAATTGAGAATCTGTGTCAAAACTTTGTTAGGAATTATGTGATCCTTACTAGCTGGAAGTAAGGGAGATGGGGCATGAAGTTATTTCTAGGAGTTGGACACATACCAAGTTTAGCTCAGTTCTGGGCATCTTTGAAATACCTATACAAACTTGTTCCTACATAGTATCTTGCAACTTTGAATGAGAATCTGCTTGCTTACAGCAACGTGCTATATGTTCTGAATGCCCGAATTGGGAATCTGTGTCAAAACTTTGTTAGGAATTATGTGATCCTTACTAGCTGGAAGTAAGGGAGATGGGGCATGAAGTTATTTCTAGGAGTTGGACACATACCAAGTTTAGCTCAGTTCTGGGCATCTTTGAAATACCTATACAAACGTGTTCCTACATAGTAACTTGCAACTTTGAATGAGAATGTGCTTGCTTACAGCAACGTGCTATATGTTCTGAATGCCCGAATTGGGAATCTGTGTCAAAACTTTGTTAGGAATTATGTGATCCTTACTAGCTGGAAGTAAGGGAGATGGGGCATGAAGTTATTTCTAGGAGTTGGACACATACCAAGTTTAGCTCAGTTCTGGGCATCTTTGAAATACCTATACAAACTTGTTCCTACATAGTAACTTGCATCTTTGAATGAGAATCTGCTTGCTTACAGCAACGTGCTATATGTTCTGAATGCCCGAATTGGCAATCTGTGTCAAAACTTTGTTAGGAATTATGTGATCCTTACTAGCTGGAAGTAAGGGAGATGGGGCATGAAGTTATTTCTAGGAGTTGGACACATACCAAGTTTAGCTCAGTTCTGGGCATCTTTGAAATACCTATACAAACTTGTTCCTACATAGTATCTTGCATCTTTGAATGAGAATCTGCTTGCTTACAGCAACGTGCTATATGTTCTGAATGCCCGAATTGGCAATCTGTGTCAAAACTTTGTTAGGAATTATGTGATGCTTACTAGCTGGAAGTAAGGGAGATGGGGCATGACTTTATTTCTAGGAGTTGGACACATACCAAGTTTAGCTCAGTTCTGGGCCTCTTTGAAATGCCTATACAAACTTGTTCCTACATAGTAACTTGCATCTTTGAATGAGAATGTGCTTGCTTACAGCAACGTGCTATATGTTCTGAATGCCCGAATTGGGAATCTGTGTCAAAACATTGTTAGGAATTATGTGATCCTTACTAGCTGGAAGTAAGGGAGATGGGGCATGAAGTTATTTCTTTGAGTTGGAGACATACCAAGTTTAGCTCAGTTCTGGGCATCTTTGAAATACCTATACAAACTTGTTCCTACATAGTAACTTGCATCTTTGAATGAGAATGTGCTTGCTTGCAGCAACGTGCTATATGTTCTGAATGCCCGAATAGGGAATCTGTGTCAAAACTTTTTAGGAATTATGTGATCCTTACTAGCTGGAAGTAAGGGAGATGGGGCATGAAGTTATTTCTAGGACTTGGACACATACCAAGTTTAGCTCAGTTCTGGGCATCTTTGAAATACCTATACAAACTTGTTCCTATCTAGTAACTTGCATCTTTGAATGAGAATGTGCTTGCTTACAGCAACGTGCTATATGTTCTGAATGCCCGAATTGGCAATCTGTGTCAAAACTTTGTTAGGAATTATGTGATCCTTACTAGCTGGAAGTAAGGGAGATGGGGCATGAAGTTATTTCTAGGACTTGGACACATACCAAGTTTAGCTCAGTTCTTGGCATCTTTGAAATACCTATACAAACATGTTCCTACATAGTAACTTGCATCTTTGAATGAGAATGTGCTTGCTTACAGCAACGTGCTATATGTTCTGAATGCCCGAATTGGGAATCTGTGTCTAAACTTTGTTAGGAATTATGTGATCCTTACTAGCTGGAAGTAAGGGAGATGGGGCATGAAGTTATTTCTTGGAGTTGGACACATTCCAAGTTTAGCTCAGTTCTGGGCATCTTTGAAATACCTATACAAACTTGTTCCTACATAGTAACTTGCAACTTTGAATGAGAATGTGCTTGCTTGCAGCAACGTGCTATATGTTCTGAATGCCCGAATAGGGAATTTGTGTCAAAACTTTGTTAGGAATTATGTGATCCTTACTAGCTGGAAGTAAGGGAGATGGGGCATGAAGTTATTTCTAGGAGTTGGACACATACCAAGTTTAGCTCAGTTCTGGGCATCTTTGAAATACCTATACAAACTTGTTCCTACCTAGTAACTTGCATCTTTGAATGAGAATGTGCTTGCTTACAGCAACGTGCTATATGTTCTGAATGCCCGAATAGGGAATCTGTGTCAAAACTTTGTTAGGAATTATGTGATCCTTACTAGCTGGAAGTAAGGGAGATGGGGCATGAAGTTATTTCTAGGAGTTGGACACATACCAAGTTTAGCTCAGTTCTGGGCATCTTTGAAATACCTATACAAACTTGTTCCTACATAGTATCTTGCAACTTTGAATGAGAATCTGCTTGCTTACAGCAACGTGCTATATGTTCTGAATGCCCGAATTGGGAATCTGTGTCAAAACTTTGTTAGGAATTATGTGATCCTTACTAGCTGGAAGTAAGGGAGATGGGGCATGAAGTTATTTCTAGGAGTTGGACACATACCAAGTTTAGCTCAGTTCTGGGCCTCTTTGAAATACCTATACAAACTTGTTCCTACATAGTAACTTGCATCTTTGAATGAGAATGCGCTTGCTTACAGCAACGTGCTATATGTTCTGAAAGCCCGAATTGGGAATCTGTGTCAAAACTTTGTTAGGAATTATGTGATCCTTACTAGCTGGAAGTAAGGGAGATGGAGCATGAAGTTATTTCTAGGAGTTGGACACATACCAAGTTTAGCTCAGTTCTGGGCATCTTTGAAATACCTATACAAACTTGTTCCTGCCTAGTAACTTGCATCTTTGAATGAGAATGCGCTTGCTTACAGCAACGTGCTATATGTTCTGAATGCCCGAATTGGGAATCTGTGTCAAAACTTTGTTAGGAATTATGTGATCCTTACTAGCTGGAAGTAAGGGAGATGGGGCATGAAGTTATTTTTAGGAGTTGGACACATACCAAGTTTAGCTCAGTTCTGGGCATCTTTGAAATACCTATACAAACTTGTTCCTACCTAGTAACTTGCATCTTTGAATGAGAATCTGCTTGCTGACAGCAACGTGCTATATGTTCTGAATGCCCGAATTGGGAATCTGTGTCAAAACTTTGTTGGGAATTATGTGATCCTTACTAGCTGGAAGTAAGGGAGATGGGGCATGAAGTTATTTCTAGGAGTTGGACACATACCAAGTTTAGCTCAGTTCTGGGCATCTTTGAAATACCTATACAAACTTGTTCCTACATAGTAACTTGCAAGTTTGAATGAAAATGTGCTTGCTTACAGCAACGTGCTATATGTTCTGAATGCCCGAATTGGGAATCTGTGTCAAAACTTTGTTAGGAATTATGTGATCCTTACTAGCTGGAAGTAAGGGAGATGGGGCATGAAGTTATTTCTAGGAGTTGGACACATACCAAGTTTAGCTCAGTTCTGGGCATCTTTGAAATACCTATACAAACTTGTTCCTACATAGTAACTTGCAACTTTGAATGAGAATCTGCTTGCTTACAGCAACGTGCTATATGTTCTGAATGCCCGAATTGGGAATCTGTGTCTAAACTTTGTTAGGAATTATGTGATCCTTACTAGCTGGAAGTAAGGGAGATGGGGCATGAAGTTATTTCTTGGAGTTGGACACATTCCAAGTTTAGCTCAGTTCTGGGCATCTTTGAAATACCTATACAAACTTGTTCCTACATAGTAACTTGCAACTTTGAATGAGAATGTGCTTGCTTGCAGCAACGTGCTATATGTTCTGAATGCCCGAATAGGGAATTTGTGTCAAAACTTTGTTAGGAATTATGTGATCCTTACTAGCTGGAAGTAAGGGAGATGGGGCATGAAGTTATTTCTAGGAGTTGGACACATACCAAGTTTAGCTCAGTTCTGGGCATCTTTGAAATACCTATACAAACTTGTTCCTACCTAGTAACTTGCATCTTTGAATGAGAATGTGCTTGCTTACAGCAACGTGCTATATGTTCTGAATGCCCGAATAGGGAATCTGTGTCAAAACTTTGTTAGGAATTATGTGATCCTTACTAGCTGGAAGTAAGGGAGATGGGGCATGAAGTTATTTCTAGGAGTTGGAGACATACCAAGTTTAGCTCAGTTCTGGGCATCTTTGAAATACCTATACAAACTTGTTCCTACATAGTAACTTGCATCTGTGAATGAGAATGTGCTTGCTTATAGCAACGTGCTATATGTTCTGAATGCCCGAATAGGGAATCTGTGTCAAAACTTTGTTAGGAATTATGTGATCCTTACTAGCTGGAAGTAAGGGAGATGGGGCATGAAGTTATTTCTAGGAGTTGGAGACATACCAAGTTTAGCTCAGTTCTGGGCATCTTTGAAATACCTATACAAACTTGTTCCTACATAGTAACTTGCATCTGTGAATGAGAATGTGCTTGCTTACAGCAACGTGCTATATGTTCTGAATGCCCGAATAGGGAATCTGTGTCAAAACTTTGTTAGGAATTATGTGATCCTTACTAGCTGGAAGTAAGGGAGATGGGGCATGAAGTTATTTCTAGGAGTTGGACACATACCAAGTTTAGCTCAGTTCTGGGCATCTTTGAAATACCTATACAAACTTGTTCCTACATAGTAACTTGCAACTTTGAATGAGAATGTGCTTGCTTACAGCAACGTGCTATATGTTCTGAATGCCCGAATTGGGAATCTGTGTCAAAACTTTGTTAGGAATTATGTGATCCTTACTAGCTGGAAGTAAGGGAGATGGGGCATGAAGTTATTTCTAGGAGTTGGACTCATACCAAGTTTAGCTCAGTTCTGGGCATCTTTGAAATACCTATACAAACTTGTTCCTACATAGTAACTTGCAACTTTAAATGAGAATGTTCTTGCTTACAGCAACGTGCTATATGTTCTGAATGCCCGAATTGGAAATCTGTGTCAAAACTTTGTTAGGAATTATGTGATCCTTACTAGCTGGAAGTAAGGGAGATGGGGCATGAAGTTATTTCTAGGAGTTGGACACATACCAAGTTTAGCTCAGTTCTGGGCATCTTTGAAATACCTATACAAACTTGTGCCTACATAGTAACTTGCAACTTTGAATGAGAATGTGCTTGCTTACAGCAACGTGCTATATGTTCTGAATGCCCGAATTGGGAATCTGTGTCAAAACTTTGTTAGGAATTATGTGATCCTTACTAGCTGGAAGTAAGGGAGATGGGGCATGAAGTTATTTCTAGGAGTTGGACACATACCAAGTTTAGCTCAGTTCTGGGCATCTTTGAAATACCTATACAAACTTGTTCCTACATAGTAACTTGCAACTTTGAATGAGAATGTGCTTGCTTACAGCAACGTGCTATATGTTCTGAATGCCCGAATTGGGAATCTGTGTCAAAACTTTGTTAGGAATTATGTGATCCTTACTAGCTGGAAGTAAGGGAGATGGGGCATGAAGTTATTACTAGGAGTTGGACACATACCAAGTTTAGCTCAGTTCTGGGCATCTTTGAAATACCTATACAAACTTGTGCCTACATAGTAACTTGCAACTTTGAATGAGAATGTGCTTGCTCACAGCAACGTGCTATATGTTCTGAATGCCCGAATTGGGAATCTGTGTCAAAACTTTGTTAGGAATTATGTGATCCTTACTAGCTGGAAGTAAGGGCTATGGGGCATGAAGTTATTTCTAGGAGTTGGACACATACCAAGTTTAGCTCAGTTCTGGGCATCTTTGAAATACCTATACAAACTTGTTCCTACATAGTAACTTGCATCTTTGAATGAGAATGAGCTTGCTTACAGCAACGTGGAATATGTTCTGAATGCCCGAATTGGGAATCTGTGTCAAAACTTTGTTAGGAATTATGTGATCCTTACTAGCTGGAAGTAAGGGAGATGGGGCATGAAGTTATTTCTAGGAGTTGGACACATACCAAGTTTAGCTCAGTTCTGGGCATCTTTGAAATACCTATACAAACTTGTTCCTACATAGTAACTTGCATCTTTGAATGAGAATCTGCTTGCTTACAGCAACGTGCTATATGTTCTGAATGCCCGAATTGAGAATCTGTGTCATAACTTTGTTAGGAATTATGTGATCCTTACTAGCTGGAAGTAAGGGAGATGGGGCATGAAGTTATTTCTAGGAGTTGGACACATACCAAGTTTAGCTCAGTTCTGGGCATCTTTGAAATACCTATACAAACTTGTTGCTACATAGTAACTTGCAACTTTGAATGAGAATGTGCTTGCTTACAGCAACGTGCTATATGTTCTGAATGCCCGAATTGGGAATCTGTGTCAAAACTTTGTTAGGAATTATGCGATCCTTACTAGCTGGAAGTAAGGGAGATGGGGCATGAAGTTATTTCTAGGAGTTGGACACATACCAAGTTTAGCTCAGTTCTGGGCATCTTTGAAATACCTATACAAACTTGTTCCTACATAGTAACTTGCATCTTTGAATGAGAATGAGCTTGCTTACAGCAACGTGGAATATGTTCTGAATGCCCGAATTGGGAATCTGTGTCAAAACTTTGTTAGGAATTATGTGATCCTTACTAGCTGGAAGTAAGGGAGATGGGGCATGAAGTTATTTCTAGGAGTTGGACACATACCAAGTTTAGCTCAGTTCTGGGCATCTTTGAAATACCTATACAAACTTGTTCCTACATAGTAACTTGCATCTTTGAATGAGAATCTGCTTGCTTACAGCAACGTGCTATATGTTCTGAATGCCCGAATTGAGAATCTGTGTCATAACTTTGTTAGGAATTATGTGATCCTTACTAGCTGGAAGTAAGGGAGATGGGGCATGAAGTTATTTCTAGGAGTTGGACACATACCAAGTTTAGCTCAGTTCTGGGCATCTTTGAAATACCTATACAAACTTGTTCCTACATAGTAACTTGCATCTTTGAATGAGAATGTGCTTGCTTACAGCAACGTGCTATATGTTCTGAACGCCCGAATTGGCAATCTGTGTCAAAACTTTGTTAGGAATTATGTGATCCTTACTATCTGGAAGTAAGGGAGATGGGGCATGAAGTTATTTCTAGGAGTTGGACACATACCAAGTTTAGCTCAGTTCTGGGCATCTTTGAAATACCTATACAAACTTGTTCCTACATAGTAACTTGCAACTTTGAATGAGAATGTGCTTGCTTACAGCAACGTGCTATATGTTCTGAACGCCCGAATAGGGAATCTGTGTCAAAACTTTGTTAGGAATTATGTGATCCTTACTAGCTGGAAGTAAGGGAGATGGGGCATGAAGTTATTTCTAGGAGTTGGACACATACCAAGTTTAGCTCAGTTCTGGGCATCTTTGAAATACCTATACAAACTTGTTCCTACATAGTAACTTGCAACTTTGAATGAGAATGTGCTTGCTTACAGCAACGTGCTATATGTTCTGAATGCCCGAATTGGGAATCTGTGTCAAAACTTTGTTAGGAATTATGTGATCCTTACTAGCTGGAAGTAAGGGAGATGGGGCATGAAGTTATTTCTAGGAGTTGGACACATACCAAGTTTAGCTCAGTTCTGGGCATCTTTGAAATACCTATACAAACTTGTTCCTACATAGTAACTTGCAACTTTGAATGAGAATGTGCTTGCTTACAGCAACGTGCTATATGTTCTGAATGCCCGAATTGGGAATCTGTGTCAAAACTTTGTTAGGAATTATGCGATCCTTACTAGCTGGAAGTAAGGGAGATGGGGCATGAAGTTATTTCTTGGAGTTGGACACATACCAAGTTTAGCTCAGTTCTGGGCATCTTTGAAATACCTATACAAACTTGTTCCTACATAGTAACTTGCAACTTTGAATGAGAATGTGCTTGCTTGCAGCAACGTGCTATATGTTCTGAATGCCTGAATAGTGAATCTGTGTCAAAACTTTGTTAGGAATTATGCGATCCTTACTAGCTGGAAGTAAGGGAGATGGGGCATGAAGTTATTTCTAGGAGTTGGACACATACCAAGTTTAGCTCAGTTCTGGGCATCTTTGAAATACCTATACAAACTTGTTCCTACATAGTAACTTGCATCTTTGAATGAGAATGTGCTTGCTTACAGCAACGTGCTATATGATCTGAATGCCCGAATTGGCAATCTGTGTCAAAACTTTGTTAGGAATTATGTGATCCTTACTAGCTGGAAGTAAGGGAGATGGGGCATGAAGTTATTTCTAGGAGTTGGACACATACCAAGTTTAGCTCAGTTCTGGGCATCTTTGAAATACCTATACAAACTTGTTCCTACATAGTAACTTGCAACTTTGAATGAAAATGTGCTTGCTTACAGCAACGTGCTATATGTTCTGAATGCCCGAATTGGCAATCTGTGTCAAAACTTTGTTAGGAATTATGTGATCCTTACTAGCTGGAAGTAAGGGAGATGGGGCATGAAGTTATTTCTAGGAGTTGGACACATACCAAGTTTAGCTCAGTTCTGGGCATCTTTGAAATACCTATACAAACTTGTTCCTACATAGTAACTTTCATCTTTGAATGAGAATCTGCTTGCTTGCAGCAACGTGCTATATGTTCTGAATGCCCGAATTGGGAATCTGTGTCAAAACTTTGTTAGGAATTATGTGATCCTTACTAGCTGGAAGTAAGGGAGATGGGGAATGAAGTTATTTCTAGGAGTTGGACACATACCAAGTTTAGCTCAGTTCTTGGCATCTTTGAAATACCTATACAAACTTGTTCCTACATAGTAACTTGCATGTTTGAATGAGAATCTGCTTGCTTACAGCAACGTGCTATATGTTCTGAATGCCCGAATTGGGAATCTGTGTCAAAACTGTTAGGAATTATGTGATCCTTACTAGCTGGAAGTAAGGGAGATGGGGCATGAAGTTATTTCTAGGAGTTGGACACATACCAAGTTTAGCTCAGTTCTGGGCATCTTTGAAATACCTATACAAACTTGTTCCTACATAGTAACTTGCATCTTTGAATGAGAATGTGCTTGCTTACAGCAACGTGCTATATGTTCTGAATGCCCGAATTGGGAATCTGTGTCAAAACTGTTAGGAATTATGTGATCCTTACTAGCTGGAAGTAAGGGAGATGGGGCATGAAGTTATTTCTAGGAGTTGGACACATACCAAGTTTAGCTCAGTTCTGGGCATCTTTGAAATACCTATACAAACTTGTTCCTACATAGTAACTTGCATCTTTGAATGAGAATGTGCTTGCTTACAGCAACGTGCTATATGTTCTGAATGCCCGAATTGGGAATCTGTGTCAAAACTGTTAGGAATCATGTGATCCTTACTAGCTGGAAGTAAGGGAGATGGGGCATGAAGTTATTTCTAGGAGTTGGACACATACCAAGTTTAGCTCAGTTCTGGGCATCTTTGAAATACCTATACAAACTTGTTACTACATAGTAACTTGCATCTTTGAATGAGAATGTGCTGGCTTACAGCAACGTGCTATATGTTCTGAACGCCCGAATTGGCAATCTGTGTCAAAACTTTGTTAGGAATTATGTGATCCTTACTAGCTGGAAGTAAGGGAGATGGGGCATGAAGTTATTTCTAGGAGTTGGACACATACCAAGTTTAGCTCAGTTCTGGGCATCTTTGAAATACCTATACAAACTTGTTCCTACATAGTAACTTGCAACTTTGAATGAGAATGTGCTTTCTTACAGCAACGTGGTATATGTTCTGAATGCCCGAATTGGGAATCTGTGTCAAAACTTTGTTAGGAATTATGTGATCCTTACTAGCTGGAAGTAAGGGAGATGGGGCATGAAGTTATTTCTAGGAGTTGGACACATACCAAGTTTAGGTCAGTTCTGGGCATCTTTGAAATACCTATACAAACATGTTCCTACATAGTAACTTGCAACTTTGAATGAGAATGTGCTTGCTTACAGCAACGTGCTATATGTTCTAAATGCCCGAATTGGGAATCTGTGTCAAAACTTTGTTAGGAATTATGCGATCCTTACTAGCTGGAAGTAAGGGAGATGGGGCATGAAGTTATTTCTAGGAGTTGGACACATACCAAGTTTAGCTCAGTTCTTGGCATCTTTGAAATACCTATACAAACTTGTTCCTACATAGTAACTTGCATGTTTGAATGAGAATCTGCTTGCTTACAGCAACGTGCTATATGTTCTGAATGCCCGAATTGGGAATCTGTGTCAAAACTGTTAGGAATTATGTGATCCTTACTAGCTGGAAGTAAGGGAGATGGGGCATGAAGTTATTTCTAGGAGTTGGACACATACCAAGTTTAGCTCAGTTCTGGGCATCTTTGAAATACCTATACAAACTTGTTCCTACATAGTAACTTGCATCTTTGAATGAGAATCTGCTTGCTTACAGCAACGTGCTATATGTTCTGAATGCCCGAATTGGGAATCTGTGTCAAAACTGTTAGGAATTATGTGATCCTTACTAGCTGGAAGTAAGGGAGATGGGGCATGAAGTTATTTCTAGGAGTTGGACACATACCAAGTTTAGCTCAGTTCTGGGCATCTTTGAAATACCTATACAAACTTGTTCCTACATAGTAACTTGCATCTTTGAATGAGAATGTGCTTGCTTACAGCAACGTGCTATATGTTCTGAATGCCCGAATTGGGAATCTGTGTCAAAACTGTTAGGAATTATGTGATCCTTACTAGCTGGAAGTAAGGGAGATGGGGCATGAAGTTATTTCTAGGAGTTGGACACATACAAAGTTTAGCTCAGTTCTGGGCATCTTTGAAATACCTATACAAACTTGTTCCTACATAGTAACTTGCAACTTTGAATGAAAATGTGATTGCTTACAGCAACGTGCTATATGTTCTGAATGCCCGAATTGGGAATCTGTGTCAAAACTTTGTTAGGAATTATGTGATCCTTACTAGCTGGAAGTAAGCGAGATGGGGCATGAAGTTATTTCTAAGAGTTGGACACATACCAAGTTTAGCTCAGTTCTGGGCATCTTTGAAATACCTATACAAACTTGTTCCTACATAGTAACTTGCAACTTTGAATGAAAATGTGCTTGCTTACAGCAACGTGCTATATGTTCTGAATGCCCGAATTGGGAATCTGTGTCAAAACTTTGTTAGGAATTATGCGATCCTTACTAGCTGGAAGTAAGGGAGATGGGGCATGAAGTTATTTCTTGGAGTTGGACACATACCAAGTTTAGCTCAGTTCTGGGCATCTTTGAAATACCTATACAAACTTGTTCCTACATAGTAACTTGCAACTTTGAATGAGAATGTGCTTGCTCGCAGCAACGTGCTATATGTTCTGAACGCCCGATTTGGGAATCTGTGTAAAAACTTTGTTAGGAATTATGTGATCCTTACTAGCTGGAAGTAAGGGAGATGGGGCATGAAGTTATTTCTAGGAGTTGGACACATACCAAGTTTAGCTCAGTTCTGGGCATCTTTGAAATACCTATACAAACTTGTTCCTACATAGTAACTTGCAACTTTGAATGAGAATGTGCTTGCTTACAGCAACGTGCTATATGTTCTAAATGCCCGAATTGGGAATCTGTGTCAAATCTTTGTTAGGAAATATGCGATCCTTACTAGCTGGAAGTAAGGGAGATGGGGCATGAAGTTATTTCTTGGAGTTGGACACATACCAAGTTTAGCTCAGTTCTGGGCATCTTTGAAATACCTATACAAACTTGTTCCTACATAGTAACTTGCAACTTTGAATGAGAATGTGCTTGCTTGCAGCAACGTGCTATATGTTCTGAATGCCCGAATTGTGAATCTGTGTCAAAACTTTGTTAGGAATTATGCGATCCTTACTAGCTGGAAGTAAGGGAGATGGGGCATGAGGTTATTTCTAGGAGTTGGACACATACCAAGTTTAGCTCAGTTCTGGGCATCTTTGAAATACCTATACAAACTTGTTCCTACATAGTAACTTGCATCTTTGAATGAGAATGTGCTTGCTTACAGCAACGTGCTATATGTTCTGAATGCCCGAATTGGCAATCTGTGTCAAAACTTTGTTAGGAATTATGTGATCCTTACTAGCTGGAAGTAAGGGAGATGGGGCATGAAGTTATTTCTAGGAGTTGGACACATACCAAGTTTAGCTCAGTTCTGGGCATCTTTGAAATACCTATACAAACTTGTTCCTACCTAGTAACTTGCAACTTTGAATGAAAATGTGCTTGCTTACAGCAACGTGCTATATGTTCTGAATGCCTGAATTGGCAATCTGTGTCAAAACTTTGTTAGGAATTATGTGATCCTTACTAGCTGGAAGTAAGGGAGATGGGGCATGAAGTTATTTCTAGGAGTTGGACACATACCAAGTTTAGCTCAGTTCTGGGCATCTTTGAAATACCTATACAAACTTGTTCCTACATAGTAACTTGCATCTTTGAATGAGAATGTGCTTGCTTACAGCAACGTGCTATATGTTCTGAATGCCCGAATTGGGAATCTGTGTCAAAACTTTGTTAGGAATTATGCGATCCTTACTAGCTGGAAGTAAGGGAGATGGGGCATGAAGTTATTTCTAGGAGTTGGACACATACCAAGTTTAGCTCAGTTCTGGGCATCTTTGAAATACCTATACAAACTTGTTCCTACATAGTAACTTGCATCTTTGAATGAGAATCTGCTTGCTTACAGCAACGTGCTATATGTTCTGAATGCCCGAATTGGGAATCTGTGTCAAAACTTTGTTAGGAATTATGTGATCCTTACTAGCTGGAAGTAAGGGAGATGGGGCATGAAGTTATTTCTAGGAGTTGGACACATACAAGTTTAGCTCAGTTCTGGGCATCTTTGAAATACCTATACAAACTTGTTCCTACATAGTAACTTGCATCTTTGAATGAGAATCTGCTTGCTTACAGCAACGTGCTATATGTTCTGAATGCCCGAATTGGGAATCTGTGTCAAAACTGTTAGGAATTATGTGATCCTTACTAGCTGGAAGTAAGGGAGATGGGGCATGAAGTTATTTCTAGGAGTTGGACACATACCAAGTTTAGCTCAGTTCTGGGCATCTTTGAAATACCTATACAAACTTGTTACTACATAGTAACTTGCATCTTTGAATGAGAATGTGCTGGCTTACAGCAACGTGCTATATGTTCTGAACGCCCGAATTGGCAATCTGTGTCAAAACATTGTTAGGAATTATGTGATCCTTACTAGCTGGAAGTAAGGGAGATGGGGCATGAAGTTATTTCTAGGAGTTGGACACATACCAAGTTTAGCTCAGTTCTGGGCATCTTTGAAATACCTATACAAACTTGTTCCTACATAGTAACTTGCAACTTTGAATGAGAATGTGCTTGCTTACAGCAACGTGCTATATGTTCTAAATGCCCGAATTGGGAATCTGTGTCAAAACTTTGTTAGGAATTATGCGATCCTTACTAGCTGGAAGTAAGGGAGATGGGGCATGAAGTTATTTCTTGGAGTTGGACACATACCAAGTTTAGCTCAGTTCTGGGCATCTTTGAAATACCTATACAAACTTGTTCCTACATAGTAACTTGCAACTTTGAATGAGAATGTGCTTGCTTGCAGCAACGTGCTATATGTTCTGAATGCCCGAATAGTGAATCTGTGTCAAAATTTTGTTAGGAATTATGCGATCCTTACTAGCTGGAAGTAAGGGAGATGGGGCATGAAGTTATTTCTAGGAGTTGGACACATACCAAGTTTAGCTCAGTTCTGGGCATCTTTGAAATACCTATACAAACTTGTTCCTACATAGTAACTTGCATCTTTGAATGAGAATCTGCTTGCTTACAGCAACGTGCTATATGTTCTGAATGCCCGAATTGGGAATCTGTGTCAAAACTTTGTTAGGAATTATGCGATCCTTACTAGCTGGAAGTAAGGGAGATGGGGCATGAAGTTATTTCTAGGAGTTGGACACATACCAAGTTTAGCTCAGTTCTGGGCATCTTTGAAATACCTATACAAACTTGTTCCTACATAGTAACTTGCATCTTTGAATGAGAATCTGCTTGCTTACAGCAACGTGCTATATGTTCTGAATGCCCGAATTGGGAATCTGTGTCAAAACTGTTAGGAATTATGTGATCCTTACTAGCTGGAAGTAAGGGAGATGGGGCATGAAGTTATTTCTAGGAGTTGGACACATACCAAGTTTAGCTCAGTTCTGGGCATCTTTGAAATACCTATACAAACTTGTTCCTACATAGTAACTTGCATCTTTGAATGAGAATGTGCTTGCTTACAGCAACGTGCTATATGTTCTGAATGCCCGAATTGGGAATCTGTGTCAAAACTGTTAGGAATTATGTGATCCTTACTAGCTGGAAGTAAGGGAGATGGGGCATGAAGTTATTTCTAGGAGTTGGACACATACAAAGATTAGCTCAGTTCTGGGCATCTTTGAAATACCTATACAAACTTGTTCCTACATAGTAACTTGCAACTTTGAATGAAAATGTGATTGCTTACAGCAACGTGCTATATGTTCTGAATGCCCGAATTGGGAATCTGTGTCAAAACTTTGTTAGGAATTATGTGATCCTTACTAGCTGGAAGTAAGGGAGATGGGGCATGAAGTTATTTCTAGGAGTTGGACACATACCAAGTTTAGCTCAGTTCTGGGCATCTTTGAAATTCCTATACAAACTTGTTCCTACCTAGTAACTTGCAACTTTGAATGAAAATGTGATTGCTTACAGCAACGTGCTATATGTTCTGAATGCCCGAATTGGGAATCTGTGTCAAATCTTTGTTAGGAATTATGTGATCCTTACTAGCTGAAAGTAAGGGAGATGGGGCATGAAGTTATTTCTAGGAGTTGGACACATACCAAGTTTAGCTCAGTTCTGGGCATCTTTGAAATACCTATACAAACTTGTTCCTACATAGTAACTTGCAACTTTGAATGAAAATGTGCTTGCTTACAGCAACGTGCTATATGTTCTGAATGCCCGAATTGGGAATCTGTGTCAAAACTTTGTTAGGAATTATGTGATCCTTACTAGCTGGAAGTAAGGGAGATGGGGCATGAAGTTATTTCTTGGAGTTGGAGACATACCAAGTTTAGCTCAGTTCTGGGCATCTTTGAAATACCTATACAAACTTGTTCCTACATAGTAACTTGCAACTTTGAATGAGAATGTGCTTGCTCGCAGCAACGTGCTATATGTTCTGAACGCCCGATTTGGGAATCTGTGTCAAAACTTTGTTAGGAATTATGTGATCCTTACTAGCTGGAAGTAAGGGAGATGGGGCATGAAGTTATTTCTAGGAGTTGGACACATACCAAGTTTAGCTCAGTTCTGGGCATCTTTGAAATACCTATACAAACTTGTTCCTACATAGTAACTTGCAACTTTGAATGAGAATGTGCTTGCTTACAGCAACGTGCTATATGTTCTAAATGCCCGAATTGGGAATCTGTGTCAAATCTTTGTTAGGAAATATGCGATCCTTACTAGCTGGAAGTAAGGGAGATGGGGCATGAGGTTATTTCTTGGAGTTGGACACATACCAAGTTTAGCTCAGTTCTGGGCATCTTTGAAATACCTATACAAACTTGCTCCTACATAGTAACTTGCATCTTTGAATGAGAATGTGCTTGCTTACAGCAACGTGCTATATGTTCTGAATGCCCGAATTGGGAATCTGTGTCAAAACTGTTAGGAATTATGTGATCCTTACTAGCTGGAAGTAAGGGAGATGGGGCATGAAGTTATTTCTAGGAGTTGGACACATACCAAGTTTAGCTCAGTTCTGGGCATCTTTGAAATACCTATACAAACTTGTTCCTACATAGTAACTTGCAACTTTGAATGAAAATGTGATTGCTTACAGCAACGTGCTATATGTTCTGAATGCCCGAATTGGGAATCTGTGTCAAAACTTTGTTAGGAATTATGTGA
Organism: Diceros bicornis minor; assembly: GCF_020826845.1. Lineage (NCBI taxonomy): Eukaryota > Metazoa > Chordata > Mammalia > Perissodactyla > Rhinocerotidae > Diceros > Diceros bicornis. Next base: position 122,953 of record NW_026690920.1, on the reverse strand, counting down.
TCCTTACTAGCTGGAAGTAAGGGAGATGGGGCATGAAGTTATTTCTAGGAGTTGGACACATACCAAGTTTAGCTCAGTTCTGGGCATCTTTGAAATACCTATACAAACTTGTTCCTACATAGTAAATTGCAACTTTGAATGAAAATGTGATTGCTTACAGCAACGTGCTATATGTTCTGAATGCCCGAATTGGGAATCTGTGTCAAAACTTTGTTAGGAATTATGTGATCCTTACTAGCTGGAACTAAGGGAGATGGGGCATGAAGTTATTTCTAGGAGTTGGACCCACACCAAGTTTAGCTCAGTTCTGGGCATCTTTGAAATACCTATACAAACTTGTTCCTACATAGTAACTTGCAACTTTGAATGAGAATGTGCTTGCTTACAGCAACGTGCTATATGTTCTGAATGCCCGAATTGGGAATCTGTGTCAAAACTTTGTTAGGAATTATGTGATCCTTACTAGCTGGAAGTAAGGGAGATAGGGCATGAAGTTATTTCTTGGAGTTGGACACATACCAAGTTTAGCTCAGTTCTGGGCATCTTTGAAATACCTATACAAACTTGTTCCTACATAGTAACTTGCAACTTTGAATGAGAATGTGCTTGCTCGCAGCAACGTGCTATATGTTCTGAATGCCCGATTTGGGAATCTGTGTCAAAACTTTGTTAGGAATTATGTGATCCTTACTAGCTGGAAGTAAGGGAGATGGGGCATGAAGTTATTTCTAGGAGTTGGACACATACCAAGTTTAGCTCAGTTCTGGGCATCTTTGAAATACCTATACAAACGTGTTCCTACTTAGTAACTTGCATCTTTGAATGAGAATGTGCTTGCTCGCAGCAACGTGCTATATGTTCTGAATGCCCGAATTGGGAATCTGTGTCAAAACTTTGTTAGGAATTATGTGATCCTTACTAGCTGGAAGTAAGGGAGATGGGGCATGAAGTTATTTCTAGGAGTTGGACACATACCAAGTTTAGCTCAGTTCTGGGCATCTTTGAAATACCTATACAAACGTGTTCTTGCATAGTAACTTGCATCTTTGAATGAGAATGTGCTTGCTTACAGCAACGTGCTATATGTTCTGAATGCCCGAATTGGGAATCTGTGTCAAAACTTTGTTAGGAATTATGTGATCCTTACTAGCTGGAAGTAAGGGAGATGGGGCATGAAGTTATTTCTAGGAGTTGGACACATACCAAGTTTAGCTCAGTTCTGGGCATCTTTGAAATACCTATACAAACTTGTTCCTACATAGTAACTTGCAACTTTGAATGAGAATGTGCTTGCTTACAGCAACGTGCAATATGTTCTGAATGCCCGAATTGGGAATCTGTGTCAAAACTTTGTTAGGAATTATGCGATCCTTACTATCTGGAAGTAAGGGAGATGGGGCATGAAGTTATTTCTAGGAGTTGGACACATACCAAGTTTAGCTCAGTTCTGGGCATCTTTGAAATACCTATACAAACTTGTTCCTACATAGTAACTTGCAACTTTGAATGAGAATGTGCTTGCTTACAGCAACGTGCTATATGTTCTGAATGCCCGAATTGGGAATCTGTGTCAAAACTTTGTTAGGAATTATGCGATCCTGACTAGCTGGAAGTAAGGGAGATGGGGCATGAAGTTATTTCTAGGAGTTGGACACATACCAAGTTTAGCTCAGTTCTGGGCATCTTTGAAATACCTATACAAACTTGTTCCTACATAGTAACTTGCATCTTTGAATGAGAATCTGCTTGCTTACAGCAACGTGCTATATGTTCTGAATGCCCGAATTGGCAATCTGTGTCAAAACTTTGTTAGGAATTATGTGATCCTTACTAGCTGGAAGTAAGGGAGATGGGGCATGAAGTTATTTCTAGGAGTTGGACACATACCAAGTTTAGCTCAGTTCTGGGCATCTTTGAAATACCTATACAAACTTGTTCCTACATAGTAACTTGCATCTTTGAATGAGAATCTGCTTGCTTACAGCAACGTGCTATATGTTCTGAATGCCCGAATTGGGAATCTGTGTCAAAACTTTGTTAGGAATTATGTGATCCTTACTAGCTGGAAGTAAGGGAGATGGGGCATGAAGTTATTTCTAGGAGTTGGACACATACCAAGTTTAGCTCAGTTCTGGGCATCTTTGAAATACCTATACAAACTTGTTCCTACATAGTAACTTGCATCTTTAATGAGAATCTGCTTGCTTACAGCAACGTGCTATATGTTCTGAATGCCCGAATTGGGAATCTGTGTCAAAACTGTTAGGAATTATGTGATCCTTACTAGCTGGAAGTAAGGGAGATGGGGCATGAAGTTATTTCTAGGAGTTGGACACATACCAAGTTTAGCTCAGTTCTGGGCATCTTTGAAATACCTATACAAACTTGTTCCTACATAGTAACTTGCATCTTTGAATGAAAATGTGATTGCTTACAGCAACGTGCTATATGTTCTGAATGCCCGAATTGGGAATCTGTGTCAAAACTTTGTTAGGAATTATGTGATCCTTACTAGCTGGAAGTAAGGGAGATGGGGCATGAAGTTATTTCTAGGAGTTGGACACATACCAAGTTTAGCTCAGTTCTGGGCATCTTTGAAATACCTATACAAACTTGTTCCTACATAGTAACTTGCAACTTTGAATGAAAATGTGATTGCTTACAGCAACGTGCTATATGTTCTGAATGCCCGAATTGGGAATCTGTGTCAAAACTTTGTTAGGAATTATGTGATCCTTACTAGCTGGAAGTAAGGGAGATGGGGCATGAAGTTATTTCTAGGAGTTGGACACATACCAAGTTTAGCTCAGTTCTGGGCATCTTTGAAATACCTATACAAACTTGTTCCTACATAGTAACTTGCAACTTTGAATGAGAATGTGCTTGCTTACAGCAACGTGCTATATGTTCTGAATGCCCGAATTGGGAATCTGTGTCAAAACTTTGTTAGGAATTATGTGATCCTTACTATCTGGAAGTAAGGGAGATGGGGCATGAAGTTATTTCTAGGAGTTGGACACATACCAAGTTTAGCTCAGTTCTGGGCATCTTTGAAATACCTATACAAACTTGTTCCTACATAGTAACTTGCAACTTTGAATGAGAATGTGCTTGCTTACAGCAACGTGCTATATGTTCTGAATGCCCGAATTGGGAATCTGTGTCAAAACTTTGTTAGGAATTATGCGATCCTTACTAGCTGGAAGTAAGGGAGATGGGGCATGAAGTTATTTCTAGGAGTTGGACACATACCAAGTTTAGCTCAGTTCTGGGCATCTTTGAAATACCTATACAAACTTGTTCCTACATAGTAACTTGCAACTTTGAATGAGAATGTGCTTGCTTACAGCAACGTGCTATATGTTCTGAATGCCCGAATTGGGAATCTGTGTCAAAACTTTGTTAGGAATTATGTGATCCTTACTAGCTGGAAGTAATGGAGATGGGGCATGAAGTTATTTCTAGGAGTTGGACACATACCAAGTTTAGCTCAGTTCTGGGCATCTTTGAAATACCTATACAAACTTGTTCCTACATAGTAACTTGCAACTTTGAATGAGAATGTGCTTGCTTACAGCAACGTGCTATATGTTCTGAATGCCCGAATTGGGAATCTGTGTCAAAACTTTGTTAGGAATTATGCGATCCTTACTAGCTGGAAGTAAGGGAGATGGGGCATGAAGTTATATCTAGGAGTTGGACACATACCAAGTTTAGCTCAGTTCTGGGCATCTTTGAAATACCTATACAAACTTGTTCCTACATAGTAACTTGCATCTTTGAATGAGAATCTGCTTTCTTACAGCAACGTGCTATATGTTCTGAATGCCCGAATTGGGAATCTGTGTCAAAACTTTGTTAGGAATTATGTGATCCTTACTAGCTGGAAGTAAGGGAGATGGAGCATGACGTTATTTCTAGGAGTTGGACACATACCAAGTTTAGCTCAGTTCTGGGCATCTTTGAAATACCTATACAAACTTGTTCCTACATAGTAACTTGCATCTTTGAATGAGAATCTGCTTGCTTACAGCAATGTGCTATATGTTCTGAATGCCCGAATTGGGAATCTGTGTCAAAACTGTTAGGAATTATGTGATCCTTACTAGCTGGAAGTAAGGGAGATGGGGCATGAAGTTATTTCTAGGAGTTGGACACATACCAATTTTAGCTCAGTTCTGGGCATCTTTGAAATACCTATACAAACTTGTTCCTACATAGTAACTTGCATCTTTGAATGAGAATCTGCTTGCTTACAGCAACGTGCTATATGTTCTGAATGCCCGAATTGGGAATCTGTGTCAAAACTGTTAGGAATTATGTTATCCTTACTAGCTGGAAGTAAGGGAGATGGGGCATGAAGTTATTTCTAGGAGTTGGACACATACCAAGTTTAGCTCAGTTCTGGGCATCTTTGAAATACCTATACAAACTTGTTCCTACATAGTAACTTGCATCTTTGAATGAAAATGTGATTGCTTACAGCAACGTGCTATATGTTCTGAATGCCCGAATTGGGAATCTGTGTCAAAACTTTGTTAGGAATTATGTGATCCTTACTAGCTGGAAGTAAGGGAGATGGGGCATGAAGTCATTTCTAGGAGTTGGACACATACCAAGTTTAGCTCAGTTCTGGGCATCTTTGAAATGCCTATACAAACTTGTTCCTACATAGTAACTTGCAACTTTGAATGAAAATGTGATTGCTTACAGCAACGTGCTATATGTTCTGAATGCCCGAATTGGGAATCTGTGTCAAAACTTTGTTAAGAATTATGTGATCCTTACTAGCTGGAAGTAAGGGAGATGGGGCATGAAGTTATTTCTAGGAGTTGGACACATACCAAGTTTAGCTCAGTTCTGGGCATCTTTGAAATACCTATACAAACTTGTTCCTACATAGTAACTTGCAACTTTGAATGAAAATGTGATTGCTTACAGCAACGTGCTATATGTTCTGAATGCCCGAATTGGGAATCTGTGTCAAAACTTTGTTAGGAATTATGTGATCCTTACTAGCTGGAAGTAAGGGAGATGGGGCATGAAGTTATTTCTTGGAGTTGGACACATACCAAGTTTAGCTCAGTTCTGGGCATCTTTGAAATACCTATACAAACTTGTTCCTACATAGTAACTTGCAACTTTGAATGAAAATGTGCTTGCTCGCAGCAACGTGCTATATGTTCTGAATGCCCGAATTGGGAATCTGTGTCAAAACTTTGTTAGGAATTATGTGATCCTTACTAGCTGGAAGTAAGGGAGATGGGGCATGAAGTTATTTCTTGGAGTTGGAGACATACCAAGTTTAGCTCAGTTCTGGGCATCTTTGAAATACCTATACAAACTTGTTCCTACATAGTAACTTGCAACTTTGAATGAGAATGTGCTTGCTCGCAGCAACGTGCTATATGTTCTGAATGCCCGATTTGGGAATCTGTGTCAAAACTTTGTTAGGAATTTTGTGATCCTTACTAGCTGGAAGTAAGGGAGATGGGGCATGAAGTTATTTCTAGGAGTTGGACACATACCAAGTTTAGCTCAGTTCTGGGCATCTTTGAAATACCTATACAAACGTGTTCCTACTTAGTAACTTGCATCTTTGAATGAGAATGTGCTTGCTTACAGCAACGTGCTATATGTTCTGAATGCCCGAATTGGGAATATGTGTCAAAACTCTGTTAGGAATTATGTGATCCTTACTAGCTGGAAGTAAGGGAGATGGGGCATGAAGTTATTTCTAGGAGTTGGACACATACCAAGTTTAGCTCAGTTCTGGGCATCTTTGAAATACCTATACAAACTTGTTCCTACATAGTAACTTGCAACTTTGAATGAGAATGTGCTTGCTTACAGCAACGTGCTATATGTTCTGAATGCCCGAATTGGGAATCTGTGTCAAAACTTTGTTAGGAATTATGCGATCCTTACTAGTTGGAAGTAAGGGAGATGGGGCATGAAGTTATTTCTAGGAGTTGGACACATACCAAGTTTAGCTCAGTTCTGGGCATCTTTGAAATACCTATACAAACTTGTTCCTACATAGTAACTTGCAACTTTGAATGAGAATGTGCTTGCTTACAGCAACGTGCTATATGTTCTGAATGCCCGAATTGGGAATCTGTGTCAAAACTTTGTTAGGAATTATGTGATCCTTACTATCTGGAAGTAAGGGAGATGGGGCATGAAGTTATTTCTAGGAGTTGGACACATACCAAGTTTAGCTCAGTTCTGGGCATCTTTGAAATACCTATACAAACTTGTTCCTACATAGTAACTTGCAACTTTGAATGAGAATGTGCTTGCTTACAGCAACGTGCTATATGTTCTGAATGCCCGAATTGGGAATCTGTGTCAAAACTTTGTTAGGAATTATGCGATCCTTACTAGCTGGAAGTAAGGGAGATGGGGCATGAAGTTATTTCTTGGAGTTGGACACATACCAAGTTTAGCTCAGTTCTGGGCATCTTTGAAATACCTATACAAACTTGTTCCTACATAGTAACTTGCAACTTTGAATGAGAATGTGCTTGCTTGCAGCAACGTGCTATATGTTCTGAAGGCCGAATAGTGAATCTGTGCCAAACTTTGTTAGGAATTATGCGATCCTTACTAGCTGGAAGTAAGGGAGATGGGGCATGAAGTTATTTCTAGGAGTTGGACACATACCAAGCTTAGCTCAGTTCTGGGCATCTTTGAAATACCTATACAAACTTGTTCTTACATAGTAACTTGCATCTTTGAATGAGAATGTGCTTGCTCGCAGCAACGTGCTATATGTTCTGAATGCCCGAATTGGGAATCTGTGTCAAAACTTTGTTAGGAATTATGTGATCCTTACTAGCTGGAAGTAAGGGAGATGGGGCATGAAGTTATTTCTAGGAGTTGGACACATACCAAGTTTAGCTCAGTTCTGGGCATCTTTGAAATACCTATACAAACGTGTTCTTGCATAGTAACTTGCATCTTTGAATGAGAATGTGCTTGCTTACAGCAACGTGCTATATGTTCTGAATGCCCGAATTGGGAATCTGTGTCAAAACTTTGTTAGGAATTATGTGATCCTTACTAGCTGGAAGTAAGGGAGATGGGGCATGAAGTTATTTCTAGGAGTTGGACACATACCAAGTTTAGCTCAGTTCTGGGCATCTTTGAAATACCTATACAAACTTGTTCCTACATAGTAACTTGCAACTTTGAATGAGAATGTGCTTGCTTACAGCAACGTGCAATATGTTCTGAATGCCCGAATTGGGAATCTGTGTCAAAACTTTGTTAGGAATTATGCGATCCTTACTATCTGGAAGTAAGGGAGATGGGGCATGAAGTTATTTCTAGGAGTTGGACACATACCAAGTTTAGCTCAGTTCTGGGCATCTTTGAAATACCTATACAAACTTGTTCCTACATAGTAACTTGCAACTTTGAATGAGAATGTGCTTGCTTACAGCAACGTGCTATATGTTCTGAATGCCCGAATTGGGAATCTGTGTCAAAACTTTGTTAGGAATTATGCGATCCTGACTAGCTGGAAGTAAGGGAGATGGGGCATGAAGTTATTTCTAGGAGTTGGACACATACCAAGTTTAGCTCAGTTCTGGGCATCTTTGAAATACCTATACAAACTTGTTCCTACATAGTAACTTGCATCTTTGAATGAGAATCTGCTTGCTTACAGCAACGTGCTATATGTTCTGAATGCCCGAATTGGCAATCTGTGTCAAAACTTTGTTAGGAATTATGTGATCCTTACTAGCTGGAAGTAAGGGAGATGGGGCATGAAGTTATTTCTAGGAGTTGGACACATACCAAGTTTAGCTCAGTTCTGGGCATCTTTGAAATACCTATACAAACTTGTTCCTACATAGTAACTTGCATCTTTGAATGAGAATCTGCTTGCTTACAGCAACGTGCTATATGTTCTGAATGCCCGAATTGGGAATCTGTGTCAAAACTTTGTTAGGAATTATGTGATCCTTACTAGCTGGAAGTAAGGGAGATGGGGCATGAAGTTATTTCTAGGAGTTGGACACATACCAAGTTTAGCTCAGTTCTGGGCATCTTTGAAATACCTATACAAACTTGTTCCTACATAGTAACTTGCATCTTTAATGAGAATCTGCTTGCTTACAGCAACGTGCTATATGTTCTGAATGCCCGAATTGGGAATCTGTGTCAAAACTGTTAGGAATTATGTGATCCTTACTAGCTGGAAGTAAGGGAGATGGGGCATGAAGTTATTTCTAGGAGTTGGACACATACCAAGTTTAGCTCAGTTCTGGGCATCTTTGAAATACCTATACAAACTTGTTCCTACATAGTAACTTGCATCTTTGAATGAAAATGTGATTGCTTACAGCAACGTGCTATATGTTCTGAATGCCCGAATTGGGAATCTGTGTCAAAACTTTGTTAGGAATTATGTGATCCTTACTAGCTGGAAGTAAGGGAGATGGGGCATGAAGTTATTTCTAGGAGTTGGACACATACCAAGTTTAGCTCAGTTCTGGGCATCTTTGAAATACCTATACAAACTTGTTCCTACATAGTAACTTGCAACTTTGAATGAAAATGTGATTGCTTACAGCAACGTGCTATATGTTCTGAATGCCCGAATTGGGAATCTGTGTCAAAACTTTGTTAGGAATTATGTGATCCTTACTAGCTGGAAGTAAGGGAGATGGGGCATGAAGTTATTTCTAGGAGTTGGACACATACCAAGTTTAGCTCAGTTCTGGGCATCTTTGAAATACCTATACAAACTTGTTCCTACATAGTAACTTGCAACTTTGAATGAGAATGTGCTTGCTTACAGCAACGTGCTATATGTTCTGAATGCCCGAATTGGGAATCTGTGTCAAAACTTTGTTAGGAATTATGTGATCCTTACTATCTGGAAGTAAGGGAGATGGGGCATGAAGTTATTTCTAGGAGTTGGACACATACCAAGTTTAGCTCAGTTCTGGGCATCTTTGAAATACCTATACAAACTTGTTCCTACATAGTAACTTGCAACTTTGAATGAGAATGTGCTTGCTTACAGCAACGTGCTATATGTTCTGAATGCCCGAATTGGGAATCTGTGTCAAAACTTTGTTAGGAATTATGCGATCCTTACTAGCTGGAAGTAAGGGAGATGGGGCATGAAGTTATTTCTAGGAGTTGGACACATACCAAGTTTAGCTCAGTTCTGGGCATCTTTGAAATACCTATACAAACTTGTTCCTACATAGTAACTTGCAACTTTGAATGAGAATGTGCTTGCTTACAGCAACGTGCTATATGTTCTGAATGCCCGAATTGGGAATCTGTGTCAAAACTTTGTTAGGAATTATGTGATCCTTACTAGCTGGAAGTAATGGAGATGGGGCATGAAGTTATTTCTAGGAGTTGGACACATACCAAGTTTAGCTCAGTTCTGGGCATCTTTGAAATACCTATACAAACTTGTTCCTACATAGTAACTTGCAACTTTGAATGAGAATGTGCTTGCTTACAGCAACGTGCTATATGTTCTGAATGCCCGAATTGGGAATCTGTGTCAAAACTTTGTTAGGAATTATGCGATCCTTACTAGCTGGAAGTAAGGGAGATGGGGCATGAAGTTATATCTAGGAGTTGGACACATACCAAGTTTAGCTCAGTTCTGGGCATCTTTGAAATACCTATACAAACTTGTTCCTACATAGTAACTTGCATCTTTGAATGAGAATCTGCTTTCTTACAGCAACGTGCTATATGTTCTGAATGCCCGAATTGGGAATCTGTGTCAAAACTTTGTTAGGAATTATGTGATCCTTACTAGCTGGAAGTAAGGGAGATGGAGCATGACGTTATTTCTAGGAGTTGGACACATACCAAGTTTAGCTCAGTTCTGGGCATCTTTGAAATACCTATACAAACTTGTTCCTACATAGTAACTTGCATCTTTGAATGAGAATCTGCTTGCTTACAGCAATGTGCTATATGTTCTGAATGCCCGAATTGGGAATCTGTGTCAAAACTGTTAGGAATTATGTGATCCTTACTAGCTGGAAGTAAGGGAGATGGGGCATGAAGTTATTTCTAGGAGTTGGACACATACCAATTTTAGCTCAGTTCTGGGCATCTTTGAAATACCTATACAAACTTGTTCCTACATAGTAACTTGCATCTTTGAATGAGAATCTGCTTGCTTACAGCAACGTGCTATATGTTCTGAATGCCCGAATTGGGAATCTGTGTCAAAACTGTTAGGAATTATGTTATCCTTACTAGCTGGAAGTAAGGGAGATGGGGCATGAAGTTATTTCTAGGAGTTGGACACATACCAAGTTTAGCTCAGTTCTGGGCATCTTTGAAATACCTATACAAACTTGTTCCTACATAGTAACTTGCATCTTTGAATGAAAATGTGATTGCTTACAGCAACGTGCTATATGTTCTGAATGCCCGAATTGGGAATCTGTGTCAAAACTTTGTTAGGAATTATGTGATCCTTACTAGCTGGAAGTAAGGGAGATGGGGCATGAAGTCATTTCTAGGAGTTGGACACATACCAAGTTTAGCTCAGTTCTGGGCATCTTTGAAATGCCTATACAAACTTGTTCCTACATAGTAACTTGCAACTTTGAATGAAAATGTGATTGCTTACAGCAACGTGCTATATGTTCTGAATGCCCGAATTGGGAATCTGTGTCAAAACTTTGTTAAGAATTATGTGATCCTTACTAGCTGGAAGTAAGGGAGATGGGGCATGAAGTTATTTCTAGGAGTTGGACACATACCAAGTTTAGCTCAGTTCTGGGCATCTTTGAAATACCTATACAAACTTGTTCCTACATAGTAACTTGCAACTTTGAATGAAAATGTGATTGCTTACAGCAACGTGCTATATGTTCTGAATGCCCGAATTGGGAATCTGTGTCAAAACTTTGTTAGGAATTATGTGATCCTTACTAGCTGGAAGTAAGGGAGATGGGGCATGAAGTTATTTCTTGGAGTTGGACACATACCAAGTTTAGCTCAGTTCTGGGCATCTTTGAAATACCTATACAAACTTGTTCCTACATAGTAACTTGCAACTTTGAATGAAAATGTGCTTGCTCGCAGCAACGTGCTATATGTTCTGAATGCCCGAATTGGGAATCTGTGTCAAAACTTTGTTAGGAATTATGTGATCCTTACTAGCTGGAAGTAAGGGAGATGGGGCATGAAGTTATTTCTTGGAGTTGGAGACATACCAAGTTTAGCTCAGTTCTGGGCATCTTTGAAATACCTATACAAACTTGTTCCTACATAGTAACTTGCAACTTTGAATGAGAATGTGCTTGCTCGCAGCAACGTGCTATATGTTCTGAATGCCCGATTTGGGAATCTGTGTCAAAACTTTGTTAGGAATTTTGTGATCCTTACTAGCTGGAAGTAAGGGAGATGGGGCATGAAGTTATTTCTAGGAGTTGGACACATACCAAGTTTAGCTCAGTTCTGGGCATCTTTGAAATACCTATACAAACGTGTTCCTACTTAGTAACTTGCATCTTTGAATGAGAATGTGCTTGCTTACAGCAACGTGCTATATGTTCTGAATGCCCGAATTGGGAATATGTGTCAAAACTCTGTTAGGAATTATGTGATCCTTACTAGCTGGAAGTAAGGGAGATGGGGCATGAAGTTATTTCTAGGAGTTGGACACATACCAAGTTTAGCTCAGTTCTGGGCATCTTTGAAATACCTATACAAACTTGTTCCTACATAGTAACTTGCAACTTTGAATGAGAATGTGCTTGCTTACAGCAACGTGCTATATGTTCTGAATGCCCGAATTGGGAATCTGTGTCAAAACTTTGTTAGGAATTATGCGATCCTTACTAGTTGGAAGTAAGGGAGATGGGGCATGAAGTTATTTCTAGGAGTTGGACACATACCAAGTTTAGCTCAGTTCTGGGCATCTTTGAAATACCTATACAAACTTGTTCCTACATAGTAACTTGCAACTTTGAATGAGAATGTGCTTGCTTACAGCAACGTGCTATATGTTCTGAATGCCCGAATTGGGAATCTGTGTCAAAACTTTGTTAGGAATTATGTGATCCTTACTATCTGGAAGTAAGGGAGATGGGGCATGAAGTTATTTCTAGGAGTTGGACACATACCAAGTTTAGCTCAGTTCTGGGCATCTTTGAAATACCTATACAAACTTGTTCCTACATAGTAACTTGCAACTTTGAATGAGAATGTGCTTGCTTACAGCAACGTGCTATATGTTCTGAATGCCCGAATTGGGAATCTGTGTCAAAACTTTGTTAGGAATTATGCGATCCTTACTAGCTGGAAGTAAGGGAGATGGGGCATGAAGTTATTTCTTGGAGTTGGACACATACCAAGTTTAGCTCAGTTCTGGGCATCTTTGAAATACCTATACAAACTTGTTCCTACATAGTAACTTGCAACTTTGAATGAGAATGTGCTTGCTTGCAGCAACGTGCTATATGTTCTGAAGGCCGAATAGTGAATCTGTGCCAAACTTTGTTAGGAATTATGCGATCCTTACTAGCTGGAAGTAAGGGAGATGGGGCATGAAGTTATTTCTAGGAGTTGGACACATACCAAGCTTAGCTCAGTTCTGGGCATCTTTGAAATACCTATACAAACTTGTTCTTACATAGTAACTTGCATCTTTGAATGAGAATGTGCTTGCTTACAGCAACGTGCTATATGTTCTGAATGCCCGAATTGGCAATCTGTGTCAAAACTTTGTTAGGAATTATGTGATCCTTACTAGCTGGAAGTAAGGGAGATGGGGCATGAAGTTATTTCTAGGAGTTGGACACATACCAAGTTTAGCTCAGTTCTGGGCATCTTTGAAATACCTATACAAACTTGTTCCTACCTAGTAACTTGCAACTTTGAATGAAAATGTGCTTGCTTACAGCAACGTGCTATATGTTCTGAATGCCCGAATTGGCAATCTGTGTCAAAACTTTGTTAGGAATTATGTGATCCTTACTAGCTGGAAGTAAGGGAGATGGGGCATGAAGTTATTTCTAGGAGTTGGACACATACCAAGTTTAGCTCAGTTCTGGGCATCTTTGAAATACCTATACAAACTTGTTCCTACATAGTAACTTGCATCTTTGAATGAGAATCTGCTTGCTTACAGCAACGTGCTATATGTTCTGAATGCCCGAATTGGGAATCTGTGTCAAAACTGTTAGGAATTATGTGATCCTTACTAGCTGGAAGTAAGGGAGATGGGGCATGAAGTTATTTCTAGGAGTTGGACACATACCAAGTTTAGCTCAGTTCTGGGAATCTTTGAAATACCTATACTAACTTGTTCCTACATAGTAACTTGCATCTTTGAATGAGAATCTGCTTGCTTACAGCAACGTGCTATATGTTCTGAATGCCCGAATTGGGAATCTGTGTCAAAACTGTTAGAAATTATGTGATCCTTACTAGCTGGAAGTAAGGGAGATGGGGCATGAAGTTATTTCTAGGAGTTGGACACATACCAAGTTTAGCTCAGTTCTGGGCATCTTTGAAATACCTATACAAACTTGTTCCTACATAGTAACTTGCAACTTTGAATGAAAATGTGATTGCTTACAGCAACGTGCTATATGTTCTGAATGCCCGAATTGGGAATCTGTGTCAAAACTTTGTTAGGAATTATGTGATCCTTACTAGCTGGAAGTAAGGGAGATGGGGCATGAAGTTATTTCTAGGAGTTGGACACATACCAAGTTTAGCTCAGTTCTGGGCATCTTTGAAATACCTATACAAACTTGTTCCTACATAGTAACTTGCAACTTTGAATGAAAATGTGCTTGCTCGCAGCAACGTGCTATATGTTCTGAATGCCCGAATTGGGAATCTGTGTCAAAACTTTGTTAGGAATTATGTGATCCTTACTAGCTGGAAGTAAGGGAGATGGGGCATGAAGTTATTTCTTGGAGTTGGAGACATACCAAGTTTAGCTCAGTTCTGGGCATCTTTGAAATACCTATACAAACTTGTTCCTACATAGTAACTTGCAACTTTGAATGAGAATGTGCTTGCTCGCAGCAACGTGCTATATGTTCTGAATGCCCGATTTGGGAATCTGTGTCAAAACTTTGTTAGGAATTTTGTGATCCTTACTAGCTGGAAGTAAGGGAGATGGGGCATGAAGTTATTTCTAGGAGTTGGACACATACCAAGTTTAGCTCAGTTCTGGGCATCTTTGAAATACCTATACAAACGTGTTCCTACTTAGTAACTTGCATCTTTGAATGAGAATGTGCTTGCTTACAGCAACGTGCTATATGTTCTGAATGCCCGAATTGGGAATCTGTGTCAAAACTCTGTTAGGAATTATGTGATCCTTACTAGCTGGAAGTAAGGGAGATGGGGCATGAAGTTATTTCTAGGAGTTGGACACATACCAAGTTTAGCTCAGTTCTGGGCATCTTTGAAATACCTATACAAACTTGTTCCTACATAGTAACTTGCAACTTTGAATGAGAATGTGCTTGCTTACAGCAACGTGCTATATGTTCTGAATGCCCGAATTGGGAATCTGTGTCAAAACTCTGTTAGGAATTATGTGATCCTTACTAGCTGGAAGTAAGGGAGATGGGGCATGAAGTTATTTCTAGGAGTTGGACACATACCAAGTTTAGCTCAGTTCTGGGCATCTTTGAAATACCTATACAAACTTGTTCCTACATAGTAACTTGCAACTTTGAATGAGAATGTGCTTGCTTACAGCAACGTGCTATATGTTCTGAATGCCCGAATTGGGAATCTGTGTCAAAACTTTGTTAGGAATTATGCGATCCTTACTAGTTGGAAGTAAGGGAGATGGGGCATGAAGTTATTTCTAGGAGTTGGACACATACCAAGTTTAGCTCAGTTCTGGGCATCTTTGAAATACCTATACAAACTTGTTCCTACATAGTAACTTGCAACTTTGAATGAGAATGTGCTTGCTTACAGCAACGTGCTATATGTTCTGAATGCCCGAATTGGGAATCTGTGTCAAAACTTTGTTAGGAATTATGTGATCCTTACTAGCTGGAAGTAAGGGAGATGGGGCATGAAGTTATTTCTAGGAGTTTGACACATACCAAGTTTAGCTCAGTTCTGGGCATCTTTGAAATACCTATACAAACTTGTTCCTACATAGTAACTTGCAACTTTGAATGAGAATGTGCTTGCTTACAGCAACGTGCTATATGTTCTGAATGCCCGAATTGGGAATCTGTGTCAAAACTTTGTTAGGAATTATGCGATCCTTACTAGCTGGAAGTAAGGGAGATGGGGCATGAAGTTATTTCTTGGAGTTGGACACATACCAAGTTTAGCTCAGTTCTGGGCATCTTTGAAATACCTATACAAACTTGTTCCTACATAGTAACTTGCAACTTTGAATGAGAATGTGCTTGCTTGCAGCAACGTGCTATATGTTCTGAAGGCCGAATAGTGAATCTGTGCCAAACTTTGTTAGGAATTATGCGATCCTTACTAGCTGGAAGTAAGGGAGATGGGGCATGAAGTTATTTCTAGGAGTTGGACACATACCAAGCTTAGCTCAGTTCTGGGCATCTTTGAAATACCTATACAAACTTGTTCTTACATAGTAACTTGCATCTTTGAATGAGAATGTGCTTGCTTACAGCAACGTGCTATATGTTCTGAATGCCCGAATTGGCAATCTGTGTCAAAACTTTGTTAGGAATTATGTGATCCTTACTAGCTGGAAGTAAGGGAGATGGGGCATGAAGTTATTTCTTGGAGTTGGAGACATACCAAGTTTAGCTCAGTTCTGGGCATCTTTGAAATACCTATACAAACTTGTTCCTACATAGTAACTTGCAACTTTGAATGAGAATGTGCTTGCTCGCAGCAACGTGCTATATGTTCTGAATGCCCGATTTGGGAATCTGTGTCAAAACTTTGTTAGGAATTATGCGATCCTTACTAGCTGGAAGTAAGGGAGATGGGGCATGAAGTTATTTCTAGGAGTTGGACACATACCAAGTTTAGCTCAGTTCTGGGCATCTTTGAAATACCTATACAAACGTGTTCCTACTTAGTAACTTGCATCTTTGAATGAGAATGTGCTTGCTCGCAGCAACGTGCTATATGTTCTGAATGCCCGAATTGGGAATCTGTGTCAAAACTTGGTAGGAATTATGCGATCCTTACTAGCTGGAAGTAAGGGAGATGGGGCATGAAGTTATTTCTAGGAGTTGGACACATACCAAGTTTAGCTCAGTTCTGGGCATCTTTGAAATACCTATACAAACTTGTTCCTACATAGTAACTTGCAACTTTGAATGAGAATGTGCTTGCTTACAGCAACGTGCTATATGTTCTGAATGCCCGAATTGGGAATCTGTGTCAAAACTTTGTTAGGAAGTATGCGATCCTTACTAGCTGGAAGTAAGGGAGATGGGGCATGAAGTTATTTCTAGGAGTTGGACACATACCAAGTTTAGCTCAGTTCTGGGCATCTTTGAAATACCTATACAAACTTGTTCCTACATAGTAACTTGCAACTTTGAATGAGAATGTGCTTGCTTACAGCAACGTGCTATATGTTCTGAATGCCCGAATTGGGAATCTGTGTCAAAACTTTGTTAGGAATTATGCGATCCTTACTAGCTGGAAGTAAGGGAGATGGGGCATGAAGTTATTTCTAGGAGTTGGACACATACCAAGTTTAGCTCAGTTCTGGGCATCTTTGAAATACCTATACAAACTTGTTCCTACATAGTAACTTGCAACTTTGAATGAGAATGTGCTTGCTTACAGCAACGTGCTATATGTTCTGAATGCCCGAATTGGGAATCTGTGTCAAAACTTTGTTAGGAATTATGTGATCCTTACTAGCTGGCAGTAAGGGAGATGGGGCATGAAGTTATTTCTAGGAGTTGGACACATACCAAGTTTAGCTCAGTTCTGGGCATCTTTGAAATACCTATACAAAGTTGTTCCTACATAGTAACTTGCAACTTTGAATGAGAATGTGCTTGCTTACAGCAACGTGCTATATGTTCTGAAAGCCCGAATTGGGAATCTGTGTCAAAACTTTGTTAGGAATTATGCGATCCTTACTAGCTGGAAGTAAGGGAGATGGCGCATGAAGTTATTTCTTGGAGTTGGACACATAGCAAGTTTAGCTCAGTTCTGGGCATCTTTGAAATACCTATACAAACTTGTTCCTACATAGTAACTTGCAACTTTGAATGAGAATGTGCTTGCTTGCAGCAACGTGCTATATGTTCTGAATGCCCGAATAGTGAATCTGTGCCAAACTTTGTTAGGAAGTATGCGATCCTTACTAGCTGGAAGTAAGGGAGATGGGGCATGAAATTATTTCTAGGAGTTGGACACATACCAAGTTTAGCTCAGTTCTGGGCATCTTTGAAATACCTATACAAACTTGTTCCTACATAGTAACTTGCATCTTTGAATGAGAATGTGCTTGCTTACAGCAACGTGCTATATGTTCTGAATGCCCGAATTGGCAATCTGTGTCAAAACTTTGTTAGAAATTATGTGATCCTTACTAGCTGGAAGTAAGGGAGATGGGGCATGAAGTTATTTCTAGGAGTTGGACACATACCAAGTTTAGCTCAGTTCTGGGCATCTTTGAAATACCTATACAAACTTGTTCCTACCTAGTAACTTGCAACTTTGAATGAAAATGTGCTTGCTTACAGCAACGTGCTATATGTTCTGAATGCCCGAATTGGCAATCTGTGTCAAAACTTTGTTAGGAATTATGTGATCCTTACTAGCTGGAAGTAAGGGAGATGGGGCATGAAGTTATTTCTAGGAGTTGGACACATACCAAGTTTAGCTCAGTTCTGGGCATCTTTGAAATACCTATACAAACTTGTTGCTACATAGTAACTTGCATCTTTGAATGAGAATCTGCTTGCTTACAGCAACGTGCTATATGTTCTGAATGCCCGAATTGGGAATCTGTGTCAAAACTGTTAGGAATTATGTGATCCTTACTAGCTGGAAGTAAGGGAGATGGGGCATGAAGTTATTTCTAGGAGTTGGACACATACCAAGTTTAGCTCAGTTCTGGGCATCTTTGAAATACCTATACAAACTTGTTCCTACATAGTAACTTGCAACTTTGAATGAGAATGTGCTTGCTTACAGCAACGTGCTATATGTTCTGAATGCCCGAATTGGGAATCTGTGTCAAAACTTTGTTAGGAATTATGTGATCCTTACTAGCTGGAAGTAAGGGAGATGGGGCATGAAGTTATTTCTAGGAGTTGGACACATACCAAGTTTAGCTCAGTTCTGGGCATCTTTGAAATACCTATACAAACTTGTTCCTACATAGTAACTTGCAACTTTGAATGAGAATGTGCTTGCTTACAGCAACGTGCTATATGTTCTGAATGCCCGAATTGGGAATCTGTGTCAAAACTTTGTTAGGAATTATGCGATCCTTACTAGCTGGAAGTAAGGGAGATGGGGCATGAAGTTATTTCTAGGAGTTGGACACATACCAAGTTTAGCTCAGTTCTGGGCATCTTTGAAATACCTATACAAACTTGTTCCTACATAGTAACTTGCAACTTTGAATGAGAATGTGCTTGCTTACAGCAACGTGCTATATGTTCTGAATGCCCGAATTGGGAAACTGTGTCAAAACTTTGTTAGGAATTATGCGATCCTTACTAGCTGGAAGTAAGGGAGATGGGGCATGAAGTTATTTCTAGGAGTTGGACACATACCAAGTTTAGCTCAGTTCTGGGCATCTTTGAAATACCTATACAAACTTGTTCCTACATAGTAACTTGCAACTTTGAATGAGAATGTGCTTGCTTACAGCAACGTGCTATATGTTCTGAATGCCCGAATTGGGAATCTGTGTCAAAACTTTGTTAGGAATTATGCGATCCTTACTAGCTGGAAGTAAGGGAGATGGGGCATGAAGTTATTTCTAGGAGTTGGACACATACCAAGTTTAGCTCAGTTCTGGGCATCTTTGAAATACCTATACAAACTTGTTCCTACATAGTAACTTGCATCTTTGAATGAGAATCTTCTTGCTTACAGCAACGTGCTATATGTTCTGAATGCCCGAATTGGGAATCTGTGTCAAAACTTTGTTAGGAATTATGCGATCCTTACTAGCTGGAAGTAAGGGAGATGGGGCATGAAGTTATTTCTAGGAGTTGGACACATACCAAGTTTAGCTCAGTTCTGGGCATCTTTGAAATACCTATACAAACTTGTTCCTACATAGTAACTTGCATCTTTGAATGAGAATCTGCTTGCTTACAGCAACGTGCTATATGTTCTGAATGCCCGAATTGGGAATCTGTGTCAAAACTTTGTTAGGAATGATGCGATCCTTACTAGCTGGAAGTAAGGGAGATGGGGCATGAAGTTATTTCTAGGAGTTGGACACATACCAAGTTTAGCTCAGTTCTGGGCATCTTTGAAATACCTATACAAACTTGTTCCTACATAGTAACTTGCATCTTTGAATGAGAATCTGCTTGCTTACAGCAACGTGCTATATGTTCTGAATGCCCGAATTTGGAATCTGTGTCAAAACTGTTAGGAATTATGTGATCCTTACTAGCTGGAAGTAAGGGAGATGGGGCATGAAGTTATTTCTAGGAGTTGGACACATACCAAGTTTAGCTCAGTTCTGGGCATCTTTGAAATACCTATACAAACTTGTTCCTACATAGTAACTTGCATCTTTGAATGAAAATGTGATTGCTTACAGCAACGTGCTATATGTTCTGAATGCCCGAATTGGGAATCTGTGTCAAAACTGTTAGGAATTATGTGATCCTTACTAGCTGGAAGTAAGGGAGATGGGGCATGAAGTTATTTCTAGGAGTTGGACACATACCAAGTTTAGCTCAGTTCTGGGCATCTTTGAAATACCTATACAAACTTGTTCCTACATAGTAACTTGCAACTTTGAATGAAAATGTGATTGCTTACAGCAACGTGCTATATGTTCTGAATGCCCGAATTGGGAATCTGTGTCAAAACTTTGTTAGGAATTATGTGATCCTTACTAGCTGGAAGTAAGGGAGATGGGGCATGAAGTTATTTCTAGGAGTTGGACACATACCAAGTTTAGCTCAGTTCTGGGCATCTTTGAAATACCTATACCAACTTGTTCCTACATAGTAACTTGCAACTTTGAATGAGAATGTGCTTGCTTACAGCAACGTGCTATATGTTCTGAATGCCCGATTTGGGAATCTGTGTCAAAACTTTGTTAGGAATTATGTGATCCTTACTAGCTGGAAGAAAGGGAGATGGGGCATGAAGTTATTTCTTGGAGTTGGACACAAACCAAGTTTAGCTCAGTTCTGGGCATCTTTGAAATACCTATACAAACTTGTTCCTACATAGTAACTTGCAACTTTGAATGAAAATGTGCTTGCTCGCAGCAACGTGCTATATGTTCTGAATGCCCGAATTGGGAATCTGTGTCAAAACTTTGTTAGGAATTATGTGATCCTTACTAGCTGGAAGTAAGGGAGATGGGGCATGAAGTTATTTCTTGGAGTTGGAGACATACCAAGTTTAGCTCAGTTCTGGGCATCTTTGAAATACCTATACAAACTTGTTCCTACATAGTAACTTGCAACTTTGAATGAGAATGTGCTTGCTCGCAGCAACGTGCTATATGTTCTGAATGCCCGATTTGGGAATCTGTGTCAAAACTTTGTTAGGAATTATGCGATCCTTACTAGCTGGAAGTAAGGGAGATGGGGCATGAAGTTATTTCTAGGAGTTGGACACATACCAAGTTTAGCTCAGTTCTGGGCATCTTTGAAATACCTATACAAACGTGTTCCTACTTAGTAACTTGCATCTTTGAATGAGAATGTGCTTGCTCGCAGCAACGTGCTATATGTTCTGAATGCCCGAATTGGGAATCTGTGTCAAAACTTTGTTAGGAATTATGCGATCCTTACTAGCTGGAAGTAAGGGAGATGGGGCATGAAGTTATTTCTAGGAGTTGGACACATACCAAGTTTAGCTCAGTTCTGGGCATCTTTGAAATACCTATACAAACTTGTTCCTACATAGTAACTTGCATCTTTGAATGAGAATGTGCTTGCTTACAACAACGTGCTATATGTTCTGAATGCCCGAATTGGGAATCTGTGTCAAAACTTTGTTAGGAATTATGCGATCCTTACTAGCTGGAAGTAAGGGAGATGGGGCATGAAGTTATTTCTAGGAGTTGGACACATACCAAGTTTAGCTCAGTTCTGGGCATCTTTGAAATACCTATACAAACTTGTTCCTACATAGTAACTTGCAACTTTGAATGAGAATGTGCTTGCTTACAGCAACGTGCTATATGTTCTGAATGCCCGAATTGGGAATCTGTGTCAAAACTTTGTTAGGAATTATGTGATCCTTACTAGCTGGAAGTAAGGGAGATGGGGCATGAAGTTATTTCTAGGAGTTGGACACATACCAAGTTTAGCTCAGTTCTGGGCATCTTTGAAATACCTATACAAACTTGTTCCTACATAGTAACTTGCAACTTTGAATGAGAATGTGCTTGCTTACAGCAACGTGCTATATGTTCTGAATGCCCGAATTGGGAATCTGTGTCAAAACTTTGTTAGGAATTATGTGATCCTTACTAGCTGGAAGTAAGGGAGATGGGGCATGAAGTTATTTCTAGGAGTTGGACACATACCAAGTTTAGCTCAGTTCTGGGCATCTTTGAAATACCTATACAAACTTGTTCCTACATAGTAACTTGCATCTTTGAATGAGAATGTGCTTGCTTACAGCAACGTGCTATATGTTCTGAATGCCCGAATTGGCAATCTGTGTCAAAACTTTGTTAGGAATTATGTGATCCTTACTAGCTGGAAGTAAGGGAGATGGGGCATGTAGTTATTTCTAGGAGTTGGACACATACCAAGTTTAGCTCAGTTCTGGGCATCTTTGAAATACCTATACAAACTTGTTCCTACATAGTAACTTGCAACTTTGAATGAGAATGTGCTTGCTTACAGCAACGTGCTATATGTTCTGAATGCCCGAATTGGGAATCTGTGTCAAAACTTTGTTAGGAATTATGTGATCCTTACTAGCTGGAAGTAAGGGAGATGGGGCATGAAGTTATTTCTAGGAGTTGGACACATACCAAGTTTAGCTCAGTTCTGGGCATCTTTGAAATACCTATACAAACTTGTTCCTACATAGTAACTTGCAACATTAATGAGAATGTGCTTGCTTACAGCAACGTGCTATATGTTCTGAATGCCCGAATTGGGAATCTGTGTCAAAACTTTGTTAGGAATTATGTGATCCTTACTAGCTGGAAGTAAGGGAGATGGGGCATGAAGTTATTTCTAGGAGTTGGACACATACCAAGTTTAGCTCAGTTCTGGGCATCTTTGAAATACCTATACAAACTTGTTGCTACATAGTAACTTGCAACTTTGAATGAGAATGTGCTTGCTTACAGCAACGTGCTATATGTTCTGAATGCCCGAATTGGGAATCTGTGTCAAAACTTTGTTAGGAATTATGTGATCCTTACTAGCTGGAAGTAAGGGAGATGGGGCATGAAGTTATTTCTAGGAGTTGGACACATACCAAGTTTTGCTCAGTTCTGGGCATCTTTGAAATACCTATACAAACTTTTTCCTACATAGTAACTTGCATCTTTGAATGAGAATCTGCTTGCTTACAGCAACGTGCTATATGTTCTGAATGCCCGAATTGGGAATCTGTGTCAAAACTTTGTTAGGAATTATGTGATCCTTACTAGCTGGAAGTAAGGGAGATGGGGCATGAAGTTATTTCTAGGAGTTGGACACATACCAAGTTTAGCTCAGTTCTGGGCATCTTTGAAATACCTATACAAACTTGTTCCTACATAGTAACTTGCATCTTTGAATGAGAATGTGCTTGCTTACATCAACGTGCTATATGTTCTGAATGCCCGAATTGGGAATTTGTGTCAAAACTTTGTTAGGAATTATGTGATCCTTACTAGCTGGAAGTAAGGGAGATGGGGCATGAAGTTATTTCTAGGAGTTGGACACCTACCAAGTTTAGCTCAGTTCTGGGCATCTTTGAAATACCTATACAAACTTGTTCCTACATAGTAACTTGCATCTTTGAATGAGAATGTGCTTGCTTACAGCAACGTGCTATATGTTCTGAATGCCCGAATTGGGAATCTGTGTCAAAACTTTGTTAGGAATTATGTGATCCTTACTAGCTGGAAGTAAGGGAGATGGGGCATGAAGTTATTTCTAGGAGTTGGACACATACCAAGTTTAGCTCAGTTCTGGGCATCTTTGAAATACCTATACAAACTTGTTCCTACATAGTAACTTGCATCTTTGAATGAGAATGTGCTTGCTTACAGCAACGTGCTATATGTTCTGATTGCCCGAATTGGCAATCTGTGTCAAAACTTTGTTAGGAATTATGTGATCCTTACTAGCTGGAAGTAAGGGAGATGGGGCATGAAGTTATTTCTAGGAGTTGGACACCTACCAAGTTTAGCTCAGTTCTGGGCATCTTTGATATACCTATACAAACTTGTTCCTACATAGTAACTTGCATCTTTGAATGAGAATGTGCTTGCTTACAGCAACGTGCTATATGTTCTGAATGCCCGAATTGGGAAATTGTGTCAAAACTTTGTTAGGAATTATGTGATCCTTACTAGCTGGAAGTAAGGGAGATGGGGCATGAAGTTATTTCTAGGAGTTGGACACATACCAAGTTTAGCTCAGTTCTGGGCATCTTTGAAATACCTATACAAACTTGTTCCTACATAGTAACTTGCATCTTTGAATGAGAATCTGCTTGCTTACAGCAACGTGCTATATGTTCTGAATGCCCGAATTGGGAATCTGTGTCAAAACTTTGTTAGGAATTATGTGATCCTTACTAGCTGGAAGTAAGGGAGATGGGGCATGAAGTTATTTCTAGGAGTTGGACACATACCAAGTTTAGCTCAGTTCTGGGCATCTTTGAAATACCTATACAAACTTGTTCCTACATAGTAACTTGCATCTTTGAATGAGAATGTGCTTGCTTACAGCAACGTGCTATATGTTCTGAATGCCCGAATTGGGAATCTGTGTCAAAACTTTGTTAGGAATTATGTGATCCTTACTAGCTGGAAGTAAGGGAGATGGGGCATGAAGTTATTTCTAGGAGTTGGACACCTACCAAGTTTAGCTCAGTTCTGGGCATCTTTGAAATACCTATACAAACTTGTTCCTACATAGTAACTTGCATCTTTGAATGAGAATGTGCTTGCTTACAGCAACGTGCTATATGTTCTGAATGCCCGAATTGGGAATCTGTGTCAAAACTTTGTTAGGAATTATGTGATCCTTACTAGCTGGAAGTAAGGGAGATGGGGCATGAAGTTATTTCTGGGAGTTGGACACATACCAAGTTTAGCTCAGTTCTGGGCATCTTTGAAATACCTATACAAACTTGTTCCTACATAGTAACTTGCATCTTTGAATGAGAATCTGCTTGCTTACAGCAACGTGCTATATGTTCTGAATGCCCGAATTGGGAATCTGTGTCAAAACTTTGTTAGGAATTATGTGATCCTTACTAGCTGGAAGTAAGGGAGATGGGGCATGAAGTTATTTCTAGGAGTTGGACACATACCAAGTTTAGCTCAGTTCTGGGCATCTTTGAAATACCTATACAAACTTGTTCCTACATAGTAACTTGCAACTTTGAATGAGAATGCGCTTGCTTACAGCAACGTGCTATATGTTCTGAATGCCTGAATTGGGAATCTGTGTCAAAACTTTGTTAGGAATTATGTGATCCTTACTAGCTGGAAGTAAGGGAGATGGGGCATGAAGTTATTTCTAGGAGTTGGACACATACCAAGTTTAGCTCAGTTCTGGGCATCTTTGAAATACCTATACAAACTTGTTCCTACATAGTAACTTGCAACTTTGAATGAGAATGTGCTTGCTTACAGCAACGTGCTATATGTTCTGAATGCCCGAATTGGGAATCTGTGTCAAAACTTTGTTAGGAATTATGTGATCCTTACTAGCTGGAAGTAAGGGAGATGGGGCATGAAGTTATTTCTAGGAGTTGGACACATACCAAGTTTAGCTCAGTTCCGGGCATCTTTGAAATACCTATACAAACTTGTTCCTACATAGTAACTTGCAACTTTGAATGAGAATGTGCTTGCTTACAGCAACGTGCTATATGTTCTGAATGCCCGAATTGGGAATCTGTGTCAAAACTTTGTTAGCAATTATGTGATCCTTACTAGCTGGAAGTAAGGGAGATGGGGCATGAAGTTATTTCTAGGAGTTGGACACATACCAAGTTTAGCTCAGTTCCGGGCATCTTTGAAATACCTATACAAACTTGTTCCTACATAGTAACTTGCATCTTTGAATGAGAATGTGCTTGCTTACAGCAACGTGCTATATGTTCTGAATGCCCGAATTGGGAATCTGTGTCAAAACTTTGTTAGGAATTATGTGATCCTTACTAGCTGGAAGTAAGGGAGATGGGGCATGAAGTTATTTCTAGGAGTTGGACACATACCAAGTTTAGCTCAGTTCTGGGCATCTTTGAAATACCTATACAAACTTGTTCCTACATAGTAACTTGCATCTTTGAATGAGAATGTGCTTGCTTACAGCAACGTGCTATATGTTCTGAATGCCCGAATTGGGAATCTGTGTCAAAACTTTGTTAGGAATTATGTGATCCTTACTAGCTGGAAGTAAGGGAGATGGGGCATGAAGTTATTTCTAGGAGTTGGACACATACCAAGTTTAGCTCAGTTCCGGGCTCTTTGAAATACCTATACAAACTTGTTGCTACATAGTAACTTGCATCTTTGAATGAGAATGTGCTTGCTTACAGCAACGTGCTATATGTTCTGAATGCCCGAATTGGGAATCTGTGTCAAAACTTTGTTAGGAATTATGTGATCCTTACTAGCTGGAAGTAAGGGAGATGGGGCATGAAGTTATTTCTAGGAGTTGGACACATACCAAGTTTAGCTCAGTTCCGGACATCTTTGAAATACCTATACAAACTTGTTCCTACATAGTAACTTGCATCTTTGAATGAGAATGTGCTTGCTTACAGCAACGTGCTATATGTTCTGAATGCCCGAATTGGGAATCTGTGTCAAAACTTTGTTAGGAATTATGTGATCCTTACTAGCTGGAAGTAAGGGAGATGGGGCATGAAGTTATTTCTAGGAGTTGGACACATACCAAGTTTAGCTCAGTTCCGGACATCTTTGAAATACCTATACAAACTTGTTCCTACATAGTAACTTGCATCTTTGAATGAAAATGTGATTGCTTACAGCAACGTGCTATATGTTCTGAATGCCCGAATTGGGAATCTGTGTCAAAACTTTGTTAGGAATTATGTGATCCTTACTAGCTGGAAGTAAGGGAGATGGGGCATGAAGTTATTTCTAGGAGTTGGACACATACCAAGTTTAGCTCAGTTCTGGGCATCTTTGAAATACCTATACAAACTTGTTCCTACATAGTAACTTGCATCTTTGAATGAGAATGTGCTTGCTTACAGCAACGTGCTATATGTTCTGAATGCCCGAATTGGGAATCTGTGTCAAAACTTTGTTAGGAATTATGTGATCCTTACTAGCTGGAAGTAAGGGAGATGGGGCATGAAGTTATTTCTAGGAGTTGGACACATACCAAGTTTAGCTCAGTTCTGG
This sequence comes from Diceros bicornis minor, assembly GCF_020826845.1. Taxonomy (NCBI): domain Eukaryota; kingdom Metazoa; phylum Chordata; class Mammalia; order Perissodactyla; family Rhinocerotidae; genus Diceros; species Diceros bicornis. The sequence goes on along the minus strand of NW_026690920.1, from coordinate 96,228 downwards.
GCATCTTTGAAATACCTATACAAACTTGTTCCTACATAGTAACTTGCATCTTTGAATGAGAATGTGCTTGCTTACAGCAACGTGCTATATGTTCTGAATGCCCGAATTGGGAATCTGTGTCAAAACTTTGTTAGGAATTATGTGATCCTTACTAGCTGGAAGTAAGGGAGATGGGGCATGAAGTTATTTCTAGGAGTTGGACACCTACCAAGTTTAGCTCAGTTCTGGGCATTTTGAAATACCTATACAAACTTGTTCCTACATAGTAACTTGCATCTTTGAATGAGAATGTGCTTGCTTACAGCAACGTGCTATATGTTCTGAATGCCCGAATTGGGAATCTGTGTCAAAACTTTGTTAGGAATTATGTGATCCTTACTAGCTGGAAGTAAGGGAGATGGGGCATGAAGTTATTTCTAGGAGTTGGACACATACCAAGTTTAGCTCAGTTCTGGGCATCTTTGAAATACCTATACAAACTTGTTCCTACATAGTAACTTGCATCTTTGAATGAGAATGTGCTTGCTTACAGCAACGTGCTATATGTTCTGATTGCCCGAATTGGCAATCTGTGTCAAAACTTTGTTAGGAATTATGTGATCCTTACTAGCTGGAAGTAAGGGAGATGGGGCATGAAGTTATTTCTAGGAGTTGGACACATAGCAAGTTTAGCTCAGTTCTGGGCATCTTTGAAATACCTATACAAACTTGTTCCTACATAGTAACTTGCATCTTTGAATGAGAATCTGCTTGCTTACAGCAACGTGCTATATGTTCTGAATGCCCGAATTGGGAATCTGTGTCAAAACTTTGTTAGGAATTATGTGATCCTTACTAGCTGGAAGTAAGGGAGATGGGGCATGAAGTTATTTCTAGGAGTTGGACACATACCAAGTTTAGCTCAGTTCTGGGCATCTTTGAAATACCTATACAAACTTGTTCCTACATAGTAACTTGCAACTTTGAATGAGAATACGCTTGCTTACAGCAACGTGCTATATGTTCTGAATGCCCGAATTGGGAATCTGTGTCAAAACTTTGTTAGGAATTATGTGATCCTTACTAGCTGGAAGTAAGGGAGATGGGGCATGAAGTTATTTCTAGGAGTTGGACACATACCAAGTTTAGCTCAGTTCTGGGCATCTTTGAAATACCTATACAAACTTGTTCCTACATAGTAACTTGCAACTTTGAATGAGAATACGCTTGCTTACAGCAACGTGCTATATGTTCTGAATGCCCGAATTGGGAATCTGTGTCAAAACTTTGTTAGGAATTATGTGATCCTTACTAGCTGGAAGTAAGGGAGATGGGGCATGAAGTTATTTCTAGGAGTTGGACACATACCAAGTTTAGCTCAGTTCTGGGCATCTTTGAAATACCTATACAAACTTGTTCCTACATAGTAACTTGCAACTTTGAATGAGAATGTGCTTGCTTACAGCAACGTGCTATATGTTCTGAATGCCCGAATTGGGAATCTGTGTCAAAACTTTGTTAGGAATTATGTGATCCTTACTAGCTGGAAGTAAGGGAGATGGGGCATGAAGTTATTTCTAGGAGTTGGACACATACCAAGTTTAGCTCAGTTCTGGGCATCTTTGAAATACCTATACAAACTTGTTCCTACATAGTAACTTGCATCTTTGAATGAGAATGTGCTTGCTTACAGCAACGTGCTATATGTTCTGAATGCCCGAATTGGGAATCTGTGTCAAAACTTTGTTAGGAATTATGTGATCCTTACTAGCTGGAAGTAAGGGAGATGGGGCATGAAGTTATTTCTAGGAGTTGGACACATACCAAGTTTAGCTCAGTTCTGGGCATCTTTGAAATACCTATACAAACTTTTTCCTACATAGTAACTTGCATCTTTGAATGAGAATGTGCTTGCTTACAGCAACGTGCTATATGTTCTGAATGCCCGAATTGGGAATCTGTGTCAAAACTTTGTTAGGAATTATGTGATCCTTACTAGCTGGAAGTAAGGGAGATGGGGCATGAAGTTATTTCTAGGAGTTGGACACATACCAAGTTTAGCTCAGTTCTGGGCATCTTTGAAATACCTATACAAACTTGTTGCTACATAGTAACTTGCAACTTTGAATGAGAATGTGCTTGCTTACAGCAACGTGCTATATGTTCTGAATGCCCGAATTGGGAATCTGTGTCAAAACTTTGTTAGGAATTATGTGATCCTTACTAGCTGGAAGTAAGGGAGATGGGGCATGAAGTTATTTCTAGGAGTTGGACACATACCAAGTTTAGCTCAGTTCTGGGCATCTTTGAAATACCTATACAAACTTGTTCCTACATAGTAACTTGCATCTTTGAATGAGAATGTGCTTGCTTACAGCAACGTGCTATATGTTCTGAATGCCCGAATTGGGAATCTGTGTCAAAACTTTGTTAGGAATTATGTGATGCTTACTAGCTGGAAGTAAGGGAGATGGGGCATGAAGTTATTTCTAGGAGTTGGACACATACCAAGTTTAGCTCAGTTCTGGGCATCTTTGAAATACCTATACAAACTTGTTCCTACATAGTAACTTGCATCTTTGATTGAGAATGTGCTTGCTTACAGCAACGTGCTATATGTTCTGAATGCCCGAATTGGGAATCTGTGTCAAAACTTTGTTAGGAATTATGTGATCCTTACTAGCTGGAAGTAAGGGAGATGGGGCATGAAGTTATTTCTAGGAGTTGGACACATACCAAGTTTAGCTCAGTTCTGGGCATCTTTGAAATACCTATACAAACTTGTTCCTACATAGTAACTTGCATCTTTGAATGAGAATGTGCTTGCTTACAGCAACGTGCTATATGTTCTGAATGCCCGAATTGGGAATCTGTGTCAAAACTTTGTTAGGAATTATGTGATCCTTACTAGCTGGAAGTAAGGGAGATGGGGCATGAAGTTATTTCTAGGAGTTGGACACATACCAAGTTTAGCTCAGTTCTGGGCATCTTTGAAATACCTATACAAACTTGTTCCTACATAGTAACTTGCATCTTTGAATGAGAATGTGCTTGCTTACAGCAACGTGCTATATGTTCTGAATGCCCGAATTGGGAATCTGTGTCAAAACTTTGTTAGGAATTATGTGATCCTTACTAGCTGGAAGTAAGGGAGATGGGGCATGAAGTTATTTCTAGGAGTTGGACACATACCAAGTTTAGCTCAGTTCTGGGCATCTTTGAAATACCTATACAAACTTGTTCCTACATAGTAACTTGCATCTTTAATGAGAATCTGCTTGCTTACAGCAACGTGCTATATGTTCTGAATGCCCGAATTGGCAATCTGTGTCAAAACATTGTTAGGAATTATGTGATCCTTACTAGCTGGAAGTAAGGGAGATGGGGCATGAAGTTATTTCTAGGAGTTGGACACATACCAAGTTTAGCTCAGTTCTGGGCATCTTTGAAATACCTATACAAACTTGTTCCTACATAGTAACTTGCAACTTTGAATGAGAATGTGCTTGCTTACAGCAACGTGCTATATGTTCTGAATGCCCGAATTGGGAATCTGTGTCAAAACTTTGTTAGGAATTATGTGATCCTTACTAGCTGGAAGTAAGGGAGATGGGGCATGAAGTTATTTCTAGGAGTTGGACACATACCAAGTTTAGCTCAGTTCTGGGCATCTTTGAAATACCTATACAAACTTGTTCCTACCTAGTAACTTGCATCTTTGAATGAGAATCTGCTTGCTTACAGCAACGTGCTATATGTTCTGAATGCCCGAATTGGCAATCTGTGTCAAAACTTTGTTAGGAATTATGTGATCCTTACTAGCTGGAAGTAAGGAGATGGGGCATGAAGTTATTTCTAGGAGTTGGACACATACCAAGTTTAGCTCAGTTCTGGGCATCTTTAAATACCTATACAAACTTGTTCCTACATAGTAACTTGCAACTTTGAATGAAAATGTGATTGCTTACAGCAACGTGCTATATGTTCTGAATGCCCGAATTGGGAATCTGTGTCAAAACTTTGTTAGGAATTATGTGATCCTTACTAGCTGGAAATAAGGGAGATGGGGCATGAAGTTATTTCTAGGAGTTGGACACATACCAAGTTTAGCTCAGTTCTGGGCATCTTTGAAATACCTATACAAACTTGTTCCTACATAGTAACTTGCAACTTTGAATGAGAATCTGCTTGCTTGCAGCAACGTGCTATATGTTCTGAATGCCCGAATTGGGAATCTGTGTCAAAACTTTGTTAGGAATTATGTGATCCTTACTAGCTGGAAGTAAGGGAGATGGGGCATGAAGTTATTTCTTGGAGTTGGAGACATACCAAGTTTAGCTCAGTTCTGGGCATCTTTGAAATACCTATACAAACTTGTTCCTACATAGTAACTTGCAACTTTGAATGAGAATGTGCTTGCTTGCAGCAACGTGCTATATGTTCTGAATGCCCGATTTGGGAATCTGTGTCAAAACTTTGTTAGGAATTATGTGATCCTTACAAGCTGGAAGTAAGGGAGATGGAGCATGAAGTTATTTCTAGGAGTTGGACACATACCAAGTTTAGCTCAGTTCTGGGCATCTTTGAAATACCTATACAAACTTGTTCCTACTTAGTAACTTGCATCTTTGAATGAGAATGTGCTTGCTTACAGCAACGTGCTATATGTTCTGAATGCCCGAATTGACAATCTGTGTCAAAACTTTGTTAGGAATTATGTGATCCTTACTAGCTGGAAGTAAGGGAGATGGGGCATGAAGTTATTTCTAGGAGTTGGACACATACCAAATTTAGCTCAGTTCTGGGCATCTTTGAAATACCTATACAAACTTGTTCCTACATAGTAACTTGCATCTTTGAATGAGAATCTGCTTGCTTACAGCAACGTGCTATATGTTCTGAATGCCCGAATTGGGAATCTGTGTCAAAACTTTGTTAGGAATTATGTGATCCTTACTAGCTGGAAGTAAGGGAGATGGGGCATGAAGTTATTTCTAGGAGTTGGACACATACCAAGTTTAGCTCAGTTCTGGGCATCTTTGAAATACCTATACAAACTTGTTCCTACATAGTAACATGCATCTTTGAATGAGAATCAGCTTGCTTACAGCAACGTGCTATATGTTCTGAATGCCCGAATTGGGAATCTGTGTCAAAACTTTGTTAGGAATTATGTGATCCTTACTAGCTGGAAGTAAGGGAGATGGGGCATGAAGTTATTTCTAGGAGTTGGACACATACCAAGTTTAGCTCAGTTCTGGGCATCTTTGAAATACCTATACAAACTTGTTCCTACATAGTAACTTGCAACTTTGAATGAGAATGTGCTTGCTTACAGCAACGTGCTATATGTTCTGAATGCCCGAATTGGCAATCTGTGTAAAAACTTTGTTAGGAATTATGTGATCCTTACTAGCTGGAAGTAAGGGAGATGGGGCATGAAGTTATTTCTAGGAGTTGGACACATACCAAGTTTAGCTCAGTTCTGGGCATCTTTGAAATACCTATACAAACTTGTTCCTACATCGTAACTTGCATCTTTGAATGAGAATGTGCTTGCTTACAGCAACGTGCTATATGTTCTGAATGCCCGAATTGGCAATCTGTGTCAAAACTTTGTTAGGAATTATGTGATCCTTACTAGCTGGAAGTAAGGGAGATGGGGCATGAAGTTATTTCTAGGAGTTGGACACATACCAAGTTTAGCTCAGTTCTGGGCATCTTTGAAATACCTATACAAACTTGTTCCTACATAGTAACTTGCATCTTTGAATGAGAATGTGCTTGCTTACAGCAACGTGCTATATGTTCTGAATGCCCGAATTGGGAATCTGTGTCAAATCTTTGTTAGGAATTATGTGATCCTTACTAGCTGGAAGTAAGGGAGATGGGGCATGAAGTTATTTCTAGGAGTTGGACACATACCAAGTTTAGCTCAGTTCTGGGCATCTTTGAAATACCTATACAAACTTGTTCCTACATAGTAACTTGCAACTTTGAATGAGAATGTGCTTGCTTACAGCAACGTGCTATATGTTCCGAATGCCCATATTGGGAATCTGTGTCAAAACTTTGTTAGGAATTATGTGATCCTTACTAGCTGGAAGTAAGGGAGATGGGGCATGAAGTTATTTCTAGGAGTTGGACACATACCAAGTTTAGCTCAGTTCTGGGCATCTTTGAAATACCTATACAAACTTGTTCCTACATAGTAACTTGCAACTTTGAATGAGAATGTGCTTGCTTACAGCAACGTGCTATATGTTCTGAATGCCCGAATTGGCAATCTGTGTCAAAACTTTGTTAGGAATTATGTGATCCTTACTAGCTGGAAGTAAGGGAGATGGGGCATGAAGTTATTTCTAGGAGTTGGACACATACCAAGTTTAGCTCAGTTCTGGGCATCTTTGAAATACCTATACAAACTTGTTCCTACATAGTAACTTGCATCTTTGAATGAGAATGTGCTTGCTTACAGCAACGTGCTATATGTTCTGAATGCCCGAATTGGCAATCTGTGTCAAAACTTTGTTAGGAATTATGTGATCCTTACTAGCTGGAAGTAAGGGAGATGGGGCATGAAGTTATTTCTAGGAGTTGGACACATACCAAGTTTAGCTCAGTTCTGGGCATCTTTGAAATACCTATAAAACTTGTTCCTACATAGTAACTTGCAACTTTGAAAGAGAATGTGCTTGCTTACAGCAACGTGCTATATGTTCTGAATGCCCGAATTGGCAATCTGTGTCAAAACTTTGTTAGGAATTATGTGATCCTTACTAGCTGGAAGTAAGGGAGATGGGGCATGAAGTTATTTCTAGGAGTTGGACACATACCAAGTTTAGCTCAGTTCTGGGCATCTTTGAAATACCTATACAAAATTTTTCCTACATAGTAACTTGCATCTTTGAATGAGAATCTGCTTGCTTACAGCAACGTGCTATATGTTCTGAATGCCCGAATTGGGAATCTGTGTCAAAACTTTGTTAGGAATTATGTGATCCTTACTAGCTGGAAGTAAGGGAGATGGGGCATGAAGTTATTTCTAGGAGTTGGACACATACCAAGTTTAGCTCAGTTCTGGGCATCTTTGAAATACCTATACAAACTTGTTCCTACATAGTAACTTGCATCTTTGAATGAGAATGTGCTTGCTTACAGCAACGTGCTATATGTTCTGATTGCCCGAATTGGGAATCTGTGTCAAAACTTTGTTAGGAATTATGTGATCCTTACTAGCTGGAAGTAAGGGAGATGGGGCATGAAGTTATTTCTAGGAGTTGGACACATACCAAGTTTAGCTCAGTTCTGGGCATCTTTGAAATACCTATACAAACTTGTTCCTACATAGTAACTTGCATCTTTGAATGAGAATGTGCTTGCTTACAGCAACGTGCTATATGTTCTGAATGCCCGAATTGGGAATCTGTGTCAAAACTTTGTTAGGAATTATGTGATCCTTACTAGCTGGAAGTAAGGGAGATGGGGCATGAAGTTATTTCTAGGAGTTGGACACATACCAAGTTTAGCTCCGTTCTGGGCATCTTTGAAATACCTATACAAACTTGTTCCTACATAGTAACTTGCAACTTTGAATGAGAATCTGCTTGCTTACAGCAACGTGCTATATGTTCTGAATGCCCGAATTGGGAATCTGTGTCAAAACTTTGTTAGGAATTATGTGATCCTTACTAGCTGGAAGTAAGGGAGATGGGGCATGAAGTTATTTCTAGGAGTTGGACACATACCAAGTTTAGCTCAGTTCTGGGCATCTTTGAAATACCTATACAAACTTGTTCCTACATAGTAACTTGCAACTTTGAATGAGAATCTGCTTGCTTACAGCAACGTGCTATATGTTCTGAATGCCCGAATTGGGAATCTGTGTCAAAACTTTGTTAGGAATTATGTGATCCTTACTAGCTGGAAGTAAGGGAGATGGGGCATGAAGTTATTTCTAGGAGTTGGACACGTACCAAGTTTAGCTCAGTTCTGGGCATCTTTGAAATACCTATACAAACTTGTTCCTACATAGTAACTTGCAACTTTGAATGAGAATGTGCTTGCTTACAGCAACGTGCTATATGTTCTGAATGCCCGAATTGGGAATCTGTGTCAAAACTTTGTTAGGAATTATGTGATCCTTACTAGCTGGAAGTAAGGGAGATGGGGCATGAAGTTATTTCTAGGAGTTGGACACATACCAAGTTTAGCTCAGTTCTGGGCATCTTTGAAATACCTATACAAACTTGTTCCTACATAGTAACTTGCATCTTTGAATGAGAATCTGCTTGCTTACAGCAACGTGCTATATGTTCTGAATGCCCGAATTGGGAATCTGTGTCAAAACTTTGTTAGGAATTATGTGATCCTTACTAGCTGGAAGTAAGGGAGATGGGGCATGAAGTTATTTCTAGGAGTTGGACACATACCAAGTTTAGCTCAGTTCTGGGCATCTTTGAAATACCTATACAAACTTGTTCCTACATAGTAACTTGCATCTTTGAATGAGAATGTGCTTGCTTACAGCAACGTGCTATATGTTCTGAATGCCCGAATTGGGAATCTGTGTCAAAACTTTGTTAGGAATTATGTGATCCTTACTAGCTGGAAGTAAGGGAGATGGGGCATGAAGTTATTTCTAGGAGTTGGACACATACCAAGTTTAGCTCAGTTCTGGGCATCTTTGAAATACCTATACAAACTTGTTCCTACATAGTAACTTGCATCTTTGAATGAGAATGTGCTTGCTTACAGAAACGTGCTATATGTTCTGAATGCCCGAATTGGGAATCTGTGTCAAATCTTTGTTAGGAATTATGTGATCCTTACTAGCTGGAAGTAAGGGAGATGGGGCATGAAGTTATTTCTAGGAGTTGGACACATACCAAGTTTAGCTCAGTTCTGGGCATCTTTGAAATACCTATACAAACTTGTTCCTACATAGTAACTTGCAACTATGAATGAGAATGTGCTTGCTTACAGCAACGTGCTATATGTTCTGAATGCCCGAATTGGGAATCTGTGTCAAAACTTTGTTAGGAATTATGTGATCCTTACTAGCTGGAAGTAAGGGAGATGGGGCATGAAGTTATTTCTAGGGTTCGGACACATACCAAGTTTAGCTCAGTTCTGGGCATCTTTGAAATACCTATACAAACTTGTTCCTACATAGTAACTTGCAACTTTGAATGAGAATGTGCTTGCTTACAGCAACGTGCTATATGTTCTGAATGCCCGAATTGGGAATCTGTGTCAAAACTTTGTTAGGAATTATGTGATCCTTACTAGCTGGAAGTAAGGGAGATGGGGCATGAAGTTATTTCTAGGAGTTGGACACATACCAAGTTTAGCTCAGTTCTGGGCATCTTTGAAATACCTATACAAACTTGTTCCTACATAGTAACTTGCAACTTTGAATGAGAATGTGCTTGCTTACAGCAACGTGCTATATGTTCTGAATGCCCGAATTGGGAATCTGTGTCAAAACTTTGTTAGGAATTATGTGATCCTTACTAGCTGGAAGTAAGGGAGATGGGGCATGAAGTTATTTCTAGGAGTTGGACACATACCAAGTTTTGCTCAGTTCTGGGCATCTTTGAAATACCTATACAAACTTGTTCCTACATAGTAACTTGCATCTTTGAATGAGAATCTGCTTGCTTACAGCAACGTGCTATATGTTCTGAATGCCCGAATTGGGAATCTGTGTCAAAACTTTGTTAGGAATTATGTGATCCTTACTAGCTGGAAGTAAGGGAGATGGAGCATGAAGTTATTTCTAGGAGTTGGACACATACCAAGTTTAGCTCAGTTCTGGGCATCTTTGAAATACCTATACAAACTTGTTCCTACATAGTAACTTGCATCTTTGAATGAGAATGTGCTTGCTTACAGCAACGTGCTATATGTTCTGAATGCCCGAATTGGGAATCTGTGTCAAAACTTTGTTAGGAATTATGTGATCCTTACTAGCTGGAAGTAAGGGAGATGGGGCATGAAGTTATTTCTAGGAGTTGGACACATACCAAGTTTAGCTCAGTTCTGGGCATCTTTGAAATACCTATACAAACTTGTTCCTACATAGTAACTTGCATCTTTGAATGAGAATGTGCTTGCTTACAGAAACGTGCTATATGTTCTGAATGCCCGAATTGGGAATCTGTGTCAAATCTTTGTTAGGAATTATGTGATCCTTACTAGCTGGAAGTAAGGGAGATGGGGCATGAAGTTATTTCTAGGAGTTGGACACATACCAAGTTTAGCTCAGTTCTGGGCATCTTTGAAATACCTATACAAACTTGTTCCTACATAGTAACTTGCAACTATGAATGAGAATGTGCTTGCTTACAGCAACGTGCTATATGTTCTGAATGCCCGAATTGGGAATCTGTGTCAAAACTTTGTTAGGAATTATGTGATCCTTACTAGCTGGAAGTAAGGGAGATGGGGCATGAAGTTATTTCTAGGAGTTGGACACATACCAAGTTTAGCTCAGTTCTGGGCATCTTTGAAATACCTATACAAACTTGTTCCTACATAGTAACTTGCAACTTTGAATGAGAATGTGCTTGCTTACAGCAACGTGCTATATGTTCTGAATGCCCGAATTGGGAATCTGTGTCAAAACTTTGTTAGGAATTATGTGATCCTTACTAGCTGGAAGTAAGGGAGATGGGGCATGAAGTTATTTCTAGGAGTTGGACACATACCAAGTTTAGCTCAGTTCTGGGCATCTTTGAAATACCTATACAAACTTGTTCCTACATAGTAACTTGCAACTTTGAAAGAGATTGTGCTTGCTTACAGCAACGTGCTATATGTTCTGAATGCCCGAATTGGGAATCTGTGTCAAAACTTTGTTAGGAATTATGTGATCCTTACTAGCTGGAAGTAAGGGAGATGGGGCATGAAGTTATTTCTAGGAGTTGGAGACATACCAAGTTTAGCTCAGTTCTGGGCATCTTTGAAATACCTATACAAACTTGTTCCTACATAGTAACTTGCAACTTTGAATGAGAATGTGCTTGCTTACAGCAACGTGCTAAATGTTCTGAATGCCCGAATTGGGAATCTGTGTCAAAACTTTGTTAGGAATTATGTGATCCTTACTAGCTGGAAGTAAGGGAGATGGGGCATGAAGTTATTTCTAGGAGTTGGACACATACCAAGTTTAGCTCAGTTCTGGGCATCTTTGAAATACCTATACAAACTTGTTCCTACATAGTAACTTGCAACTTTGAATGAGAATGTGCTTGCTTACAGCAACGTGCTATATGTTCTGAATGCCCGAATTGGGAATCTGTGTCAAAACTTTGTTAGGAATTATGTGATCCTTACTAGCTGGAAGTAAGGGAGATGGGGCATGAAGTTATTTCTAGGAGTTGGACACATACCAAGTTTAGCTCAGTTCTGGGCATCTTTGAAATACCTATACAAACTTGTTCCTACATAGTAACTTGCATCTTTGAATGAGAATCTGCTTGCTTACAGCAACGTGCTATATGTTCTGAATGCCCGAATTGGGAATCTGTGTCAAAACTTTGTTAGGAATTATGTGATCCTTACTAGCTGGAAGTAAGGGAGATGGGGCATGAAGTTATTTCTAGGAGTTGGACACATACCAAGTTTAGCTCAGTTCTGGGCATCTTTGAAATACCTATACAAACTTGTTGCTACATAGTAACTTGCAACATTAATGAGAATGTGCTTGCTTACAGCAACGTGCTATATGTTCTGAATGCCCGAATTGGGAATCTGTGTCAAAACTTTGTTAGGAATTATGTGATCCTTACTAGCTGGAAGTAAGGGAGATGGGGCATGAAGTTATTTCTAGGAGTTGGACACATACCAAGTTTAGCTCAGTTCTGGGCATCTTTGAAATACCTATACAAACTTGTTGCTACATAGTAACTTGCAACTTTCAATGAGAATGTGCTTGCTTACAGCAACGTGCTATATGTTCTGAATGCCCGAATTGGGAATCTGTGTCAAAACTTTGTTAGGAATTATGTGATCCTTACTAGCTGGAAGTAAGGGAGATGGGGCATGAAGTTATTTCTAGGAGTTGGACACATACCAAGTTTAGCTCAGTTCTGGGCATCTTTGAAATACCTATACAAACTTGTTCCTACATAGTAACTTGCATATTTAATGAGAATCTGCTTGCTTACAGCAACGTGCTATATGTTCTGAATGCCCGAATTGGCAATCTGTGTCAAAACTTTGTTAGGAATTATGTGATCCTTACTAGCTGGAAGTAAGGGAGATGGGGCATGAAGTTATTTCTAGGAGTTGGACACATACCAAGTTTAGCTCAGTTCTGGGCATCTTTGAAATACCTATACAAACTTGTTCCTACATAGTAACTTGCATCTTTGAATGAGAATCTGCTTGCTTACAGCAACGTGCTATATGTTCTGAATGCCCGAATTGGGAATCTGTGTCAAAACTTTGTTAGGAATTATGTGATCCTTACTAGCTGGAAGTAAGGGAGATGGGGCATGAAGTTATTTCTAGGAGTTGGACACATACCAAGTTTAGCTCAGTTCTGGGCATCTTTGAAATACCTATACAAACTTGTTACTACATAGTAACTTGCATCTTTGAATGAGAATCTGCTTGCTTACAGCAACGTGCTATATGTTCTGAATGCCCGAATTGGGAATCTGTGTCAAAACTGTTAGGAATTATCTGATCCTTACTAGCTGGAAGAAAGGGAGATGGGGCATGAAGTTATTTCTAGGAGTTGGACACATACCAAGTTTAGCTCAGTTCTGGGCATCTTTGAAATACCTATACAAACTTGTTCCTACATAGTAACTTGCAACTTTGAATGAAAATGTGATTGCTTACAGCAACGTGCTATATGTTCTGAATGCCCGAATTGGGAATCTGTGTCAAAACTTTGTTAGGAATTATGTGATCCTTACTAGCTGGAAGTAAGGGAGATGGGGCATGAAGTTATTTCTAGGAGTTGGACACATACCAAGTTTAGCTCAGTTCTCGGCATCTTTGAAATACCTATACAAACTTGTTCCTACATAGTAACTTGCAACTTTGAATGAAAATGTGATTGCTTACAGCAACGTGCTATATGTTCTGAATGCCCGAATTGGGAATCTGTGTCAAAATTTTGTTAGGAATTATGTGATCCTTACTAGCTGGAAGTAAGGGAGATGGGGCATGAAGTTATTTCTTGGAGTTGGAGACATACCAAGTTTAGCTCAGTTTGGGCATCTTTGAAATACCTATACAAACTTGTTCCTACATAGTAACTTGCAACTTTGAATGAGAATGTGCTTGCTTGCAGCAACGTGCTATATGTTCTGAATGCCCGATTTGGGAATCTGTGTCAAAACTTTGTTAGGAATTATGTGATCCTTACAAGCTGGAAGTAAGGGAGATGGAGCATGAAGTTATTTCTAGGAGTTGGACACATACCAAGTTTAGCTCAGTTCTGGGCATCTTTGAAATACCTATACAAACTTGTTCCTACTTAGTAACTTGCATCTTTTAATGAGAATGTGCTTGCTTACAGCAACGTGCTGTATGTTCTGAATGCCCGAATTGACAATCTGTGTCAAAACTTTGTTAGGAATTATGTGATCCTTACTAGCTGGAAGTAAGGGAGATGGGGCATGAAGTTATTTCTAGGAGTTGGACACATACCAAGTTTAGCTCAGTTCTGGGCATCTTTGAAATACCTATACAAACTTGTTCCTACATAGTAACTTGCATCTTTGAATGAGAATCTGCTTGCTTACAGCAACGTGCTATATGTTCTGAATGCCCGAATTGGGAATCTGTGTCAAAACTTTGTTAGGAATTATGTGATCCTTACTAGCTGGAAGTAAGGGAGATGGGGCATGAAGTTATTTCTAGGAGTTGGACACATACCAAGTTTAGCTCAGTTCTGGGCATCTTTGAAATACCTATACAAACTTGTTCCTACATAGTAACTTGCAACTTTGAATGAGAATGTGCTTGCTTACAGCAACGTGCTATATGTTCTGAATGCCCGAATTGGGAATCTGTGTCAAAACTTTGTTAGGAATTATGTGATCCTTACTAGCTGGAAGTAAGGGAGATGGGGCATGAAGTTATTTCTAGGAGTTGGACACATACCAAGTTTAGCTCAGTTCTGGGCATCTTTGAAATACCTATACAAACTTGTTCCTACATAGTAACTTGCAACTTTGAATGAGAATGTGCTTGCTTACAGCAACGTGCTATATGTTCTGAATGCCCGAATTGGGAATCTGTGTCAAAACATTGTTAGGAATTATGTGATCCTTACTAGCTGGAAGTAAGGGAGATGGGGCATGAAGTTATTTCTAGGAGTTGGACACATACCAAGTTTAGCTCAGTTCTGGGCATCTTTGAAATACCTATACAAACTTGTTCCTACATAGTACTTGCAACTTTGAATGAGAATGTGCTTGCTTACAGCAACGTGCTATATGTTCTGAATGCCCGAATTGGGAATCTGTGTCAAAACTTTGTTAGGAATTATGTGATCCTTACTAGCTGGAAGTAAGGGAGATGGGGCATGAAGTTATTTCTAGGAGTTGGACACATACCAAGTTTAGCTCAGTTCTGGGCATCTTTGAAATACCTATACAAACTTGTTCCTACATAGTAACTTGCATCTTTGAATGAGAATGTGCTTGCTTACAGCAACGTGCTATATGTTCTGAATGCCCGAATTGGGAATCTGTGTCAAAACTTTGTTAGGAATTATGTGATCCTTCTAGCTGGAAGTAAGGGAGATGGGGCATGAAGTTATTTCTAGGAGTTGGACACATACCAAGTTTAGCTCAGTTCTGGGCATCTTTGAAATACCTATACAAACTTGTTCCTACATAGTAACTTGCAACTTTGAATGAGAATGTGCTTGCTTACAGCAACGTGCTATATGTTCTGAATGCCCGAATTGGGAATCTGTGTCAAAACTTTGTTAGGAATTATGTGATCCTTACTAGCTGGAAGTAAGGGAGATGGGGCATGAAGTTATTTCTAGGAGTTGGACACATACCAAGTTTAGCTCAGTTCTGGGCATCTTTGAAATACCTATACAAACTTGTTCCTACATAGTAACTTGCATCTTTGAATGAGAATGTGCTTGCTTACAGCAACGTGCTATATGTTCTGAATGCCCGAATTGGGAATCTGTGTCAAAACTTTGTTAGGAATTATGTGATCCTTACTAGCTGGAAGTAAGGGAGATGGGGCATGAAGTTATTTCTAGGAGTTGGACACATACCAAGTTTAGCTCAGTTCTGGGCATCTTTGAAATACCTATACAAACTTGTTCCTACATAGTAACTTGCATCTTTGAATGAGAATGTGCTTGCTTACAGCAACGTGCTATATGTTCTGAATGCCCGAATTGGCAATCTGTGTCAAAACTTTGTTAGGAATTATGTGATCCTTACTAGCTGGAAGTAAGGGAGATGGGGCATGAAGTTATTTCTAGGAGTTGGACACATACCAAGTTTAGCTCAGTTCTGGGCATCTTTGAAATACCTATACAAACTTGTTCCTACATAGTAACTTGCAACTTTGAAAGAGAATGTGCTTGCTTACAGCAACGTGCTATATGTTCTGAATGCCCGAATTGGGAATCTGTGTCAAAACTTTGTTAGGAATTATGTGATCCTTACTAGCTGGAAGTAAGGGAGATGGGGCATGAAGTTATTTCTAGGAGTTGGATACATACCAAGTTTAGCTCAGTTCTGGGCATCTTTGAAATACCTATACAAACTTGTTCCTACATAGTAACTTGCAACTTTGAATGAGAATGTGCTTGCTTACAGCAACGTGCTATATGTTCTGAATGCCCGAATTGGGAATCTGTGTCAAAACTTTGTTAGGAATTATGTGATCCTTACTAGCTGGAAGTAAGGGAGATGGGGCATGAAGTTATTTCTAGGAGTTGGACACATACCAAGTTTAGCTCAGTTCTGGGCATCTTTGAAATACCTATACAAACTTGTTCCTACATAGTAACTTGCAACTTTGAATGAGAATGTGCTTGCTTACAGCAACGTGCTATATGTTCTGAATGCCCGAATTGGGAATCTGTGTCAAAACTTTGTTAGGAATTATGTGATCCTTACTAGCTGGAAGTAAGGGAGATGGGGCATGAAGTTATTTCTAGGAGTTGGACACATACCAAGTTTAGCTCAGTTCTGGGCATCTTTGAAATACCTATACAAACTTTTTCCTACATAGTAACTTGCATCTTTGAATGAGAATCTGCTTGCTTACAGCAACGTGCTATATGTTCTGAATGCCCGAATTGGGAATCTGTGTCAAAACTTTGTTAGGAATTATGTGATCCTTACTAGCTGGAAGTAAGGGAGATGGGGCATGAAGTTATTTCTAGGAGTTGGACACATACCAAGTTTAGCTCAGTTCTGGGCATCTTTGAAATACCTATACAAACTTTTTCCTACATAGTAACTTGCATCTTTGAATGAGAATCTGCTTGCTTACAGCAACGTGCTATATGTTCTGAATGCCCGAATTGGGAATCTGTGTCAAAACTTTGTTAGGAATTATGTGATCCTTACTAGCTGGAAGTAAGGGAGATGGGGCATGAAGTTATTTCTAGGAGTTGGACACATACCAAGTTTAGCTCAGTTCTGGGCATCTTTGAAATACCTATACAAACTTGTTCCTACATAGTAACTTGCATCTTTGAATGAGAATGTGCTTGCTTACAGCAACGTGCTATATGTTCTGAATGCCCGAATTGGGAATCTGTGTCAAAACTTTTTTAGGAATTATGTGATCCTTACTAGCTGGAAGTAAGGGAGATGGGGCATGAAGTTATTTCTAGGAGTTGGACACATACCAAGTTTAGCTCAGTTCTGGGCATCTTTGAAATACCTATACAAACTTGTTCCTACATAGTAACTTGCATCTTTGAATGAGAATGTGCTTGCTTACAGCAACGTGCTATATGTTCTGAATGCCCGAATTGGGAATCTGTGTCAAAACTTTGTTAGGAATTATGTGATCCTTACTAGCTGGAAGTAAGGGAGATGGGGCATGAAGTTATTTCTAGGAGTTGGACACATACCAAGTTTAGCTCAGTTCTGGGCATCTTTGAAATACCTATACAAACTTGTTCCTACATAGTAACTTGCATCTTTGAATGAGAATCTGCTTGCTTACAGCAACGTGCTATATGTTCTGAATGCCCGAATTGGGAATCTGTGTCAAAACTTTGTTAGGAATTATGTGATCCTTACTAGCTGGAAGTAAGGGAGATGGGGCATGAAGTTATTTCTAGGAGTTGGACACATACCAAGTTTAGCTCAGTTCTGGGCATCTTTGAAATACCTATACAAACTTGTTCCTACATAGTAACTTGCATCTTTGAATGAGAATGTGCTTGCTTACAGCAACGTGCTATATGTTCTGATTGCCCGAATTGGGAATCTGTGTCAAAACTTTGTTAGGAATTATGTGATCCTTACTAGCTGGAAGTAAGGGAGATGGGGCATGAAGTTATTTCTAGGAGTTGGACACATACCAAGTTTAGCTCAGTTCTGGGCATCTTTGAAATACCTATACAAACTTGTTCCTACATAGTAACTTGCATCTTTAATGAGAATCTGCTTGCTTACAGCAACGTGCTATATGTTCTGAATGCCCGAATTGGGAATCTGTGTCAAAACTTTGTTAGGAATTATGTGATCCTTACTAGCTGGAAGTAAGGGAGATGGGGCATGAAGTTATTTCTAGGAGTTGGACACATACCAAGTTTAGCTCAGTTCTGGGCATCTTTGAAATACCTGTACAAATTTGTTCCTACATAGTAACTTGCATCTTTGAATGAGAATGTGCTTGCTTACAGCAACGTGCTATATGTTCTGAATGCCCGAATTGGGAATCTGTGTCAAAACTTTGTTAGGAATTATGTGATCCTTACTAGCTGGAAGTAAGGGAGATGGGGCATGAAGTTATTTCTAGGAGTTGGACACATACCAAGTTTAGCTCAGTTCTGGGCATCTTTGAAATACCTATACAAACTTGTTCCTACATAGTAACTTGCAACTTTGAATGAGAATGTGCTTGCTTACAGCAACGTGCTATATGTTCTGAATGCCCGAATTGGGAATCTGTGTCAAAACTTTGTTAGGAATTATGTGATCCTTACTAGCTGGAAGTAAGGGAGATGGGGCATGAAGTTATTTCTAGGAGTTGGACACATACCAAGTTTAGCTCAGTTCTGGGCATCTTTGAAATACCTGTACAAACTTGTTCCTACATAGTAACTTGCATCTTTGAATGAGAATGTGCTTGCTTACAGCAACGTGCTATATGTTCTGAATGCCCGAATTGGGAATCTGTGTCAAAACTTTGTTAGGAATTATGTGATCCTTACTAGCTGGAAGTAAGGGAGATGGGGCATGAAGTTATTTCTAGGAGTTGGACACATACCAAGTTTAGCTCAGTTCTGGGCATCTTTGAAATACCTATACAAACTTGTTCCTACATAGTAACTTGCAACTTTGAATGAGAATGTGCTTGCTTACAGCAACGTGCTATATGTTCTGAATGCCCGAATTGGGAATCTGTGTCAAAACTTTGTTAGGAATTATGTGATCCTTACTAGCTGGAAGTAAGGGAGATGGGGCATGAAGTTATTTCTAGGAGTTGGACACATACCAAGTTTAGCTCAGTTCTGGGCATCTTTGAAATACCTATACAAACTTGTTCCTACATAGTAACTTGCAACTTTGAATGAGAATGTGCTTGCTTACAGCAACGTGCTATATGTTCTGAATGCCCGAATTGGGAATCTGTGTCAAAACTTTGTTAGGAATTATGTGATCCTTACTAGCTGGAAGTAAGGGAGATGGGGCATGAAGTTATTTCTAGGAGTTGGACACATACCAAGTTTAGCTCAGTTCTGGGCATCTTTGAAATACCTATACAAACTTGTTCCTACATAGTAACTTGCATCTTTGAATGAGAATGTGCTTGCTTACAGCAACGTGCTATATGTTCTGAATGCCCGAATTGGGAATCTGTGTCAAAACTTTGTTAGGAATTATGTGATCCTTACTAGCTGGAAGTAAGGGAGATGGGGCATGAAGTTATTTCTAGGAGTTGGACACATACCAAGTTTAGCTGAGTTCTGGGCATCTTTGAAATACCTATACAAACTTGTTGCTACATAGTAACTTGCAACATTAATGAGAATGTGCTTGCTTACAGCAACGTGCTATATGTTCTGAATGCCCGAATTGGGAATCTGTGTCAAAACTTTGTTAGGAATTATGTGATCCTTACTAGCTGGAAGTAAGGGAGATGGGGCATGAAGTTATTTCTAGGAGTTGGACACATACCAAGTTTAGCTCAGTTCTGGGCATCTTTGAAATACCTATACAAACTTGTTCCTACATAGTAACTTGCATCTTTGAATGAGAATGTGCTTGCTTACAGCAACGTGCTATATGTTCTGAATGCCCGAATTGGGAATCTGTGTCAAACCTTTGTTAGGAATTATGTGATCCTTACTAGCTGGAAGTAAGGGAGATGGGGCATGAAGTTATTTCTAGGAGTTGGACACATACCAAGTTTAGCTCAGTTCTGGGCATCTTTGAAATACCTATACAAACTTGTTCCTACATAGTAACTTGCATCTTTGAATGAGAATGTGCTTGCTTACAGCAACGTGCTATATGTTCTGAATGCCCGAATTGGGAATCTGTGTCAAAACTTTGTTAGGAATTATGTGATCCTTACTAGCTGGAAGTAAGGGTGATGGGGCATGAAGTTATTTCTAGGAGTTGGACACATACCAAGTTTAGCTCAGTTCTGGGCATCTTTGAAATACCTATACAAACTTGTTCCTACATAGTAACTTGCATCTTTGAATGAGAATGTGCTTGCTTACAGCAACGTGCTATATGTTCTCATTGCCCGAATTGGGAATCTGTGTCAAAACTTTGTTAGGAATTATGTGATCCTTACTAGCTGGAAGTAAGGGAGATGGGGCATGAAGTTATTTCTAGGAGTTGGACACATACCAAGTTTAGCTCAGTTCTGGGCATCTTTGAAATACCTGTACAAACTTGTTCCTACATAGTAACTTGCATCTTTGAATGAGAATGTGCTTGCTTACAGCAACGTGCTATATGTTCTGAATGCCCGAATTGGGAATCTGTGTCAAAACTTTGTTAGGAATTATGTGATCCTTACTAGCTGGAAGTAAGGGAGATGGGGCATGAAGTTATTTCTAGGAGTTGGACACATACCAAGTTTAGCTCAGTTCTGGGCATCTTTGAAATACCTATACAAACTTGTTCCTACATAGTAACTTGCAACTTTGAATGAGAATCTGCTTGCTTACAGCAACGTGCTATATGTTCTGAATGCCCGAATTGGGAATCTGTGTCAAAACTTTGTTAGGAATTATGTGATCCTTACTAGCTGGAAGTAAGGGAGATGGGGCATGAAGTTATTTCTAGGAGTTGGACACATACCAAGTTTAGCTCAGTTCTGGGCATCTTTGAAATACCTGTACAAACTTGTTCCTACATAGTAACTTGCATCTTTGAATGAGAATGTGCTTGCTTACAGCAACGTGCTATATGTTCTGAATGCCCGAATTGGGAATCTGTGTCAAAACTTTGTTAGGAATTATGTGATCCTTACTAGCTGGAAGTAAGGGAGATGGGGCATGAAGTTATTTCTAGGAGTTGGACACATACCAAGTTTAGCTCAGTTCTGGGCATCTTTGAAATACCTATACAAACTTGTTCCTACATAGTAACTTGCAACTTTGAATGAGAATGTGCTTGCTTACAGCAACGTGCTATATGTTCTGAATGCCCGAATTGGGAATCTGTGTCAAAACTTTGTTAGGAATTATGTGATCCTTACTAGCTGGAAGTAAGGGAGATGGGGCATGAAGTTATTTCTAGGAGTTGGACACATACCAAGTTTAGCTCAGTTCTGGGCATCTTTGAAATACCTATACAAACTTGTTCCTACATAGTAACTTGCATCTTTGAATGAGAATGTGCTTGCTTACAGCAACGTGCTATATGTTCTGAATGCCCGAATTGGGAATCTGTGTCAAAACTTTGTTAGGAATTATGTGATCCTTACTAGCTGGAAGTAAGGGAGATGGGGCATGAAGTTATTTCTAGGAGTTGGACACATACCAAGTTAAGCTCAGTTCTGGGCATCTTTGAAATACCTATACAAACTTGTTCCTACATAGTAACTTGCAACTTTGAATGAGAATGTGCTTGCTTACAGCAACGTGCTATATGTTCTGAATGCCCGAATTGGGAATCTGTGTCAAAACTTTGTTAGGAATTATGTGATCCTTACTAGCTGGAAGTAAGGGAGATGGGGCATGAAGTTATTTCTAGGAGTTGGACACATACCAAGTTTAGCTGAGTTCTGGGCATCTTTGAAATACCTATACAAACTTGTTCCTACATAGTAACTTGCAACATTAATGAGAATGTGCTTGCTTACAGCAACGTGCTATATGTTCTGAATGCCCGAATTGGGAATCTGTGTCAAAACTTTGTTAGGAATTATGTGATCCTTACTAGCTGGAAGTAAGGGAGATGGGGCATGAAGTTATTTCTAGGAGTTGGACACATACCAAGTTTAGCTCAGTTCTGGGCATCTTTGAAATACCTATACAAACTTGTTGCTACATAGTAACTTGCAACTTTGAATGAGAATGTGCTTGCTTACAGCAACGTGCTATATGTTCTGAATGCCCGAATTGGGAATCTGTGTCAAAACTTTGTTAGGAATTATGTGATCCTTACTAGCTGGAAGTAAGGGAGATGGGGCATGAAGTTATTTCTAGGAGTTGGACACATACCAAGTTTAGCTCAGTTCTGGGCATCTTTGAAATACCTATACAAACTTTTTCCTACATAGTAACTTGCATCTTTGAATGAGAATCTGCTTGCTTACAGCAACGTGCTATATGTTCTGAATGCCCGAATTGGGAATCTGTGTCAAAACTTTTTTAGGAATTATGTGATCCTTACTAGCTGGAAGTAAGGGAGATGGGGCATGAAGTTATTTCTAGGAGTTGGACACATACCAAGTTTAGCTCAGTTCTGGGCATCTTTGAAATACCTATACAAACTTGTTCCTACATAGTAACTTGCATCTTTGAATGAGAATGTGCTTGCTTACAGCAACGTGCTATATGTTCTGAATGCCCGAATTGGGAATCTGTGTCAAAACTTTGTTAGGAATTATGTGATCCTTACTAGCTGGAAGTAAGGGAGATGGGGCATGAAGTTATTTCTAGGAGTTGGACACATACCAAGTTTAGCTCAGTTCTGGGCATCTTTGAAATACCTATACAAACTTGTTCCTACATAGTAACTTGCATCTTTGAATGAGAATGTGCTTGCTTACAGCAACGTGCTATATGTTCTGAATGCCCGAATTGGGAATCTGTGTCAAAACTTTGTTAGGAATTATGTGATCCTTACTAGCTGGAAGTAAGGGTGATGGGGCATGAAGTTATTTCTAGGAGTTGGACACATACCAAGTTTAGCTCAGTTCTGGGCATCTTTGAAATACCTATACAAACTTGTTCCTACATAGTAACTTGCATCTTTGAATGAGAATGTGCTTGCTTACAGCAACGTGCTATATGTTCTGATTGCCCGAATTGGCAATCTGTGTCAAAACTTTGTTAGGAATTATGTGATCCTTACTAGCTGGAAGTAAGGGAGATGGGGCATGAAGTTATTTCTAGGAGTTGGACACATACCAAGTTTAGCTCAGTTCTGGGCATCTTTGAAATACCTATACAAACTTGTTCCTACATAGTAACTTGCATCTTTAATGAGAATCTGCTTGCTTACAGCAACGTGCTATATGTTCTGAATGCCCGAATTGGGAATCTGTGTCAAAACTTTGTTAGGAATTATGTGATCCTTACTAGCTGGAAGTAAGGGAGATGGGGCATGAAGTTATTTCTAGGAGTTGGACACATACCAAGTTTAGCTCAGTTCTGGGCATCTTTGAAATACCTATACAAACTTGTTCCTACATAGTAACTTGCAACTTTGAATGAGAATGTGCTTGCTTACAGCAACGTGCTATATGTTCTGAATCCCCGAATTGGGAATCTGTGTCAAAACTTTGTTAGGAATTATGTGATCCTTACTAGCTGGAAGTAAGGGAGATGGGGCATGAAGTTATTTCTAGGAGTTGGACACATACCAAGTTTAGCTCAGTTCTGGGCATCTTTGAAATACCTATACAAACTTGTTCCTACATAGTAACTTGCAACTTTGAATGAGAATCTGCTTGCTTACAGCAACGTGCTATATGTTCTGAATGCCCGAATTGGCAATCTGTGTCAAAACTTTGTTAGGAATTATGTGATCCTTACTAGCTGGAAGTAAGGGAGATGGGGCATGAAGTTATTTCTAGGAGTTGGACACATACCAAGTTTAGCTCAGTTCTGGGCATCTTTGAAATACCTATACAAACTTGTTCCTACATAGTAACTTGCATCATTGAATGAGAATCTGCTTGCTTACAGCAACGTGCTATATGTTCTGATTGCCCGAATTGGCAATCTGTGTCAAAACTTTGTTAGGAATTATGTGATCCTTACTAGCTGGAAGTAAGGGAGATGGGGCATGAAGTTATTTCTAGGAGTTGGACACATACCAAGTTTAGCTCAGTTCTGGGCATCTTTGAAATACCTATACAAACTTGTTCCTACATAGTAATTTGCATCTTTGAATGAGAATCTGCTTGCTTACAGCAACGTGCTATATGTTCTGAATGCCCGAATTGGCAATCTGTGTCAAAACTTTGTTAGGAATTATGTGATCCTTACTAGCTGGAAGTAAGGGAGATGGGGCATGAAGTTATTTCTAGGAGTTGGACACATACCAAGTTTAGCTCAGTTCTGGGCATCTTTGAAATACCTATACAAACTTGTTCCTACATAGTAACTTGCATCTTTGAATGAGAATCTGCTTGCTTACAGCAACGTGCTATATGTTCTGAATGCCCGAATTGGGAATCTGTGTCAAAACTTTGTTAGGAATTATGTGATCCTTACTAGCTGGAAGTAAGGGAGATGGGGCATGAAGTTATTTCTAGGAGTTGGACACATACCAAGTTTAGCTCAGTTCTGGGCATCTTTGAAATACCTATACAAACTTGTTCCTACATAGTAACTTGCAACTTTGAATGAGAATGTGCTTGCTTACAGCAACGTGCTATATGTTCTGAATGCCCGAATTGGGAATCTGTGTCAAAACTTTGTTAGGAATTATGTGATCCTTACTAGCTGGAAGTAAGGGAGATGGGGCATGAAGTTATTTCTAGGAGTTGGACACATACCAAGTTTAGCTCAGTTCTGGGCATCTTTGAAATACCTATACAAACTTGTTCCTACATAGTAACTTGCATCTTTGAATGAGAATGTGCTTGCTTACAGCAACGTGCTATATGTTCTGAATGCCCGAATTGGGAATCTGTGTCAAAACTTTGTTAGGAATTATGTGATCCTTACTAGCTGGAAGTAAGGGAGATGGTGCATGACGTTATTTCTAGGAGTTGGACACATACCAAGTTTAGCTCAGTTCTGGGCATCTTTGAAATACCTATACAAACTTGTTCCTACATAGTAACTTGCATCTTTGAATGAGAATGTGCTTGCTTACAGCAACGTGCTATATGTTCTGAATGCCCGAATTGGGAATCTGTGTCAAAACTTTGTTAGGAATTATGTGATCCTTACTAGCTGGAAGTAAGGGAGATGGGGCATGAAGTTATTTCTAGGAGTTGGACACATACCAAGTTTAGCTCAGTTCTGGGCATCTTTGAAATACCTATACAAACTTGTTCCTACATAGTAACTTGCATCTTTGAATGAGAATGTGCTTGCTTACAGCAACGTGCTATATGTTCTGAATGCCCGAATTGGGAATCTGTGTCAAAACTTTGTTAGGAATTATGTGATCCTTACTAGCTGGAAGTAAGGGAGATGGGGCATGAAGTTATTTCTAGGAGTTGGACACATACCAAGTTTAGCTCAGTTCTGGGCATCTTTGAAATACCTATACAAACTTGTTCCTACATAGTAACTTGCAACTTTGAATGAGAATGTGCTTGCTTACAGCAACGTGCTATATGTTCTGAATGCCCGAATTGGGAATCTGTGTCAAAACTTTGTTAGGAATTATGTGATCCTTACTAGCTGGAAGTAAGGGAGATGGGGCATGAAGTTATTTCTAGGAGTTGGACACATACCAAGTTTAGCTCAGTTCTGGGCATCTTTGAAATACCTATACAAACTTGTTCCTACATAGTAACTTGCAACTTTGAATGAGAATGTGATTGCCTACAGCAACGTGCTATATGTTCTGAATGCCCGAATTGGGAATCTGTGTCAAAACTTTGTTAGGAATTATGTGATCCTTACTAGCTGGAAGTAAGGGAGATGGGGCATGAAGTTATTTCTAGGAGTTGGACACATACCAAGTTTAGCTCAGTTCTGGGCATCTTTGAAATACCTATACAAACTTGTTCCTACATAGTAACTTGCAACTTTGAATGAGAATGTGCTTGCTTGCAGCAACGTGCTATATGTTCTGAATGCCCGAATTGGGAATCTGTGTCAAAACTTTGTTAGGAATTATGTGATCCTTACTAGCTGGTAGTAAGGGAGATGGGGCATGAAGTTATTTCTAGGAGTTGGACACATACCAAGTTTAGCTCAGTTCTGGGCATCTTTGAAATACCTATACAAACTTGTTCCTACATAGTAACTTGCATCTTTGAATGAAAATGTGCTTGCTTACAGCAACTTGCTATATGTTCTGAATGCCCGAATAGGGAATCTGTGTCAAAACTTTGTTAGGAATTATGTGATCCTTACTAGCTGGAAGTAAGGGAGATGGGGCATGAAGTTATTTCTAGGAGTTGGACACATACCAAGTTTAGCTCAGTTCTGGGCATCTTTGAAATACCTATACAAACTTGTTCCTACATTGTAACTTGCATCTTTGAATGAGAATCTGCTTGCTTACAGCAACGTGCTATATGTTCTGAATGCCCGAATTGGGAATCTGTGTCAAAACTTTGTTTGGAATTATGTGATCCTTACTAGCTGGAAGTAAGGGTGATGGGGCATGAAGTTATTTCTTGGAGTTGGAGACATACCAAGTTTAGCTCAGTTCTGGGCATCTTTGAAATACCTATACAAACTTGTTCCTACATAGTAACTTGCATCTTTGAATGAGAATGTGCTTGCTTGCAGCAACGTGCTATATGTTCTGAATGCCCGATTTGGGAATCTGTGTCAAAACTTTGTTAGGAATTATGTGATCCTTACAAGCTGGAAGTAAGGGAGATGGAGCATGAAGTTATTTCTAGGAGTTGGACACATACCAAGTTTAGCTCAGTTCTGGGCATCTTTGAAATACCTATACAAACTTGTTCCTACTTAGTAACTTGCATCTTTGAATGAGAATGTGCTTGCTTACAGCAACGTGCTATATGTTCTGAATGCCCGAATTGGCAATCTGTGTCAAAACTTTGTTAGGAATTATGCGATTCTTACTAGCTGGAATTAAGGGAGATGGAGCATGAAGTTAATTCTAGGAGTTGGACACATACCAAGTTTAGCTCAGTTCTGGGCATCTTTGAAATACCTATACAAACTTGTTCCTACATAGTAACTTGCATCTTTGAATGAGAATGTGCTTGCTTACAGCAACGTGCTATATGTTCTGAATGCCCAATTGGCAATCTGTGTCAAAACTTTGTTAGGAATTATGCGATCCTTACTAGCTGGAAGTAAGGGAGATGGGGCATGAAGTTATTTCTAGGAGTTGGACACATACCAAGTTTAGCTCAGTTCTGGGCATCTTTGAAATACCTATACAAACTTGTTCCTACATAGTAACTTGCATCTTTGAATGAGAATGTGCTTGCTTACAGCAACGTGCTATATGTTCTGAATGCCCGAATTGGGAATCTGGGTCAAAACTTTGTTAGGAATTATGTCATCCTTACTAGCTGGAAGTAAGGGAGATGGGGCATGAAGTTATTTCTAGGAGTTGGACACATACCAAGTTTAGCTCAGTTCTGGGCATCTTTGAAATACCTATACAAACTTGTTCCTACATAGTAACTTGCAACTTTGAATGAGAATGTGCTTGCTTACAGCAACGTGCTATATGTTCTGAATGCCCGAATTGGGAATCTGTTTCAAAACTTTGTTAGGAATTATGTGATCCTTACTAGCTGGAAGTAAGGGAGATGGGGCATGAAGTTATTTCTAGGAGTTGGACACATACCAAGTTTAGCTCAGTTCTGGGCATCTTTGAAATACCTATACAAACTTGTTCCTACATAGTAACTTGCAACTTTGAATGAGAAGGTGATTGCCTACAGCAACGTGCTATATGTTCTGAATGCCCGAATTGGGAATCTGTGTCAAAACTTTGTTAGGAATTATGTGATCCTTACTAGCTGGAAGTAAGGGAGATGGGGCATGAAGTTATTTCTAGGAGTTGGACACATACCAAGTTTAGCTGAGTTCTGGGCATCTTTGAAATACCTATACAAACTTGTTCCTACATAGTAACTTGCAACTTTGAATGAGAATGTGCTTGCTTGCAGCAACGTGCTATATGTTCTGAATGCCCGAATTGGGAATCTGTGTCAAAACTTTGTTAGGAATTATGTGATCCTTACTAGCTGGAAGTAAGGGAGATGGGGCATGAAGTTATTTCTAGGAGTTGGACACATACCAAGTTTAGCTCAGTTCTGGGCATCTTTGAAATACCTATACAAACTTGTTCCTACATAGTAACTTGCAACTTTGAATGAGAATGTGCTTGCTTACAGCAACGTGCTATATGTTCTGAATGCCCGAATTGGCAATCTGTGTCAAAACTTTGTTAGGAATTATGTGATCCTTACTAGCTGGAAGTAAGGGAGATGGGGCATGAAGTTATTTCTAGGAGTTGGACACATACCAAGTTTAGCTCAGTTCTGGGCATCTTTGAAATACCTATACAAACTTGTTTCTACCTGCTAACTTGCATCTTTGAATGAGAATGTGCTTGCTTACAGCAACGTGCTATATGTTCTGAATGCCCGAATTGGGAATCTGTGTCAAAACTTTGTTAGGAATTATGTGATCCTTACTAGCTGGTAGTAAGGGAGATGGGGCATGAAGTTATTTCTAGGAGTTGGACACATACCAAGTTTAGCTCAGTTCTGGGCATCTTTGAAATACCTATACAAACTTGTTCCTACATAGTAACTTGCATCTTTGAATGAAAATGTGCTTGCTTACAGCAACGTGCTATATGTTCTGAATGCCCGAATTGGGAATCTGTGTCAAAACTTTGTTAGGAATTATGTGATCCTTACTAGCTGGAAGTAAGGGAGATGGGGCATGAAGTTATTTCTAGGAGTTGGACACATACCAAGTTTAGCTCAGTTCTGGGCATCTTTGAAATACCTATACAAACTTGTTCCTACATAGTAACTTGCATCTTTGAATGAGAATCTGCTTGCTTACAGCAACGTGCTATATGTTCTGAATGCCCGAATTGGGAATCTGTGTCAAAACTTTGTTAGGAATTATGTGATCCTTACTAGCTGGAAGTAAGGGAGATGGGGCATGAAGTTATTTCTAGGAGTTGGACACATACCAAGTTTAGCTCAGTTCTGGGCATCTTTGAAATACCTATACAAACTTGTTCCTACATAGTAACTTGCAACTTTGAATGAGAATTTGCTTGCTTACAGCAACGTGCTATATGTTCTGAATGCCCGAATTGGGAATCTGTGTCAAAACTTTGTTTGGAATTATGTGATCCTTACTAGCTGGAAGTAAGGGAGATGGGGCATGAAGTTATTTCTTGGAGTTGGAGACATACCAAGTTTAGCTCAGTTCTGGGCATCTTTAAAATACCTATACAAACTTGTTCCTACATAGTAACTTGCAACTTTGAATGAGAATGTGCTTGCTTGCAGCAACGTGCTATATGTTCTGAATGCCTGATTTGGGAATCTGTGTCAAAACTTTGTTAGGAATTATGTGATCCTTACAAGCTGGAAGTAAGGGAGATGGGGCATGAAGTTATTTCTAGGAGTTGGACACATACCAAGTTTAGCTCAGTTCTGGGCATCTTTGAAATACCTATACAAACTTGTTCCTACATAGTAACTTGCATCTTTAATGAGAATCTGCTTGCTTACAGCAACGTGCTATATGTTCTGAATGCCCGAATTGGGAATCTGTGTCAAAACTTTGTTAGGAATTATGTGATCCTTACTAGCTAGAAGTAAGGGAGATGGGGCATGACGTTATTTCTAGGAGTTGGACACATACAACGTTTAGCTCTGTTCTGGGCATCTTTGAAATACCTATACAAACTTGTTCCTACATAGTAACTTGCATCTTTGAATGAGAATGTGCTTGCTTACAGCAACGTGCTATATGTTCTGAATGCCCGAATTGGGAATCTGTGTCAAAACTTTGTTAGGAATTATGTGATCCTTACTAGCTGGAAGTAAGGGAGATGGGGCATGACGTTATTTCTAGGAGTTGGACACATACCAAGTTTAGCTCAGTTCTGGGCATCTTTGAAATACCTATACAAACTTGTTCCTACATAGTAACTTGCATCTTTGAATGAGAATGTGCTTGCTTACAGCAACGTGCTATATGTTCTGAATGCCCGAATTGGGAATCTGTGTCAAAACTTTGTTAGGAATTATGTGATCCTTACTAGCTGGAAGTAAGGGAGATGGGGCATGAAGTTATTTCTAGGAGTTGGACACATACCAAGTTTAGCTCAGTTCTGGGCATCTTTGAAATACCTATACAAACTTGTTCCTACATAGTAACTTGCATCTTTGAATGAGAATGTGCTTGCTTACAGCAACGTGCTATATGTTCTGAATGCCCGAATTGGGAATCTATGTCAAAACTTTGTTAGGAATTATGTGATCCTTACTAGCTGGAAGTAAGGGAGATGGGGCATGAAGTTATTTCTAGGAGTTGGACACATACCAAGTTTAGCTCAGTTCTGGGCATCTTTGAAATACCTATACAAACTTGTTCCTACATAGTAACTTGCAACTTTGAATGAGAATGTGCTTGCTTACAGCAACGTGCTATATGTTCTGAATGCCCGAATTGGGAATCTGTGTCAAAACTTTGTTAGGAATTATGTGATCCTTACTAGCTGGAAGTAAGGGAGATGGGGCATGAAGTTATTTCTAGGAGTTGGACACATACCAAGTTTAGCTCAGTTCTGGGCATCTTTGAAATACCTATACAAACTTGTTCCTACATAGTAACTTGCAACTTTGAATGAGAATGTGATTGCCTACAGCAACGTGCTATATGTTCTGAATGCCCGAATTGGGAATCTGTGTCAAAACTTTGTTAGGAATTATGTGATCCTTACTAGCTGGAAGTAAGGGAGATGGGGCATGAAGTTATTTCTAGGAGTTGGACACATACCAAGTTTAGCTCAGTTCTGGGCATCTTTGAAATACCTATACAAACTTGTTCCTACATAGTAACTTGCAACTTTGAATGAGAATGTGCTTGCTTGCAGCAACGTGCTATATGTTCTGAATGCCCGAATTGGGAATCTGTGTCAAAACTTTGTTAGGAATTATGTGATCCTTACTAGCTGGAAGTAAGGGAGATGGGGCATGAAGTTAATTCTAGGAGTTGGACACATACCAAGTTTAGCTCAGTTCTGGGCATCTTTGAAATACCTATAAAAACTTGTTCCTACATAGTAACTTGCAACTTTGAAAGAGAATGTGCTTGCTTACAGCAACGTGCTATATGTTCTGAATGCCCGAATTGGGAATCTGTGTCAAAACTTTGTTAGGAATTATGTGATCCTTACTAGCTGGAAGTAAGGGAGATGGGGCATGAAGTTATTTCTAGGAGTTGGACACATACCAAGTTTAGCTCAGTTCTGGGCATCTTTGAAATACCTATACAAACTTGTTCCTACATAGTAACTTGCATCTTTGAATGAGAATGTGCTTGCTTGCAGCAACGTGCTATATGTTCTGAATGCCCGATTTGGGAATCTGTGTCAAAACTTTGTTAGGAATTATGTGATCCTTACAAGCTGGAAGTAAGGGAGATGGAGCATGAAGTTATTTCTAGGAGTTGGACACATACCAAGTTTAGCTCAGTTCTGGGCATCTTTGAAATACCTATACAAACTTGTTCCTACTTAGTAACTTGCATCTTTGAATGAGAATGTGCTTGCTTACAGCAACGTGCTATATGTTCTGAATGCCCGAATTGGCAATCTGTGTCAAAACTTTGTTAGGAATTATGTGATCCTTACTAGCTGGAAGTAAGGGAGATGGAGCATGAAGTTAATTCTAGGAGTTGGACACATACCAAGTTTAGCTCAGTTCTGGGCATCTTTGAAATACCTATACAAACTTGTTCCTACATAGTAACTTGCATCTTTGAATGAGAATGTGCTTGCTTACAGCAACGTGCTATATGTTCTGAATGCCCGAATTGGCAATCTGTGTCAAACCTTTGTTAGGAATTATGCGATCCTTACTAGCTGGAAGTAAGGGAGATGGGGCATGAAGTTATTTCTAGGAGTTGGACACATACCAAGTTTAGCTCAGTTCTGGGCATCTTTGAAATACCTATAAAAACTTGTTCCTACATAGTAACTTGCATCTTTGAATGAGAATGTGCTTGCTTACAGCAACGTGCTATATGTTCTGAATGCCCGAATTGGGAATCTGTGTCAAAACTTTGTTAGGAATTATGCGATCCTTACTAGCTGGAAGTAAGGGAGATGGGGCATGAAGTTATTTCTAGGAGTTGGACACATACCAAGTTTAGCTCAGTTCTGGGCATCTTTGAAATACCTATACAAACTTGTTCCTACATAGTAACTTGCATCTTTGAATGAGAATGTGCTTGCTTACAGCAACGTGCTATATGTTCTGATTGCCCGAATTTGCAATCTGTGTCAAAACTTTGTTAGGAATTATGTGATCCTTACTAGCTGGAAGTAAGGGAGATGGGGCATGAAGTTATTTCTAGGAGTTGGACACATACCAAGTTTAGCTCAGTTCTGGGCATCTTTGAAATACCTATACAAACTTGTTCCTACATAGTAACTTGCATCTTTAATGAGAATCTGCTTGCTTACAGCAACGTGCTATATGTTCTGAATGCCCGAATTGGCAATCTGTGTCAAAACTTTGTTAGGAATTATGTGATCCTTACTAGCTGGAAGTAAGGGAGATGGGGCATGAAGTTATTTCTAGGAGTTGGACACATACCAAGTTTAGCTCAGTTCTGGGCATCTTTGAAATACCTATACAAACTTGTTCCTACATAGTAACTTGCATCTTTGAATGAGAATCTGCTTGCTTACAGCAACGTGCTATATGTTCTGAATGCCCGAATTGGGAATCTGTGTCAAAACTTTGTTAGGAATTATGTGATCCTTACTAGTTGGAAGTAAGGGAGATGGGGCATGAAGTTATTTCTAGGAGTTGGACACATACCAAGTTTAGCTCAGTTCTGGGCATCTTTGAAATACCTATACAAACTTGTTACTACATAGTAACTTGCATCTTTGAATGAGAATCTGCTTGCTTACAGCAACGTGCTATATGTTCTGAATGCCCGAATTGGGAATCTGTGTCAAAACTGTTAGGAATTATCTGATCCTTACTAGCTGGAAGAAAGGGAGATGGGGCATGAAGTTATTTCTAGGAGTTGGACACATACCAAGTTTAGCTCAGTTCTGGGCATCTTTGAAATACCTATACAAACTTGTTCCTACATAGTAACTTGCAACTTTGAATGAAAATGTGATTGCTTACAGCAACGTGCTATATGTTCTGAATGCCCGAATTGGGAATCTGTGTCAAAACTTTGTTAGGAATTATGTGATCCTTACTAGCTGGAAGTAAGGGAGATGGGGCATGAAGTTATTTCTAGGAGTTGGACACATACCAAGTTTAGCTCAGTTCTGGGCATCTTTGAAATACCTATACAAACTTGTTCCTACATAGTAACTTGCAACTTTGAATGAGAATCTGCTTGCTTACAGCAACGTGCTATATGTTCTGAATGCCCGATTTGGGAATCTGTGTCAAAACTTTGTTAGGAATTATGTGATCCTTACTAGCTGGAAGTAAGGGAGATGGGGCATGAAGTTATTTCTAGGATTTGGACACATACCAAGTTTAGCTCAGTTCTGGGCATCTTTGAAATACCTATACAAACTTGTTCCTACATAGTAACTTGCAACTTTGAATGAGAATGTGCTTGCTTACAGCAACGTGCTATATGTTCTGAATGCCCGAATTGGGAATCTGTGTCAAAACTTTGTTAGGAATTATGTGATCCTTACTAGCTGGAAGTAAGGGAGATGGGGCATGAAGTTATTTCTAGGAGTTGGACACATACCAAGTTTAGCTCAGTTCTGGGCATCTTTGAAATACCTATACAAACTTGTTCCTACATAGTAACTTGCAACTTTGAATGAGAATGTGCTTGCTTACAGCAACGTGCTATATGTTCTGAATGCCCGAATTGGGAATCTGTGTCAAAACTTTGTTAGGAATTATGTGATCCTTACTAGCTGGAAGTAAGGGAGATGGGGCATGAGGTTATTTCTAGGAGTTGGACACATACCAAGATTAGCTCAGTTCTGGGCATCTTTGAAATACCTATATAAACTTGTTCCTACATAGTAACTTGCAACTCTGAATGAGAATGTGATTGCTTACAGCAACGTGCTATATGTTCTGAATGCCCGAATTGGGAATTTGTGTCAAAACTTTGTTAGGAATTATGTGATCCTTACTAGCTGGAAGTAAGGGAGATGGGGCATGAAGTTATTTCTTGGAGTTGGAGACATACCAAGTTTAGCTCCGTTCTGGGCATCTTTGAAATACCTATACAAACTTGTTCCTACATAGTAACTTGCAACTTTGAATGAGAATGTGCTTGCTTGCAGCAACGTGTTATATGTTCTGAATGCCCGATTTGGGAATCTGTGTCAAAACTTTGTTAGGAATTATGTGATCCTTACAAGCTGAAAGTAAGGGAGATGGAGCAAGAAGTTATTCCTAGGAGTTGGACACATACCAAGTTTAGCTCAGTTCTGGGCATCTTTGAAATACCTATACAAACTTGTTCCTACTTAGTAACTTGCATCTTTGAATGAGAATGTGCTTGCTTACAGCAACGTGCTATATGTTCTGAATGCCCGAATTGGGAATCTGTGTCAAAACTTTGTTAGGAATTATGTGATCCTTACTAGCTGGAAGTAAGGGAGATGGGGCATGAAGTTATTTCTAGGAGTTGGACACATACCAAGTTTAGCTCAGTTCTGTGCATCTTTGAAATACCTATACAAACTTGTTCCTACATAGTAACTTGCATCTTTGAATGAGAATCTGCTTGCTTACAACAACGTGCTATATGTTCTGAATGCCCGAATTGGGAATCTGTGTCAAAACTTTGTTAGGAATTATGTGATCCTTACTAGCTGGAAGTAAGGGAGATGGGGCATGAAGTTATTTCTAGGAGTTGGACACATACCAAGTTTAGCTCAGTTCTGGGCATCTTTGAAATACCTATACAAACTTGTTCCTACATAGTAACTTGCAACTTTGAATGAGAATGTGCTTGCTTACAGCAACGTGCTATATGTTCTGAATGCCCGAATTGGCAATCTGTGTCAAAACTTTGTTAGGAATTATGTGATCCTTACTAGCTGGAAGTAAGGGAGATGGGGCATGAAGTTATTTCTAGGAGTTGGACACATACCAAGTTTAGCTCAGTTCTGGGCATCTTTGAAATACCTACACAAACTTGTTCCTACATAGTAACTTGCAACTTTGAATGAGAATGTGCTTGCTTACAGCAACGTGCTATATGTTCTGAATGCCCGAATTGGGAATCTGTGTCAAACCTTTGTTAGGAATTATGCGATCCTTACTAGCTGGAAGTAAGGGAGATGGGGCATGAAGTTATTTCTAGGAGTTGGACACATACCAAGTTTAGCTCAGTTCTGGGCATCTTTGAAATACCTATACAAACTTGTTCCTACATAGTAACTTGCATCTTTGAATGAGAATGTGCTTGCTTACAGCAACGTGCTATATGTTCTGAATGCCCGAATTGGGAATCTGTGTCAAAACTTTGTTAGGAATTATGTGATCCTTACTAGCTGGAAGTAAGGGAGATGGGGCATGAAGTTATTTCTAGGAGTTGGACACATACCAAGTTTAGCTCAGTTCTGGGCATCTTTGAAATACCTATACAAACTTGTTCCTACATAGTAACTTGCATCTTTGAATGAGAATGTGCTTGCTTACAGCAACGTGCTATATGTTCTGATTGCCCGAATTTGCAATCTGTGTCAAAACTTTGTTAGGAATTATGTGATCCTTACTAGCTGGAAGTAAGGGAGATGGGGCATAAAGTTATTTCTAGGAGTTGGACACATACCAAGTTTAGCTCAGTTCTGGGCATCTTTGAAATACCTATACAAACTTGTTCCTACATAGTAACTTGCATCTTTAATGAGAATCTGCTTGCTTACAGCAACGTGCTATATGTTCTGAATGCCCGAATTGGCAATCTGTGTCAAAACTTTGTTAGGAATTATGTGATCCTTACTAGCTGGAAGTAAGGGAGATGGGGCATGAAGTTATTTCTAGGAGTTGGACACATACCAAGTTTAGCTCAGTTCTGGGCATCTTTGAAATACCTATACAAACTTGTTCCTACATAGTAACTTGCATCTTTGAATGAGAATCTGCTTGCTTACAGCAACGTGCTATATGTTCTGAATGCCCGAATTGGGAATATGTGTCAAAACTTTGTTAGGAATTATGTGATCCTTACTAGCTGGAAGTAAGGGAGATGGGGCATGAAGTTATTTCTAGGAGTTGGACACATACCAAGTTTAGCTCAGTTCTGGGCATCTTTGAAATACCTATACAAACTTGTTACTACATAGTAACTTGCATCTTTGAATGAGAATCTGCTTGCTTACAGCAACGTGCTATATGTTCTGAATGCCCGAATTGGGAATCTGTGTCAAAACTGTTAGGAATTATCTGATCCTTACTAGCTGGAAGAAAGGGAGATGGGGCATGAAGTTATTTCTAGGAGTTGGACACATACCAAGTTTAGCTCAGTTCTGGGCATCTTTGAAATACCTATACAAACTTGTTCCTACTTAGTAACTTGCATCTTTGAATGAGAATGTGCTTGCTTACAGCAACGTGCTATATGTTCTGAATGCCCGAATTGACAATCTGTGTCAAAACTTTGTTAGGAATTATGTGATCCTTACTAGCTGGAAGTAAGGGAGATGGGGCATGAAGTTATTTCTAGGAGTTGGACACATACCAAGTTTAGCTCAGTTCTGTGCATCTTTGAAATACCTATACAAACTTGTTCCTACATAGTAACTTGCATCTTTGAATGAGAATATGCTTGCTTACAGCAACGTGCTATATGTTCTGAATGCCCGAATTGGGAATCTGTGTCAAAACTTTGTTAGGAATTATGTGATCCTTACTAGCTGGAAGTAAGGGAGATGGGGCATGAAGTTATTTCTAGGAGTTGGACACATACCAAGTTTAGCTCAGTTCTGGGCATCTTTGAAATACCTATACAAACTTGTTCCTACATAGTAACTTGCAACTTTGAATGAGAATGTGCTTGCTTACAGCAACGTGCTATATGTTCTGAATGCCCGAATTGGGAATCTGTGTCAAAACTTTGTTAGGAATTATGTGATCCTTACTAGCTGGAAGTAAGGGAGATGGGGCATGAAGTTATTTCTAGGAGTTGGACACATACCAAGTTTAGCTCAGTTCTGGGCATCTTTGAAATACCTATACAAACTTGTTCCTACATAGTAACTTGCAACTTTGAATGAGAATGTGCTTGCTTACAGCAACGTGCTATATGTTCTGAATGCCCGAATTGGCAATCTGTGTCAAAACTTTGTTAGGAATTATGTGATCCTTACTAGCTGGAAGTAAGGGAGATGGGGCATGAAGTTATTTCTAGGAGTTGGACACATACCAAGTTTAGCTCAGTTCTGGGCATCTTTGAAATACCTATACAAACTTGTTCCTACATAGTAACTTGCAACTTTGAATGAGAATGTGCTTGCTTACAGCAACGTGCTATATGTTCTGAATGCCCGAATTGGGAATCTGTGTCAAAACTTTGTTAGGAATTATGTGATCCTTACTAGCTGGAAGTAAGGGAGATGGGGCATGAAGTTATTTCTAGGAGTTGGACACATACCAAGTTTAGCTCAGTTCTGGGCATCTTTGAAATACCTATACAAACTTGTTCCTACATAGTAACTTGCATCTTTGAATGAGAATCTGCTTGCTTACAGCAACGTGCTATATGTTCTGAATGCCCGAATTGGGAATCTGTGTCAAAACTTTGTTAGGAATTATGTGATCCTTACTAGCTGGAAGTAAGGGAGATGGGGCATGAAGTTATTTCTAGGAGTTGGACACATACCAAGTTTAGCTCAGTTCTGGGCATCTTTGAAATACCTATACAAACTTGTTCCTACATAGTAACTTGCAACTTTGAATGAGAATGTGCTTGCTTACAGCAACGTGCTATATGTTCTGAATGCCCGAATTGGGAATCTGTGTCAAAACTTTGTTAGGAATTATGTGATCCTTACTAGCTGTAAGTAAGGGAGATGGGGCATGAAGTTATTTCTAGGAGTTGGACACATACCAAGTTTAGCTCAGTTCTGGGCATCTTTGAAATACCTATACAAACTTGTTCCTACATAGTATCTTGCAACTTTGAATGAGAATGTGCTTGCTTACAGCAACGTGCTATATGTTCTGAATGCCCGAATTGGGAATCTGTGTCAAAACTTTGTTAGGAATTATGTGATCCTTACTAGCTGGAAGTAAGGGAGATGGGGCATGAAGTTATTTCTAGGAGTTGGACACATACCAAGTTTAGCTCAGTTCTGGGCATCTTTGAAATACCTATACAAACTTGTTCCTACATAGTAACTTGCAACTTTGAATGAGAATGTGATTGCTTACAGCAACGTGCTATATGTTCTGATGCCCGAATTGGGAATCTGTGTCATAACTTTGTTAGGAATTATGTGATCCTTACTAGCTGGAAGTAAGGGAGATGGGGCATGAAGTTATTTCTTGGAGTTGGAGACATACCAAGTTTAGCTCAGTTCTGGGCATCTTTGAAATACCTATACAAACTTGTTCCTACATAGTAACTTGCAACTTTGAATGAGAATGTGCTTGCTTGCAGCAACGTGCTATATGTTCTGAATGCCCGATTTGGGAATCTGTGTCAAAACTTTGTTAGGAATTATGTGATCCTTACAAGCTGGAAGTAAGGGAGATGGGGCATGAAGTTATTTCTAGGAGTTGGACACATACCAAGTTTAGCTCAGTTCTGGGCATCTTTGAAATACCTATACAAACTTGTTCCTACTTAGTAACTTGCATCTTTGAATGAGAATGTGCTTGCTTACAGCAACGTGCTATATGTTCTGAATGCCCGAATTGACAATCTGTGTCAAAACTTTGTTAGGAATTATGTGATCCTTACTAGCTGGAAGTAAGGGAGATGGGGCATGAAGTTATTTCTAGGAGTTGGACACATACCAAGTTTAGCTCAGTTCTGGGCATCTTTGAAATACCTATACAAACTTGTTCCTACATAGTAACTTGCATCTTTGAATGAGAATCTGCTTGCTTACAGCAACGTGCTATATGTTCTGAATGCCCGAATTGGGAATCTGTGTCAAAACTTTGTTAGGAATTATGTGATCCTTACTAGCTGGAAGTAAGGGAGATGGGGCATGAAGTTATTTCTAGGAGTTGGACACATAACAAGTTTAGCTCAGTTCTGGGCATCTTTGAAATACCTATACAAACTTGTTCCTACATAGTAACTTGCAACTTTGAATGAGAATGTGCTTGCTTACAGCAACGTGCTATATGTTCTGAATGCCCGAATTGGGAATCTGTGTCAAAACTTTGTTTGGAATTATGTGATCCTTACTAGCTGGAAGTAAGGGAGATGGGGCATGAAGTTATTTCTAGGAGTTGGACACATACCAAGTTTAGCTCAGTTCTGGGCATCTTTGAAATACCTATACAAACTTGTTCCTACATAGTAACTTGCAACTTTGAATGAGAATGTGCTTGCTTACAGCAACGTGCTATATGTTCTGAATGCCCGAATTGGGAATCTGTGTCAAAACTTTGTTAGGAATTATGTGATCCTTACTAGCTGGAAGTAAGGGAGATGGGGCATGAAGTTATTTCTAGGAGTTGGACACATACCAAGTTTAGCTCAGTTCTGGGCATCTTTGAAATACCTATACAAACTTGTTCCTACATAGTAACTTGCATCTTTGAATGAGAATCTGCTTGCTTACAGCAACGTGCTATATGTTCTGAACGCCCGAATTGGCAATCTGTGTCAAAACTTTGTTAGGAATTATGTGATCCTTACTAGCTGGAAGTAAGGGAGATGGGGCATGAAGTTATTTCTAGGAGTTGGACACATACCAAGTTTAGCTCAGTTCTGGGCATCTTTGAAATACCTATACAAACTTGTTCCTACATAGTAACTTGCATCTTTGAATGAGAATGTGCTTGCTTACAGCAACGTGCTATATGTTCTGAATGCCCGAATTGGGAATCTGTGTCAAATCTTTGTTAGGAATTATGTGATCCTTACTAGCTGGAAGTAAGGGAGATGGGGCATGAAGTTATTTCTAGGAGTTGGACACATACCAAGTTTAGCTCAGTTCTGGGCATCTTTGAAATACCTATACAAACTTGTTCCTACATAGTAACTTGCAACTTTGAATGAGAATGTGCTTGCTTACAGCAACGTGCTATATGTTCTGAATGCCCGAATTGGGAATCTGTGTCAAAACTTTGTTAGGAATTATGTGATCCTTACTAGCTGGAAGTAAGGGAGATGGGGCATGAAGTTATTTCTAGGAGTTGGACACATACCAAGTTTAGCTCAGTTCTGGGCATCTTTGAAATACCTATACAAACTTGTTCCTACATAGTAACTTGCATCTTTGAATGAGAATGTGCTTGCTTACAGCAACGTGCTATATGTTCTGAATGCCAGAATTGGCAATCTGTGTCAAAACTTTGTTAGGAATTATGTGATCCTTACTAGCTGGAAGTAAGGGAGATGGGGCATGAAGTTATTTCTAGGAGTTGGACACATACCAAGTTTAGCTCAGTTCTGTGCATCTTTGAAATACCTATACAAACTTGTTCCTACATAGTAACTTGCAACTTTGAAAGAGAATGTGCTTGCTTACAGCAACGTGCTATATGTTCTGAATGCCCGATTTGGGAATCTGTGTCAAAACTTTGTTAGGAATTATGTGATCCTTACTAGCTGGAAGTAAGGGAGATGGGGCATGAAGTTATTTCTAGGAGTTGGACACATACCAAGTTTAGCTCAGTTCTGGGCATCTTTGAAATACCTATACAAACTTGTTCCTACATAGTAACTTGCAACTTTGAATGAGAATGTGCTTGCTTACAGCAACGTGCTATATGTTCTGAATGCCCGAATTGGGAATCTGTGTCAAAACTTTGTTAGGAATTATGTGATCCTTACTAGCTGGAAGTAAGGGAGATGGGGCATGAAGTTATTTCTAGGAGTTGGACACATACCAAGTTTAGCTCAGTTCTGGGCATCTTTGAAATACCTATACAAACTTGTTGCTACATAGTAACTTGCAACTTTGAATGAGAATGTGCTTGCTTACAGCAACGTGCTATATGTTCTGAATGCCCGAATTGGCAATCTGTGTCAAAACTTTGTTAGGAATTATGTGATCCTTACTAGCTGGAAGTAAGGGAGATGGGGCATGAAGTTATTTCTAGGAGTTGGACACATACCAAGTTTAGCTCAGTTCTGGACATCTTTGAAATACCTATACAAACTTGTTCCTACATAGTAACTTGCATCTTTGAATGAGAATCTGCTTGCTTACAGCAACGTGCTATATGTTCTGAATGCCCGAATTGGGAATCTGTGTCAAAACTTTGTTAGGAATTATGTGATCCTTACTAGCTGGAAATAAGGGAGATGGGGCATGAAGTTATTTCTAGGAGTTGGACACATACCAAGTTTAGCTCAGTTCTGGGCATCTTTGAAATACCTATACAAACTTGTTCCTACATAGTAACTTGCAACTTTGAATGAGAATGTGCTTGCTTACAGCAACGTGCTATATGTTCTGAATGCCCGAATTGGGAATCTGTGTCAAAACTTTGTTAGGAATTATGTGATCCTTACTAGCTGGAAGTAAGGGAGATGGGGCATGAAGTTATTTCTAGGAGTTGGACACATACCAAGTTTAGCTCAGTTCTGGGCATCTTTGAAATACCTATACAAACTTGTTCCTCCATAGTAACTTGCAACTTTGAATGAGAATGTGCTTGCTTACAGCAAAGTGCTATATGTTCTGAATGCCGGAATTGGGAATCTGTGTCAAAACTTTGTTAGGAATTATGTGATCCTTACTAGCTGGAAGTAAGGGAGATGGGGCATGAAGTTATTTCTAGGAGTTGGACACATACCAAGTTTAGCTCAGTTCTGGGCATCTTTGAAATACCTATACAAACTTGTTCCTACATAGTAACTTGCATCTTTAATGAGAATGTGCTTGCTTACAGCAACGTGCTATATGTTCTGAATGCCCGAATTGGGAATCTGTGTCAAAACTTTGTTAGGAATTATGTGATCCTTACTAGCTGGAAGTAAGGGAGATGGGGCATGAAGTTATTTCTAGGAGTTGGACACATACCAAGTTTAGCTCAGTTCTGGGCATCTTTGAAATACCTATACAAACTCGTTCCTACATAGTAACTTGCAACATTAATGAGAATGTGCTTGCTTACAGCAACGTGCTATATGTTCTGAATGCCCGAATTGGGAATCTGTGTCAAAACTTTGTTAGGAATTATGTGATCCTTACTAGCTGGAAGTAAGGGAGATGGGGCATGAAGTTATTTCTAGGAGTTGGACACATACCAAGTTTAGCTCAGTTCTGGGCATCTTTGAAATACCTATACAAACTTGTTGCTTCATAGTAACTTGCAACTTTGAATGAGAATGTGCTTGCTTACAGCAACGTGCTATATGTTCTGAATGCCCGAATTGGGAATCTGTGTCAAAACTTTGTTAGGAATTATGTGATCCTTACTAGCTGGAAGTAAGGGAGATGGGGCATGAAGTTTTTTCTAGGAGTTGGACACATACCAAGTTTAGCTCAGTTCTGGGCATCTTTGAAATACCTATACAAACTTTTTCCTACATAGTAACTTGCATCTTTGAATGAGAATCTGCTTGCTTACAGCAACGTGCTATATGTTCTGAATGCCCGAATTGGGAATCTGTGTCAAAACTTTGTTAGGAATTATGTGATCCTTACTAGCTGGAAGTAAGGGAGATGGGGCATGAAGTTATTTCTAGGAGTTGGACACATACCAAGTTTAGCTCAGTTCTGGGCATCTTTAAAATACCTATACAAACTTGTTCCTACATAGTAACTTGCATCTTTGAATGAGAATGTGCTTGCTTACAGCAACGTGCTATATGTTCTGAATGCCCGAATTGGGAATCTGTGTCAAAACTTTGTTAGGAATTATGTGATCCTTACTAGCTGGAAGTAAGGGAGATGGGGCATGAAGTTATTTCTAGGAG
The DNA here is from genome assembly GCF_020826845.1 of Diceros bicornis minor. NCBI lineage: Eukaryota > Metazoa > Chordata > Mammalia > Perissodactyla > Rhinocerotidae > Diceros > Diceros bicornis. The sequence goes on along the minus strand of NW_026690920.1, from coordinate 53,423 downwards.
TTGGACACATACCAAGTTTAGCTCAGTTTGGGCATCTTTGAAATACCTATACAAACTTGTTCCTACATAGTAACTTGCATCTTTGAATGAGAATGTGCTTGCTTACAGCAACGTGCTATATGTTCTGAATGCCCGAATTGGGAATCTGTGTCAAAACTTTGTTAGGAATTATGTGATCCTTACTAGCTGGAAGTAAGGGAGATGGGGCATGAAGTTATTTCTAGGAATTGGACACATACCAAGTTTAGCTCAGTTCTGGGCATCTTTGAAATACCTATACAAACTTGTTCCTACATAGTAACTTGCATCTTTGAATGAGAATCTGCTTGCTTACAGCAACGTGCTATATGTTCTGAATGCCCGAATTGACAATCTGTGTCAAAACTTTGTTAGGAATTATGTGATCCTTACTAGCTGGAAGTAAGGGAGATGGGGCATGAAGTTATTTCTAGGAGTTGGACACATACCAAGTTTAGCTCAGTTCTGGGCATCTTTGAAATACCTATACAAACTTGTTCCTACATAGTAACTTGCAACTTTGAATGAGAATGTGCTTGCTTACAGCAACGTGCTATATGTTCTGAATGCCCGAATTGGGAATCTGTGTCAAAACTTTGTTAGGAATTATGTGATCCTTACTAGCTGGAAGTAAGGGAGATGGGGCATGAAGTTATTTCTAGGAGTTGGACACATACCAAGTTTAGCTCAGTTCTGGGCATCTTTGAAATACCTATACAAACTTGTTCCTACATAGTAACTTGCAACATTGAATGAGAATGTGCTTGCTTACAGCAACGTGCTATATGTTCTGAATGCCCGAATTGGGAATCTGTGTCAAAACTTTGTTAGGAATTATGTGATCCTTACTAGCTGGAAGTAAGGGAGATGGGGCATGAAGTTATTTCTAGGAGTTGGACACATACCAAGTTTAGCTCAGTTCTGGGCATCTTTGAAATACCTATACAAACTTGTTCCTACATAGTAACTTGCAACTTTGAATGAGAATGTGCTTGCTTACAGCAACGTGCTATATGTTCTGAATGCCCGAATTGGGAATCTGTGTCAAAACTTTGTTAGGAATTATGTGATCCTTACTAGCTGGAAGTAAGGGAGATGGGGCATGAAGTTATTTCTAGGAGTTGGACACATACCAAGTTTAGCTCAGTTCTGGGCATCTTTGAAATACCTATACAAACTTGTTCCTACATAGTAACTTGCATCTTTGAATGAGAATGTGCTTGCTTACAGCAACGTGCTATATGTTCTGAATGCCCGAATTGGGAATCTGTGTCAAAACTTTGTTAGGAATTATGTGATCCTTACTAGCTGGAAGTAAGGGAGATGGGGCATGAAGTTATTTCTAGGAGTTGGACACATACCAAGTTTAGCTCAGTTCTGGGCATCTTTGAAATACCTATACAAACTTGTTCCTACATAGTAACTTGCATCTTTGAATGAGAATGTGCTTGCTTACAGCAACGTGCTATATGTTCTGAATGCCCGAATTGGGAATCTGTGTCAAATCTTTGTTAGGAATTATGTGATCCTTACTAGCTGGAAGTAAGGGAGATGGGGCATGAAGTTATTTCTAGGAGTTGGACACATACCAAGTTTAGCTCAGTTCTGGGCATCTTTGAAATACCTATACAAACTTGTTCCTACATAGTAACTTGCAACTTTGAATGAGAATGTGCTTGCTTACAGCAACGTTCTATATGTTCTGAATGCCCGAATTGGGAATCTGTGTCAAAACTTTGTTAGGAATTATGTGATCCTTACTAGCTGGAAGTAAGGGAGATGGGGCATGAAGTTATTTCTAGGAGTTGGACACATACCAAGTTTAGCTCAGTTCTGGGCATCTTTGAAATACCTATACAAACTTGTTCCTACATAGTAACTTGCATCTTTAATGAGAATCTGCTTGCTTACAGCAACGTGCTATATGTTCTGAATGCCCGAATTGGGAATCTGTGTCAAAACTTTGTTAGGAATTATGTGATCCTTACTAGCTGGAAGTAAGGGAGATGGGGCATGAAGTTATTTCTAGGAGTTGGACACATACCAAGTTTAGCTCAGTTCTGGGCATCTTTGAAATACCTGTACAAACTTGTTCCTACATAGTAACTTGCATCTTTGAATGAGAATGTGCTTGCTTACAGCAACGTGCTATATGTTCTGAATGCCCGAATTGGGAATCTGTGTCAAAACTTTGTTAGGAATTATGTGATCCTTACTAGCTGGAAGTAAGGGAGATGGGGCATGAAGTTATTTCTAGGAGTTGGACACATACCAAGTTTAGCTCAGTTCTGGGCATCTTTGAAATACCTATACAAACTTGTTCCTACATAGTAACTTGCAACTTTGAATGAGAATGTGATTGCTTACAGCAACGTGCTATATGTTCTGATGCCCGAATTGGGAATCTGTGTCAAAACTTTGTTAGGAATTATGTGATCCTTACTAGCTGGAAGTAAGGGAGATGGGGCATGAAGTTATTTCTTGGAGTTGGAGACATACCAAGTTTAGCTCAGTTCTGGGCATCTTTGAAATACCTATACAAACTTGTTCCTACATAGTAACTTGCAACTTTGAATGAGAATGTGCTTGCTTGCAGCAACGTGCTATATGTTCTGAATGCCCGATTTGGGAATCTGTGTCAAAACTTTGTTAGGAATTATGTGATCCTTACAAGCTGGAAGTAAGGGAGATGGGGCATGAAGTTATTTCTAGGAGTTGGACACATACCAAGTTTAGCTCAGTTCTGGGCATCTTTGAAATACCTATACAAACTTGTTCCTACTTAGTAACTTGCATCTTTGAATGAGAATGTGCTTGCTTACAGCAACGTGCTATATGTTCTGAATGCCCGAATTGACAATCTGTGTCAAAACTTTGTTAGGAATTATGTGATCCTTACTAGCTGGAAGTAAGGGAGATGGGGCATGAAGTTATTTCTAGGAGTTGGACACATACCAAGTTTAGCTCAGTTCTGGGCATCTTTGAAATACCTATACAAACTTGTTCCTACATAGTAACTTGCATCTTTGAATGAGAATCTGCTTGCTTACAGCAACGTGCTATATGTTCTGAATGCCCGAATTGGGAATCTGTGTCAAAACTTTGTTAGGAATTATGTGATCCTTACTAGCTGGAAGTAAGGGAGATGGGGCATGAAGTTATTTCTAGGAGTTGGACACATAACAAATTTAGCTCAGTTCTGGGCATCTTTGAAATACCTATACAAACTTGTTCCTACATAGTAACTTGCAACTTTGAATGAGAATGTGCTTGCTTACAGCAACGTGCTATATGTTCTGAATGCCCGAATTGGGAATCTGTGTCAAAACTTTGTTTGGAATTATGTGATCCTTACTAGCTGGAAGTAAGGGAGATGGGGCATGAAGTTATTTCTAGGAGTTGGACACATACCAAGTTTAGCTCAGTTCTGGGCATCTTTGAAATACCTATACAAACTTGTTCCTACATAGTAACTTGCAACTTTGAATGAGAATGTGCTTGCTTACAGCAACGTGCTATATGTTCTGAATGCCCGAATTGGGAATCTGTGTCAAAACTTTGTTAGGAATTATGTGATCCTTACTAGCTGGAAGTAAGGGAGATGGGGCATGAAGTTATTTCTAGGAGTTGGACACATACCAAGTTTAGCTCAGTTCTGGGCATCTTTGAAATACCTATACAAACTTGTTCCTACATAGTAACTTGCATCTTTGAATGAGAATCTGCTTGCTTACAGCAACGTGCTATATGTTCTGAATGCCCGAATTGGGAATCTGTGTCAAAACTTTGTTAGGAATTATGTGATCCTTACTAGCTGGAAGTAAGGGAGATGGGGCATGAAGTTATTTCTAGGAGTTGGACACATACCAAGTTTAGCTCAGTTCTGGGCATCTTTGAAATACCTATACAAACTTGTTCCTACATAGTAACTTGCATCTTTGAATGAGAATGTGCTTGCTTACAGCAACGTGCTATATGTTCTGAATGCCCGAATTGGGAATCTGTGTCAAATCTTTGTTAGGAATTATGTGATCCTTACTAGCTGGAAGTAAGGGAGATGGGGCATGAAGTTATTTCTAGGAGTTGGACACATACCAAGTTTAGCTCAGTTCTGGGCATCTTTGAAATACCTATACAAACTTGTTCCTACATAGTAACTTGCAACTTTGAATGAGAATGTGCTTGCTTACAGCAACGTGCTATATGTTCTGAATGCCCGAATTGGGAATCTGTGTCAAAACTTTGTTAGGAATTATGTGATCCTTACTAGCTGGAAGTAAGGGAGATGGGGCATGAAGTTATTTCTAGGAGTTGGACACATACCAAGTTTAGCTCAGTTCTGGGCATCTTTGAAATACCTATACAAACTTGTTCCTACATAGTAACTTGCAACTTTGAATGAGAATGTGCTTGCTTACAGCAACGTGCTATATGTTCTGAATGCCCGAATTGGGAATCTGTGTCAAAACTTTGTTAGGAATTATGTGATCCTTACTAGCTGGAAGTAAGGGAGATGGGGCATGAAGTTATTTCTAGGAGTTGGACACATACCAAGTTTAGCTCAGTTCTGGGCATCTTTGAAATACCTATACAAACTTGTTCCTACATAGTAACTTGCATCTTTGAATGAGAATGTGCTTGCTTACAGCAACGTGCTATATGTTCTGAATGCCAGAATTGGCAATCTGTGTCAAAACTTTGTTAGGAATTATGTGATCCTTACTAGCTGGAAGTAAGGGAGATGGGGCATGAAGTTATTTCTAGGAGTTGGACACATACCAAGTTTAGCTCAGTTCTGGGCATCTTTGAAATACCTATACAAACTTGTTCCTACATAGTAACTTGCAACTTTGAAAGAGAATGTGCTTGCTTACAGCAACGTGCTATATGTTCTGAATGCCCGATTTGGGAATCTGTGTCAAAACTTTGTTAGGAATTATGTGATCCTTACTAGCTGGAAGTAAGGGAGATGGAGCATGAAGTTATTTCTAGGAGTTGGACACATACCAAGTTTAGCTCAGTTCTGGGCATCTTTGAAATACCTATACAAACTTGTTCCTACATAGTAACTTGCAACTTTGAATGAGAATGTGCTTGCTTACAGCAACGTGCTATATGTTCTGAATGCCCGAATTGGGAATCTGTGTCAAAACTTTGTTAGGAATTATGTGATCCTTACTAGCTGGAAGTAAGGGAGATGGGGCATGAAGTTATTTCTAGGAGTTGGACACATACCAAGTTTAGCTCAGTTCTGGGCATCTTTGAAATACCTATACAAACTTGTTCCTACATAGTAACTTGCATCTTTGAATGAGAATGTGCTTGCTTACAGCAACGTGCTATATGTTCTGAATGCCCGAATTGGGAATCTGTGTCAAAACTTTGTTAGGAATTATGTTATCCTTACTAGCTGGAAGTAAGGGAGATGTGGCATGAAGTTATTTCTAGGAGTTGGACACATACCAAGTTTAGCTCAGTTCTGGGCATCTTTGAAATACCTATACAAACTTGTTGCTACATAGTAACTTGCAACATTAATGAGAATGTGCTTGCTTACAGCAACGTGCTATATGTTCTGAATGCCCGAATTGGGAATCTGTGTCAAAACTTTGTTAGGAATTATGTGATCCTTACTAGCTGGAAGTAAGGGAGATGGGGCATGAAGTTATTTCTAGGAGTTGGACACATATCAAGTTTAGCTCAGTTCTGGGCATCTTTGAAATACCTATACAAACTTGTTGCTACATAGTAACTTGCAACTTTGAATGAGAATGTGCTTGCTTACAGCAACGTGCTATATGTTCTGAATGCCCGAATTTGCAATCTGTGTCAAAACTTTGTTAGGAATTATGTGATCCTTACTAGCTGGAAGTAAGGGAGATGGGGCATGAAGTTATTTCTAGGAGTTGGACACATACCAAGTTTAGCTCAGTTCTGGACATCTTTGAAATACCTATACAAACTTGTTCCTACATAGTAACTTGCATCTTTGAATGAGAATCTGCTTGCTTACAGCAACGTGCTATATGTTCTGAATGCCCGAATTGGGAATCTGTGTCAAAACTTTGTTAGGAATTATGTGATCCTTACTAGCTGGAAGTAAGGGAGATGGGGCATGAAGTTATTTCTAGGAGTTGGACACATACCAAGTTTAGCTCAGTTCTGGGCATCTTTGAAATACCTATACAAACTTGTTCCTACATAGTAACTTGCAACTTTGAATGAGAATGTGCTTGCTTACAGCAACGTGCTATATGTTCTGAATGCCCGAATTGGGAATCTGTGTCAAAACTTTGTTAGGAATTATGTGATCCTTACTAGCTGGAAGTAAGGGAGATGGGGCATGAAGTTATTTCTAGGAGTTGGACACATACCAAGTTTAGCTCAGTTCTGGGCATCTTTGAAATACCTATACAAACTTGTTCCTCCATAGTAACTTGCAACTTTGAATGAGAATGTGCTTGCTTACAGCAAAGTGCTATATGTTCTGAATGCCGGAATTGGGAATCTGTGTCAAAACTTTGTTAGGAATTATGTGATCCTTACTAGCTGGAAGTAAGGGAGATGGGGCATGAAGTTATTTCTAGGAGTTGGACACATACCAAGTTTAGCTCAGTTCTGGGCATCTTTGAAATACCTATACAAACTTGTTCCTACATAGTAACTTGCATCTTTAATGAGAATGTGCTTGCTTACAGCAACGTGCTATATGTTCTGAATGCCCGAATTGGGAATCTGTGTCAAAACTTTGTTAGGAATTATGTGATCCTTACTAGCTGGAAGTAAGGGAGATGGGGCATGAAGTTATTTCTAGGAGTTGGACACATACCAAGTTTAGCTCAGTTCTGGGCATCTTTGAAATACCTATACAAACTTGTTCCTACATAGTAACTTGCAACATTAATGAGAATGTGCTTGCTTACAGCAACGTGCTATATGTTCTGAATGCCCGAATTGGGAATCTGTGTCAAAACTTTGTTAGGAATTATGTGATCCTTACTAGCTGGAAGTAAGGGAGATGGGGCATGAAGTTATTTCTAGGAGTTGGACACATACCAAGTTTAGCTCAGTTCTGGGCATCTTTGAAATACCTATACAAACTTGTTGCTTCATAGTAACTTGCAACTTTGAATGAGTATGTGCTTGCTTACAGCAACGTGCTATATGTTCTGAATGCCCGAATTGGGAATCTGTGTCAAAACTTTGTTAGGAATTATGTGATCCTTACTAGCTGGAAGTAAGGGAGATGGGGCATGAAGTTTTTTCTAGGAGTTGGACACATACCAAGTTTAGCTCAGTTCTGGGCATCATTGAAATACCTATACAAACTTTTTCCTACATAGTAACTTGCATCTTTGAATGAGAATCTGCTTGCTTACAGCAACGTGCTATATGTTCTGAATGCCCGAATTGGGAATCTGTGTCAAAACTTTGTTAGGAATTATGTGATCCTTACTAGCTGGAAGTAAGGGAGATGGGGCATGAAGTTATTTCTAGGAGTTGGACACATACCAAGTTTAGCTCAGTTCTGGGCATCTTTAAAATACCTATACAAACTTGTTCCTACATAGTAACTTGCATCTTTGAATGAGAATGTGCTTGCTTACAGCAACGTGCTATATGTTCTGAATGCCCGAATTGGGAATCTGTGTCAAAACTTTGTTAGGAATTATGTGATCCTTACTAGCTGGAAGTAAGGGAGATGGGGCATGAAGTTATTTCTAGGAGTTGGACACATACCAAGTTTAGCTCAGTTTGGGCATCTTTGAAATACCTATACAAACTTGTTCCTACATAGTAACTTGCAACTTTGAATGAGAATGTGCTTGCTTGCAGCAACGTGCTATATGTTTTGAATGCCCGATTTGGGAATCTGTGTCAAAACTTTGTTAGGAATTATGTGATCCTTACTAGCTGGAAGTAAGGGAGATGGAGCATGAAGTTATTTCTAGGAGTTGGACACATACCAAGTTTAGCTCAGTTCTGGGCATCTTTGAAATACCTATACAAACTTGTTCCTACTTAGTAACTTGCATCTTTGAATGAGAATGTGCTTGCTTACAGCAACGTGCTATATGTTTTGAATGCCCGAATTGACAATCTGTGTCAAAACTTTGTTAGGAATTATGTGATCCTTACTAGCTGGAAGTAAGGGAGATGGGGCATGAAGTTATTTCTAGGAGTTGGACACATACCAAGTTTAGCTCAGTTCTGGGCATCTTTGAAATACCTATACAAACTTGTTCCTACATAGTAACTTGCATCTTTGAATGAGAATCTGCTTGCTTACAGCAACCTGCTATATGTTCTGAATGCCCGAATTGGGAATCTGTGTCAAAACTTTGTTAGGAATTATGTGATCCTTACTAGCTGGAAGTAAGGGAGATGGGGCATGAAGTTATTTCTAGGAGTTGGACACATACCAAGTTTAGCTCAGTTCTGGGCATCTTTGAAATACCTATACAAACTTGTTCCTACATAGTAACTTGCAACTCTGAATGAGAATGTGCTTGCTTACAGCAACGTGCTATATGTTCTGAATGCCCGAATTGGGAATCTGTGTCAAAACTTTGTTAGGAATTATGTGATCCTTACTAGCTGGAAGTAAGGGAGATGGGGCATGAAGTTATTTCTAGGAGTTGGACACATACCAAGTTTAGCTCAGTTCTGGGCATCTTTGAAATACCTATACAAACTTGTTCCTACATAGTAACTTGCAACTTTGAATGAGAATGTGCTTGCTTACAGCAACGTGCTATATGTTCTGAATGCCCGAATTGGGAATCTGTGTCAAAACTTTGTTAGGAATTATGTGATCCTTACTAGCTGGAAGTAAGGGAGATGGGGCATGAAGTTATTTCTAGGAGTTGGACACATACCAAGTTTAGCTCAGTTCTGGGCATCTTTGAAATACCTATACAAACTTGTTCCTACATAGTAACTTGCATCTTTGAATGAGAATGTGCTTGCTTACAGCAACGTGCTATATGTTCTGAATGCCCGAATTGGGAATCTGTGTCAAAACTTTGTTAGGAATTATGTGATCCTTACTAGCTGGAAGTAAGGGAGATGGGGCATGAAGTTATTTCTAGGAGTTGGACACATACCAAGTTTAGCTCAGTTCTGGGCATCTTTGAAATACCTATACAAACTTGTTCCTACATAGTAACTTGCAACTTTGAATGATAATGTGCTTGCTTACAGCAACGTGCTATATGTTCTGAATGCCCGAATTGGGAATCTGTGTCAAAACTTTGTTAGGAATTATGTGATCCTTACTAGCTGGAAGTAAGGGAGATGGGGCATGAAGTTATTTCTAGGAGTTGGACACATACCAAGTTTAGCTCAGTTCTGGGCATCTTTGAAATACCTATACAAACTTGTTCCTACATAGTAACTTGCATCTGTAATGAGAATCTGCTTGCTTACAGCAACGTGCTATATGTTCTGAATGCCCGAATTGGGAATCTGTGTCAAAACTTTTTTAGGAATTATGTGATCCTTACTAGCTGGAAGTAAGGGAGATGGGGCATGAAGTTATTTCTAGGAGTTGGACACATACCAAGTTTAGCTCAGTTCTGGGCATCTTTGAAATACCTGTACAAACTTGTTCCTACATAGTAACTTGCATCTTTGAATGAGAATGTGCTTGCTTACAGCAACGTGCTATATGTTCTGAATGCCCGAATTGGGAATCTGTGTCAAAACTTTGTTAGGAATTATGTGATCCTTACTAGCTGGAAGTAAGGGAGATGGGGCATGAAGTTATTTCTAGGAGTTGGACACATACCAAGTTTAGCTCAGTTCTGGGCAGCTTTGAAATACCTATACAAACTTGTTCCTACATAGTAACTTGCAACTTTGAATGAGAATGTGCTTGCTTACAGCAACGTGCTATATGTTCTGAATGCCCGAATTGGGAATCTGTGTCAAAACTTTGTTAGGAATTATGTGATCCTTACTAGCTGGAAGTAAGGGAGATGGGGCATGAAGTTATTTCTAGGAGTTGGACACATACCAAGTTTAGCTCAGTTCTGGGCATCTTTGAAATACCTGTACAAACTTGTTCCTACATAGTAACTTGCATCTTTGAATGAGAATGTGCTTGCTTACAGCAACGTGCTATATGTTCTGAATGCCCGAATTGGGAATCTGTGTCAAAACTTTGTTAGGAATTATGTGATCCTTACTAGCTGGAAGTAAGGGAGATGGGGCATGAAGTTATTTCTAGGAGTTGGACACATACCAAGTTTAGCTCAGTTCTGGGCATCTTTGAAATACCTATACAAACTTGTTCCTACATAGTAACTTGCAACTTTGAATGAGAATGTGCTTGCTTACAGCAACGTGCTATATGTTCTGAATGCCCGAATTGGGAATCTGTGTCAAAACTTTGTTAGGAATTATGTGATCCTTACTAGCTGGAAGTAAGGGAGATGGGGCATGAAGTTATTTCTAGGAGTTGGACACATACCAAGTTTAGCTCAGTTCTGGGCATCTTTGAAATACCTATACAAACTTGTTCCTACATAGTAACTTGCAACTTTGAATGAGAATGTGCTTGCTTACAGCAACGTGCTATATGTTCTGAATGCCCGAATTGGGAATCTGTGTCAAAACTTTGTTAGGAATTATGTGATCCTTACTAGCTGGAAGTAAGGGAGATGGGGCATGAAGTTATTTCTAGGAGTTGGACACATACCAAGTTTAGCTCAGTTCTGGGCATCTTTGAAATACCTATACAAACTTGTTCCTCCATAGTAACTTGCATCTTTGAATGAGAATGTGCTTGCTTACAGCAACGTGCTATATGTTCTGAATGCCCGAATTGGGAATCTGTGTCAAAACTTTGTTAGGAATTATGTGATCCTTACTAGCTGGAAGTAAGGGAGATGGGGCATGAAGTTATTTCTAGGAGTTGGACACATACCAAGTTTAGCTCAGTTCTGGGCATCTTTGAAATACCTATACAAACTTGTTGCTACATAGTAACTTGCAACATTAATGAGAATGTGCTTGCTTACAGCAACGTGCTATATGTTCTGAATGCCCGAATTGGGAATCTGTGTCAAAACTTTGTTAGGAATTATGTGATCCTTACTAGCTGGAAGTAAGGGAGATGGGGCATGAAGTTATTTCTAGGAGTTGGACACATACCAAGTTATGCTCAGTTCTGGGCATCTTTGAAATACCTATACAAACTTGTTGCTACATAGTAACTTGCAACTTTGAATGAGAATGTGCTTGCTTACAGCAACGTGCTATATGTTCTGAATGCCCGAATTGGGAATCTGTGTCAAAACTTTGTTAGGAATTATGTGATCCTTACTAGCTGGAAGTAAGGGAGATGGGGCATGAAGTTATTTCTAGGAGTTGGACACATACCAAGTTTAGCTCAGTTCTGGGCATCTTTGAAATACCTATACAAACTTTTTCCTACATAGTAACTTGCATCTTTGAATGAGAATCTGCTTGCTTACAGCAACGTGCTATATGATCTGAATGCCCGAATTGGGAATCTGTGTCAAAACTTTTTTAGGAATTATGTGATCCTTACTAGCTGGAAGTAAGGGAGATGGGGCATGAAGTTATTTCTAGGAGTTGGACACATACCAAGTTTAGCTCAGTTCTGGGCATCTTTGAAATACCTATACAAACTTGTTCCTACATAGTAACTTGCATCTTTGAATGAGAATGTGCTTGCTTACAGCAACGTGCTATATGTTCTGAATGCCCGAATTGGGAATCTGTGTCAAAACTTTGTTAGGAATTATGTGATCCTTACTAGCTGGAAGTAAGGGAGATGGGGCATGAAGTTATTTCTAGGAGTTGGACACATACCAAGTTTAGCTCAGTTCTGGGCATCTTTGAAATACCTATACAAACTTGTTCCTACATAGTAACTTGCATCTTTGAATGAGAATGTGCTTGCTTACAGCAACGTGCTATATGTTCTGAATGCCCGAATTGGGAATCTGTGTCAAAACTTTGTTAGGAATTATGTGATCCTTACTAGCTGGAAGTAAGGGAGATGGGGCATGAAGTTATTTCTAGGAGTTGGACACATACCAAGTTTAGCTCAGTTCTGGGCATCTTTGAAATACCTATACAAACTTGTTCCTACATAGTAACTTGCATCGTTGAATGAGAATGTGCTTGCTTACAGCAACGTGCTATATGTTCTGATTGCCCGAATTGGCAATCTGTGTCAAAACTTTGTTAGGAATTATGTGATCCTTACTAGCTGGAAGTAAGGGAGATGGGGCATGAAGTTATTTCTAGGAGTTGGACACATACCAAGTTTAGCTCAGTTCTGGGCATCTTTGAAATACCTATACAAACTTGTTCCTACATAGTAACTTGCATCTTTAATGAGAATCTGCTTGCTTACAGCAACGTGCTATATGTTCTGAATGCCCGAATTGGCAATCTGTGTCAAAACTTTGTTAGGAATTATGTGATCCTTACTAGCTGGAAGTAAGGGAGATGGGGCATGAAGTTATTTCTAGGAGTTGGACACATACCAAGTTTAGCTCAGTTCTGGGCATCTTTGAAATACCTATACAAACTTGTTCCTACATAGTAACTTGCATCATTAATGAGAATCTGCTTGCTTACAGCAACGTGCTATATGTTCTGAATGCCCGAATTGGGAATCTGTGTCAAAACTTTGTTAGGAATTATGTGATCCTTACTAGCTGGAAGTAAGGGAGATGGGGCATGAAGTTATTTCTAGGAGTTGGACACATACCAAGTTTAGCTCAGTTCTGGGCATCTTTGAAATACCTATACAAACTTGTTCCTACATAGTAACTTGCAACTTTGAATGAGAATGTGCTTGCTTACAGCAACGTGCTATATGTTCTGAATGCCCGAATTGGGAATCTGTGTCAAAACTTTGTTAGGAATTATGTGATCCTTACTAGCTGGAAGTAAGGGAGATGGGGCATGAAGTTATTTCTAGGAGTTGGACACATACCAAGTTTAGCTCAGTTCTGGGCATCTTTGAAATACCTATACAAACTTGTTCCTACATAGTAACTTGCATCATTGAATGAGAATCTGCTTGCTTACAGCAACGTGCTATATGTTCTGAATGCCCGAATTGGCAATCTGTGTCAAAACTTTGTTAGGAATTATGTGATCCTTACTAGCTGGAAGTAAGGGAGATGGGGCATGAAGTTATTTCTAGGAGTTGGACACATACCAAGTTTAGCTCAGTTCTGGGCATCTTTGAAATACCTATACAAACTTGTTCCTACATAGTAACTTGCATCTTTGAATGAGAATCTGCTTGCTTACAGCAACGTGCTATATGTTCTGATTGCCCGAATTGGCAATCTGTGTCAAAACTTTGTTAGGAATTATGTGATCCTTACTAGCTGGAAGTAAGGGAGATGGGGCATGAAGTTATTTCTAGGAGTTGGACACATACCAAGTTTAGCTCAGTTCTGGGCATCTTTGAAATACCTATACAAACTTGTTCCTACATAGTAACTTGCATCTTTAATGAGAATCTGCTTGCTTACAGCAACGTGCTATATATTCTGAATGCCCGAATTGGGAATCTGTGTCAAAACTTTGTTAGGAATTATGTGATCCTTACTAGCTGGAAGTAAGGGAGATGGGGCATGAAGTTATTTCTAGGAGTTGGACACATACCAAGTTTAGCTCAGTTCTGGGCATCTTTGAAATACCTATACAAACTTGTTCCTACATAGTAACTTGCAACTTTGAATGAGAATGTGCTTGCTTACAGCAACGTGCTATATGTTCTGAATGCCCGAATTGGGAATCTGTGTCAAAACTTTGTTAGGAATTATGTGATCCTTACTAGCTGGAAGTAAGGGAGATGGGGCATGAAGTTATTTCTAGGAGTTGGACACATACCAAGTTTAGCTCAGTTCTGGGCATCTTTGAAATACCTATACAAACTTGTTCCTACATAGTAACTTGCAACTTTGAATGAGAATGTGCTTGCTTACAGCAACGTGCTATATGTTCTGAATGCCCGAATTGGGAATCTGTGTCAAAACTTTGTTAGGAATTATGTGATCCTTACTAGCTGGAAGTAAGGGAGATGGGGCATGACGTTATTTCTAGGAGTTGGACACATACCAAGTTTAGCTCAGTTCTGGGCATCTTTGAAATACCTATACAAACTTGTTCCTACATAGTAACTTGCATCTTTGAATGAGAATCTGCTTGCTTACAGCAACGTGCTATATGTTCTGAATGCCCGAATTGGGAATCTGTGTCAAAACTTTGTTAGGAATTATGTGATCCTTACTAGCTGGAAGTAAGGGAGATGGTGCATGACGTTATTTCTAGGAGTTGGACACATACCAAGTTTAGCTCAGTTCTGGGCATCTTTGAAATACCTATACAAACTTGTTCCTACATAGTAACTTGCATCTTTGAATGAGAATGTGCTTGCTTACAGCAACGTGCTATATGTTCTGAATGCCCGAATTGGGAATCTGTGTCAAAACTTTGTTAGGAATTATGTGATCCTTACTAGCTGGAAGTAAGGGAGATGGGGCATGAAGTTATTTCTAGGAGTTGGACACATACCAAGTTTAGCTCAGTTCTGGGCATCTTTGAAATACCTATACAAACTTGTTCCTACATAGTAACTTGCATCTTTGAATGAGAATGTGCTTGCTTACAGCAACGTGCTATATGTTCTGAATGCCCGAATTGGGAATCTGTGTCAAAACTTTGTTAGGAATTATGTGATCCTTACTAGCTGGAAGTAAGGGAGATGGGGCATGAAGTTATTTCTAGGAGTTGGACACATACCAAGTTTAGCTCAGTTCTGGGCATCTTTGAAATACCTATACAAACTTGTTCCTACATAGTAACTTGCAACTTTGAATGAGAATGTGCTTGCTTGCAGCAACGTGCTATATGTTCTGAATGCCCGAATTGGGAATATGTGTCAAAACTTTGTTAGGAATTATGTGATCCTTACTAGCTGGAAGTAAGGGAGATGGGGCATGAAGTTATTTCTAGGAGTTGGACACATACCAAGTTTAGCTCAGTTCTGGGCATCTTTGAAATACCTATACAAACTTGTTCCTACATAGTAACTTGCATCTTTGAATGAGAATGTGCTTGCTTACAGCAACGTGCTATATGTTCTGAATGCCCGAATTGGGAATCTGTGTCAAAACTTTGTTAGGAATTATGTGATCCTTACTAGCTGGAAGTAAGGGAGATGGGGCATGAAGTTATTTCTAGGAGTTGGACACATACCAAGTTTAGCTCAGTTCTGGGCATCTTTGAAATACCTATACAAACTTGTTCCTACACAGTAACTTGCATCTTTGAATGAGAATGTGCTTGCTTACAGCAACGTGCTATATGTTCTGAATGCCCGAATTGGGAATCTGTGTCAAAACTTTGTTAGGAATTATGTGATCCTTACTAGCTGGTAGTAAGGGAGATGGGGCATGAAGTTATTTCTAGGAGTTGGACACATACCAAGTTTAGCTCAGTTCTGGGCATCTTTGAAATACCTATACAAACTTGTTCCTACATAGTAACTTGCATCTTTGAATGAAAATGTGCTTGCTTACAGCAACGTGCTATATGTTCTGAATGCCCGAATAGGGAATCTGTGTCAAAACTTTGTTAGGAATTATGTGATCCTTACTAGCTGGAAGTAAGGGAGATGGGGCATGAAGTTATTTCTAGGAGTTGGACACATACCAAGTTTAGCTCAGTTCTGGGCATCTTTGAAATACCTATACAAACTTGTTCCTACATAGTAACTTGCATCTTTGAATGAAAATGTGCTTGCTTACAGCAACGTGCTATATGTTCTGAATGCCCGAATAGGGAATCTGTGTCAAAACTTTGTTAGGAATTATGTGATCCTTACTAGCTGGAAGTAAGGGAGATGGGGCATGAAGTTATTTCTAGGAGTTGGACACATACCAAGTTTAGCTCAGTTCTGGGCATCTTTGAAATACCTATACAAACTTGTTCCTACATTGTAACTTGCATCTTTGAATGAGAATGTGCTTGCTTACAGCAACGTGCTATATGTTCTGAATGCCCGAATTGGGAATCTGTGTCAAAACTTTGTTTGGAATTATGTGATCCTTACTAGCTGGAAGTAAGGGAGATGGGGCATGAAGTTATTTCTTGGAGTTGGAGACATACCAAGTTTAGCTCAGTTCTGGGCATCTTTGAAATACCTATACAAACTTGTTCCTACATAGTAACTTGCATCTTTGAATGAGAATGTGCTTGCTTGCAGCAACGTGCTATATGTTCTGAATGCCCGATTTGGGAATCTGTGTCAAAACTTTGTTAGGAATTATGTGATCCTTACAAGCTGGAAGTAAGGGAGATGGAGCATGAAGTTATTTCTAGGAGTTGGACACATACCAAGTGTAGCTCAGTTCTGGGCATCTTTGAAATACCTATACAAACTTGTTCCTACTTAGTAACTTGCATCTTTGAATGAGAATGTGCTTGCTTACAGCAACGTGCTATATGTTCTGAATGCCCGAATTGGCAATCTGTGTCAAAACTTTGTTAGGAATTATGCGATTCTTACTAGCTGGAATTAAGGGAGATGGAGCATGAAGTTAATTCTAGGAGTTGGACACATACCAAGTTTAGCTCAGTTCTGGGCATCTTTGAAATACCTATACAAACTTGTTCCTACATAGTAACTTGCATCTTTGAATGAGAATGTGCTTGCTTACAGCAACGTGCTATATGTTCTGAATGCCCAATTGGCAATCTGTGTCAAAACTTTGTTAGGAATTATGCGATCCTTACTAGCTGGAAGTAAGGGAGATGGGGCATGAAGTTATTTCTAGGAGTTGGACACATACCAAGTTTAGCTCAGTTCTGGGCATCTTTGAAATACCTATACAAACTTGTTCCTACATAGTAACTTGCAACTTTGAATGAGAATTTGCTTGCTTACAGCAACGTGCTATATGTTCTGAATGCCCGAATTGGGAATCTGTGTCAAAACTTTGTTTGGAATTATGTGATCCTTACTAGCTGGAAGTAAGGGAGATGGGGCATGAAGTTATTTCTTGGAGTTGGACACATACCAAGTTTAGCTCAGTTCTGGGCATCTTTAAAATACCTATACAAACTTGTTCCTACATAGTAACTTGCAACTTTGAATGAGAATGTGCTTGCTTGCAGCAACGTGCTATATGTTCTGAATGCCCGATTTGGGAATCTGTGTCAAAACTTTGTTAGGAATTATGTGATCCTTACAAGCTGGAAGTAAGGGAGATGGGGCATGAAGTTATTTCTAGGAGTTGGACACATACCAAGTTTAGCTCAGTTCTGGGCATCTTTGAAATACCTATACAAACTTGTTCCTACATAGTAACTTGCATCTTTAATGAGAATCTGCTTGCTTACAGCAACGTGCTATATGTTCTGAATGCCCGAATTGGGAATCTGTGTCAAAACTTTGTTAGGAATTATGTGATCCTTACTAGCTAGAAGTAAGGGAGATGGGGCATGACGTTATTTCTAGGAGTTGGACACATACAACGTTTAGCTCTGTTCTGGGCATCTTTGAAATACCTATACAAACTTGTTCCTACATAGTAACTTGCATCTTTGAATGAGAATGTGCTTGCTTACAGCAACGTGCTATATGTTCTGAATGCCCGAATTGGGAATCTGTGTCAAAACTTTGTTAGGAATTATGTGATCCTTACTAGCTGGAAGTAAGGGAGATGGGGCATGAAGTTATTTCTAGGAGTTGGACACATACCAAGTTTAGCTCAGTTCTGGGCATCTTTGAAATACCTATACAAACTTGTTCCTACATAGTAACTTGCATCTTTGAATGAGAATCTGCTTGCTTACAGCAACCTGCTATATGTTCTGAATGCCCGAATTGGGAATCTGTGTCAAAACTTTGTTAGGAATTATGTGATCCTTACTAGCTGGAAGTAAGGGAGATGGGGCATGAAGTTATTTCTAGGAGTTGGACACATACCAAGTTTAGCTCAGTTCTGGGCATCTTTGAAATACCTATACAAACTTGTTCCTACATAGTAACTTGCAACTTTGAATGAGAATGTGCTTGCTTACAGCAACGTGCTATATGTTCTGAATGCCCGAATTGGGAATCTGTGTCAAAACTTTGTTAGGAATTATGTGATCCTTACTAGCTGGAAGTAAGGGAGATGGGGCATGAAGTTATTTCTAGGAGTTGGACACATACCAAGTTTAGCTCAGTTCTGGGCATCTTTGAAATACCTATACAAACTTGTTCCTACATAGTAACTTGCATCTTTGAATGAGAATGTGCTTGCTTACAGCAACGTGCTATATGTTCTGAATGCCCGAATTGGGAATCTGTGTCAAAACTTTGTTAGGAATTATGTGATCCTTACTAGCTGGAAGTAAGGGAGATGGGGCATGAAGTTATTTCTAGGAGTTGGACACATACCAAGTTTAGCTCAGTTCTGGGCATCTTTGAAATACCTATACAAACTTGTTCCTACATAGTAACTTGCATCTTTGAATGAGAATGTGCTTGCTTACAGCAACGTGCTATATGTTCTGAATGCCCGAATTGGGAATCTGTGTCAAATCTTTGTTAGGAATTATGTGATCCTTACTAGCTGGAAGTAAGGGAGATGGGGCATGAAGTTATTTCTAGGAGTTGGACACATACCAAGTTTAGCTCAGTTCTGGGCATCTTTGAAATACCTATACAAACTTTTTCCTACATAGTAACTTGCATCTTTGAATGAGAATGTGCTTGCTTACAGCAACGTGCTATATGTTCTGAATGCCCGAATTGGGAATCTGTGTCAAATCTTTGTTAGGAATTATGTGATCCTTACTAGCTGGAAGTAAGGGAGATGGGGCATGAAGTTATTTCTAGGAGTTGGACACATACCAAGTTTAGCTCAGTTCTGGGCATCTTTGAAATACCTATACAAACTTGTTCCTACATAGTAACTTGCAACTTTGAATGAGAATGTGCTTGCTTACAGCAACGTGCTATATGTTCTGAATGCCCGAATTGGGAATCTGTGTCAAAACTTTGTTAGGAATTATGTGATCCTTACTAGCTGGAAGTAAGGGAGATGGGGCATGAAGTTATTTCTAGGAGTTGGACACATACCAAGTTTAGCTCAGTTCTGGGCATCTTTGAAATACCTATACAAACTTGTTCCTACATAGTAATTTGCAACTTTGAATGAGAATGTGCTTGCTTACAGCAACGTGCTATATGTTCTGAATGCCCGAATTGGCAATCTGTGTCAAAACTTTGTTAGGAATTATGTGATCCTTACTAGCTGGAAGTAAGGGAGATGGGGCATGAAGTTATTTCTAGGAGTTGGACACATACCAAGTTTAGCTCAGTTCTGGGCATCTTTGAAATACCTATACAAACTTGTTCCTACATAGTAACTTGCATCTTTGAATGAGAATGTGCTTGCTTACAGCAACGTGCTATATGTTCTGAATGCCCGAATTGGCAATCTGTGTCAAAACTTTGTTAGGAATTATGTGATCCTTACTAGCTGGAAGTAAGGGAGATGGGGCATGAAGTTATTTCTAGGAGTTGGACACATACCAAGTTTAGCTCAGTTCTGGGCATCTTTGAAATACCTATACAAACTTGTTCCTACATAGTAACTTGCAACTTTGAAAGAGAATGTGCTTGCTTACAGCAACGTGCTATA
Organism: Diceros bicornis minor; assembly: GCF_020826845.1. Taxonomy (NCBI): domain Eukaryota; kingdom Metazoa; phylum Chordata; class Mammalia; order Perissodactyla; family Rhinocerotidae; genus Diceros; species Diceros bicornis. The sequence continues at coordinate 33,708 of NW_026690920.1, read as the reverse complement.
TGTTCTGAATGCCCGAATTGGGAATCTGTGTCAAAACTTTGTTAGGAATTATGTGATCCTTACTAGCTGGAAGTAAGGGAGATGGGGCATGAAGTTATTTCTAGGAGTTGGACACATACCAAGTTTAGCTCAGTTCTGGGCATCTTTGAAATACCTATACAAACTTGTTCCTACATAGTAACTTCCAACTTTGAATGAGAATGTGCTTGCTTACAGCAACGTGCTATATGTTCTGAATGCCCGAATTGGGAATCTGTGTCAAAACTTTGTTAGGAATAATGTGATCCTTACTAGCTGGAAGTAAGGGAGATGGGGCACGAAGTTATTTCTAGGAGTTGGACACATACCAAGTTTAGCTCAGTTCTGGGCATCTTTGAAATACCTATACAAACTTGTTCCTACATAGTAACTTGCAACTTTGAATGAGAATGTGCTTGCTTACAGCAACGTGCTATATGTTCTGAATGCCCGAATTGGGAATCTGTGTCAAAACTTTGTTAGGAATTATGTGATCCTTACTAGCTGGAAGTAAGGGAGATGGGGCATGAAGTTATTTCTAGGAGTTGGACACATACCAAGTTTAGCTCAGTTCTGGGCATCTTTGAAATACCTATACAAACTTGTTGCTACATAGTAACTTGCATCTTTGAATGAGAATGTGCTTGCTTACAGCAACGTGCTATATGTTCTGAATGCCCGAATTGGGAATCTGTGTCAAAACTTTGTTAGGAATTATGTTATCCTTACTAGCTGGAAGTAAGGGAGATGGGGCATGAAGTTATTTCTAGGAGTTGGACACATACCAAGTTTAGCTCAGTTCTGGGCATCTTTGAAATACCTATACAAACTTGTTGCTACATAGTAACTTGCAACATTAATGAGAATGTGCTTGCTTACAGCAACGTGCTATATGTTCTGAATGCCCGAATTGGGAATCTGTGTCAAAACTTTGTTAGGAATTATGTGATCCTTACTAGCTGTAAGTAAGGGAGATGGGGCATGAAGTTATTTCTAGGAGTTGGACACATACCAAGTTTAGCTCAGTTCTGGGCATCTTTGAAATACCTATACAAACTTGTTCCTACATAGTAACTTGCATCTTTGAATGAGAATGTGCTTGCTTACAGCAACGTGCTATATGTTCTGAATCCCCGAATTGGGAATCTGTGTCAAAACTTTTTTAGGAATTATGTGATCCTTACTAGCTGGAAGTAAGGGAGATGGGGCATGAAGTTATTTCTAGGAGTTGGACACATACCAAGTTTAGCTCAGTTCTGGGCATCTTTGAAATACCTATACAAACTTGTTCCTACATAGTAACTTGCATCTTTGAATGAGAATGTGCTTGCTTACAGCAACGTGCTATATGTTCTGAATGCCCGAATTGGGAATCTGTGTCAAAACTTTGTTAGGAATTATGTGATCCTTACTAGCTGGAAGTAAGGGAGATGGGGCATGAAGTTATTTCTAGGAGTTGGACACATACCAAGTTTAGCTCAGTTCTGGGCATCTTTGAAATACCTATACAAACTTGTTCCTACATAGTAACTTGCATCTTTGAATGAGAATGTGCTTGCTTACAGCAACGTGCTATATGTTCTGATTGCCCGAATTGGCAATCTGTGTCAAAACTTTGTTAGGAATTATGTGATCCTTACTAGCTGGAAGTAAGGGAGATGGGGCATGAAGTTATTTCTAGGAGTTGGACACATACCAAGTTTAGCTCAGTTCTGGGCATCTTTGAAATACCTATACAAACTTGTTCCTACATAGTAACTTGCATCTTTAATGAGAATCTGCTTGCTTACAGCAACGTGCTATATGTTCTGAATGCCCGAATTGGGAATCTGTGTCAAAACTTTGTTAGGAATTATGTGATCCTTACTAGCTGGAAGTAAGGGAGATGGGGCATGAAGTTATTTCTAGGAGTTGGACACATACCAAGTTTAGCTCAGTTCTGGGCATCTTTGAAATACCTGTACAAACTTGTTCCTACATAGTAACTTGCATCTTTGAATGAGAATGTGCTTGCTTACAGCAACGTGCTATATGTTCTGAATGCCCGAATTGGGAATCTGTGTCAAAACTTTGTTAGGAATTATGTGATCCTTACTAGCTGGAAGTAAGGGAGATGGGGCATGAAGTTATTTCTAGGAGTTGGACACATACCAAGTTTAGCTCAGTTCTGGGCATCTTTGAAATACCTATACAAACTTGTTCCTACATAGTAACTTGCAACTTTGAATGAGAATGTGCTTGCTTACAGCAACGTGCTATATGTTCTGAATGCCCGAATTGGGAATCTGTGTCAAAACTTTGTTAGGAATTATGTGATCCTTACTAGCTGGAAGTAAGGGAGATGGGGCATGAAGTTATTTCTAGGAGTTGGACACATACCAAGTTTAGCTCAGTTCTGGGCATCTTTGAAATACCTATACAAACTTGTTCCTACATAGTAACTTGCATCTTTGAATGAGAATGTGCTTGCTTACAGCAACGTGCTATATGTTCTGAATGCCCGAATTGGGAATCTGTGTCAAAACTTTGTTAGGAATTATGTGATCCTTACTAGCTGGAAGTAAGGGAGATGGGGCATGAAGTTATTTCTAGGAGTTGGGCACATACCAAGTTTAGCTCAGTTCTGGGCATCTTTGAAATACCTATACAAACTTGTTCCTACATAGTAACTTGCATCTTTGAATGAGAATGTGCTTGCTTACAGCAACGTGCTATATGTTCTGAATGCCCGAATTGGGAATCTGTGTCAAAACTTTGTTAGGAATTATGTGATCCTTACTAGCTGGAAGTAAGGGAGATGGGGCATGAAGTTATTTCTAGGAGTTGGGCACATACCAAGTTTAGCTCAGTTCTGGGCATCTTTGAAATACCTATACAAACTTGTTCCTACATAGTAACTTGCATCTTTGAATGAGAATGTGCTTGCTTACAGCAACGTGCTATATGTTCTGAATGCCCGAATTGGGAATCTGTGTCAAAACTTTGTTAGGAATTATGTGATCCTTACTAGCTGGAAGTAAGGGAGATGGGGCATGAAGTTATTTCTAGGAGTTGGACACATACCAAGTTTAGCTCAGTTCTGGGCATCTTTGAAATACCTATACAAACTTGTTCCTACATAGTAACTTGCAACTTTGAAAGAGAATGTGCTTGCTTACAGCAACGTGCTATATGTTCTGAATGCCCGAATTGGGAATCTGTGTCAAAACTTTGTTAGGAATTATGTGATCCTTACTATCTGGAAGTAAGGGAGATGGGGCATGAAGTTATTTCTAGGAGTTGGACACATACCAAGTTTAGCTCAGTTCTGGGCATCTTTGAAATACCTATACAAACTTGTTCCTACATAGTAACTTGCAACTTTGAATGAGAATGTGCTTGCTTACAGCAACGTGCTATATGTTCTGAATGCCCGAATTGGGAATCTGTGTCAAAACTTTGTTAGGAATTATGTGATCCTTACTAGCTGGAAGTAAGGGAGATGGGGCATGAAGTTATTTCTAGGAGTTGGACACATACCAAGTTTAGCTCAGTTCTGGGCATCTTTGAAATACCTATACAAACTTGTTCCTACATAGTAACTTGCAACTTTGAATGAGAATGTGCTTGCTTACAGCAACGTGCTATATGTTCTGAATGCCCGAATTGGGAATCTGTGTCAAAACTTTGTTAGGAATTATGTGATCCTTACTAGCTGGAAGTAAGGGAGATGGGGCATGAAGTTATTTCTAGGAGTTGGACACATACCAAGTTTAGCTCAGTTCTGGGCATCTTTGAAATACCTATACAAACTTGTTCCTACATAGTAACTTGCATCTTTGAATGAGAATGTGCTTGCTTACAGCAACGTGCTATATGTTCTGAATGCCCGAATTGGGAATCTGTGTCAAAACTTTGTTAGGAATTATGTGATCCTTACTAGCTGAAAGTAAGGGAGATGGGGCATGAAGTTATTTCTAGGAGTTGGACACATACCAAGTTTAGCTCAGTTCTGGGCATCTTTGAAATACCTATACAAACTTGTTGCTACATAGTAACTTGCAACATTAATGAGAATGTGCTTGTTTACAGCAACGTGCTATATGTTCTGAATGCCCGAATTGGGAATCTGTGTCAAAACTTTGTTAGGAATTATGTGATCCTTACTAGCTGGAAGTAAGGGAGATGGGGCATGACGTTATTTCTAGGAGTTGGACACATACCAAGTTTAGCTCAGTTCTGGGCATCTTTGAAATACCTATACAAACTTGTTCCTACATAGTAACTTGCATCTTTGAATGAGAATGTGCTTGCTTACAGCAACGTGCTATATGTTCTGAATGCCCGAATTGGGAATCTGTGTCAAAACTTTGTTAGGAATTATGTGATCCTTACTAGCTGGAAGTAAGGGAGATGGGGCATGAAGTTATTTCTAGGAGTTGGACACATACCAAGTTTAGCTCAGTTCTGGGCATCTTTGAAATACCTATACAAACTTGTTCCTACATAGTAACTTGCATCTTTGAATGAGAATGTGCTTGCTTACAGCAACGTGCTATATGTTCTGAATGCCCGAATTGGCAATGTGTCAAAACTTTGTTAGGAATTATGTGATCCTTACTAGCTGGAAGTAAGGGAGATGGGGCATGAAGTTATTTCTAGGAGTTGGACACATACCAAGTTTAGCTCAGTTCTGGGCATCTTTGAAATACCTATACAAACTTGTTCCTACATAGTAACTTGCAACTTTGAATGAGAATGTGCTTGCTTGCAGCAACGTGCTATATGTTCTGAATGCCCGAATTGGGAATCTGTGTCAAAACTTTGTTAGGAATTATGTGATCCTTACTAGCTGGAAGTAAGGGAGATGGGGCATGAAGTTATTTCTAGGAGTTGGACACATACCAAGTTTAGCTCAGTTCTGGGCATCTTTGAAATACCTATACAAACTTGTTCCTACATAGTAACTTGCAACTTTGAATGAGAATGTGCTTGCTTACAGCAACGTGCTATATGTTCTGAATGCCCGAATTGGGAATCTGTGTCAAAACTTTGTTAGGAATTATGTGATCCTTACTAGCTGGAAGTAAGGGAGATGGGGCATGAAGTTATTTCTAGGAGTTGGACACATACCAAGTTTAGCTCAGTTCTGGGCATCTTTGAAATACCTATACAAACTTGTTCCTACATAGTAACTTGCATCTTTGAATGAGAATGTGCTTGCTTACAGCAACGTGCTATATGTTCTGAATGCCCGAATTGGGAATCTGTGTCAAAACTTTGTTAGGAATTATGTGATCCTTACTAGCTGGTAGTAAGGGAGATGGGGCATGAAGTTATTTCTAGGAGTTGGACACATACCAAGTTTAGCTCAGTTCTGGGCATCTTTGAAATACCTATACAAACTTGTTCCTACATAGTAACTTGCATCTTTGAATGAAAATGTGCTTGCTTACAGCAACGTGCTATATGTTCTGAATGCCCGAATAGGGAATCTGTGTCAAAACTTTGTTAGGAATTATGTGATCCTTACTAGCTGGAAGTAAGGGAGATGGGGCATGAAGTTATTTCTAGGAGTTGGACACATACCAAGTTTAGCTCAGTTCTGGGCATCTTTGAAATACCTATACAAACTTGTTCCTACTTAGTAACTTGCATCTTTGAATGAGAATGTGCTTGCTTACAGCAACGTGCTATATGTTCTGAATGCCCGAATTGGGAATCTGTGTCAAAACATTGTTAGGAATTATGCGATCCTTACTAGCTGGAAGTAAGGGAGATGGAGCATGAAGTTAATTCTAGGAGTTGGACACATACCAAGTTTAGCTCAGTTCTGGGCATCTTTGAAATACCTATACAAACTTGTTCCTACATAGTAACTTGCATCTTTGAATGAGAATGTGCTTGCTTACAGCAACGTGCTATATGTTCTGAATGCCCGAATTGGCAATCTGTGTCAAAACTTTGTTAGGAATTATGCGATCCTTACTAGCTGGAAGTAAGGGAGATGGGGCATGAAGTTATTTCTAGGAGTTGGACACATACCAAGTTTAGCTCAGTTCTGGGCATCTTTGAAATACCTATACAAACTTGTTCCTACATAGTAACTTGCATCTTTGAATGAGAATGTGCTTGCTTACAGCAACGTGCTATATGTTCTGAATGCCCGAATTGGGAATCTGTGTCAAAACTTTGTTAGGAATTATGTGATCCTTACTAGCTGGAAGTAAGGGAGATGGGGCATGAAGTTATTTCTAGGAGTTGGACACATACCAAGTTTAGCTCAGTTCTGGGCATCTTTGAAATACCTATACAAACTTGTTCCTACATAGTAACTTGCAACTTTGAATGAGAATGTGCTTGCTTACAGCAACGTGCTATATGTTCTGAATGCCCGAATTGGGAATCTGTGTCAAAACTTTGTTAGGAATTATGTGATCCTTACTAGCTGGAAGTAAGGGAGATGGGGCATGAAGTTATTTCTAGGAGTTGGACACATACCAAGTTTAGCTCAGTTCTGGGCATCTTTGAAATACCTATACAAACTTGTTCCTACATAGTAACTTGCAACTTTGAATGAGAAGGTGATTGCCTACAGCAACGTGCTATATGTTCTGAATGCCCGAATTGGGAATCTGTGTCAAAAATTTGTTAGGAATTATGTGATCCTTACTAGCTGGAAGTAAGGGAGATGGGGCATGAAGTTATTTCTAGGAGTTGGACACATACCAAGTTTAGCTGAGTTCTGGGCATCTTTGAAATACCTATACAAACTTGTTCCTACATAGTAACTTGCAACTTTGAATGAGAATGTGCTTGCTTACAGCAACGTGCTATATGTTCTGAATGCCCGAATTGGGAATCTGTGTCAAAACTTTGTTAGGAATTATGTGATCCTTACTAGCTGGAAGTAAGGAAGATGGGGCATGAAGTTATTTCTAGGAGTTGGACACATACCAAGTTTAGCTCAGTTCTGGGCATCTTTGAAATACCTATACAAACTTGTTCCTACATAGTAACTTGCAACTTTGAATGAGAATGTGCTTGCTTACAGCAACGTGCTATATGTTCTGAATGCCCGAATTGGGAATCTGTGTCAAAACTTTGTTAGGAATTATGTGATCCTTACTAGCTGGAAGTAAGGGAGATGGGGCATGAAGTTATTTCTAGGAGTTGGACACATACCAAGTTTAGCTCAGTTCTGGGCATCTTTGAAATACCTATACAAACTTGTTCCTACCTGCTAACTTGCATCTTTGAATGAGAATGTGCTTGCTTACAGCAACGTGCTATATGTTCTGAATGCCCGAATTGGGAATCTGTGTCAAAACTTTGTTAGGAATTATGTGATCCTTACTAGCTGGTAGTAAGGGAGATGGGGCATGAAGTTATTTCTATGAGTTGGACACATACCAAGTTTAGCTCAGTTCTGGGCATCTTTGAAATACCTATACAAACTTGTTCCTACATAGTAACTTGCATCTTTGAATGAAAATGTGCTTGCTTACAGCAACGTGCTATATGTTCTGAATGCCCGAATTGGGAATCTGTGTCAAAACTTTGTTAGGAATTATGTGATCCTTACTAGCTGGAAGTAAGGGAGATGGGGCATGAAGTTATTTCTAGGAGTTGGACACATACCAAGTTTAGCTCAGTTCTGGGCATCTTTGAAATACCTATACAAACTTGTTCCTACATAGTAACTTGCATCTTTGAATGAGAATCTGCTTGCTTACAGCAACGTGCTATATGTTCTGAATGCCCGAATTGGGAATCTGTGTCAAAACTGTGTTAGGAATTATGTGATCCTTACTAGCTGGAAGTAAGGGAGATGGGGCATGAAGTTATTTCTAGGAGTTGGACACATACCAAGTTTAGCTCAGTTCTGGGCATCTTTGAAATACCTATACAAACTTGTTCCTACATAGTAACTTGCAACTTTGAATGAGAATGTGCTTGCTTACAGCAACGTGCTATATGTTCTGAATGCCCGAATTGGAAATCTGTGTCAAAACTTTGTTAGGAATTATGCGATCCTTACTAGCTGGAAGTAAGGGAGATGGGGCATGAAGTTATTTCTAGGAGTTGGACACATACCAAGTTTAGCTCAGTTCTGGGCATCTTTGAAATACCTATACAAACTTGTTCCTACATAGTAACTTGCATCTTTGAATGAGAATGTGCTTGCTTACAGCAACGTGCTATATGTTCTGAATGCCCGAATTGGGAATCTGTGTCAAAACTTTGTTAGGAATTATGTGATCCTTACTAGCTGGTAGTAAGGGAGATGGGGCATGAAGTTATTTCTAGGAGTTGGACACATACCAAGTTTAGCTCAGTTCTGGGCATCTTTGAAATACCTATACAAACTTGTTCCTACATAGTAACTTGCATCTTTGAATGAAAATGTGCTTGCTTACAGCAACGTGCTATATGTTCTGAATGCCCGAATAGGGAATCTGTGTCAAAACTTTGTTAGGAATTATGTGATCCTTACTAGCTGGAAGTAAGGGAGATGGGGCATGAAGTTTATCTAGGAGTTGGACACATACCAAGTTTAGCTCAGTTCTGGGCATCTTTGAAATACCTATACAAACTTGTTCCTACATAGTAACTTGCATCTTTGAATGAGAATCTGCTTGCTTACAGCAACGTGCTATATGTTCTGAATGCCCGAATTGGGAATCTGTGTCAAAACTTTGTTAGGAATTATGTGATCCTTACTAGCTGGAAGTAAGGGAGATGGGGCATGAAGTTATTTCTAGGAGTTGGACACATACCAAGTTTAGCTCAGTTCTGGGCATCTTTGAAATACCTATACAAACTTGTTCCTACATAGTAACTTGCAACTTTGAATGAGAATGTGCTTGCTTACAGCAACGTGCTATATGTTCTGAATGCCCGAATTGGGAATCTGTGTCAAAACTTTGTTTGGAATTATGTGATCCTTACTAGCTGGAAGTAAGGGAGATGGGGCATGAAGTTATTTCTTGGAGTTGGAGACATACCAAGTTTAGCTCAGTTCTGGGCATCTTTGAAACACCTATACAAACTTGTTCCTACATAGTAACTTGCATCTTTGAATGAGAATATGCTTGCTTGCAGCAACGTGCTATATGTTCTGAATGCCCGATTTGGGAATCTGTGTCAAAACTTTGTTAGGAATTATGCGATCCTTACTAGCTGGAAGTAAGGGAGATGGAGCATGAAGTTAATTCTAGGAGTTGGACACATACCAAGTTTAGCTCAGTTCTGGGCATCTTTGAAATACCTATACAAACTTGTTCCTACATAGTAACTTGCATCTTTGAATGAGAATGTGCTTGCTTACAGCAACGTGCTATATGTTCTGAATGCCCGAATTGGCAATCTGTGTCAAAACTTTGTTAGGAATTATGCGATCCTTACTAGCTGGAAGTAAGGGAGATGGGGCATGAAGTTATTTCTAGGAGTTGGACACATACCAAGTTTAGCTCAGTTCTGGGCATCTTTGAAATACCTATACAAACTTGTTCCTACATAGTAACTTGCATCTTTGAATGAGAATGTGCTTGCTTACAGCAACGTGCTATATGTTCTGAATGCCCGAAATGGGAATCTGTGTCAAAACTTTGTTAGGAATTATGTGATCCTTACTAGCTGGAAGTAAGGGAGATGGGGCATGAAGTTATTTCTAGGAGTTGGACACATACCAAGTTTAGCTCAGTTCTGGGCATCTTTGAAATACCTATACAAACTTGTTCCTACATAGTAACTTGCAACTTTGAATGAGAAGGTGATTGCCTACAGCAACGTGCTATATGTTCTGAATGCCCGAATTGGGAATCTGTGTCAAAACTTTGTTAGGAATTATGTGATCCTTACTAGCTGGAAGTAAGGGAGATGGGGCATGAAGTTATTTCTAGGAGTTGGACACATACCAAGTTTAGCTGAGTTCTGGGCATCTTTGAAATACCTATACAAACTTGTTCCTACATAGTAACTTGCAACTTTGAATGAGAATGTGCTTGCTTGCAGCAACGTGCTATATGTTCTGAATGCCCGAATTGGGAATCTGTGTCAAAACTTTGTTAGGAATTATGTGATCCTTACTAGCTGGAAGTAAGGGAGATGGGGCATGAAGTTATTTCTAGGAGTTGGACACATACCAAGTTTAGCTCAGTTCTGGGCATCTTTGAAATACCTATACAAACTTGTTCCTACATAGTAACTTGCAACTTTGAATGAGAATGTGCTTGCTTACAGCAACGTGCTATATGTTCTGAATGCCCGAATTGGGAATCTGTGTCAAAACTTTGTTAGGAATTATGTGATCCTTACTAGCTGGAAGTAAGGGAGATGGGGCATGAAGTTATTTCTAGGAGTTGGACACATACCAAGTTTAGCTCAGTTCTGGGCATCTTTGAAATACCTATACAAACTTGTTCCTACCTGCTAACTTGCATCTTTGAATGAGAATGTGCTTGCTTACAGCAACGTGCTATATGTTCTGAATGCCCGAATTGGGAATCTGTGTCAAAACTTTGTTAGGAATTATGTGATCCTTACTAGCTGGTAGTAAGGGAGATGGGGCATGAAGTTATTTCTAGGAGTTGGACACATACCAAGTTTAGCTCAGTTCTGGGCATCTTTGAAATACCTATACAAACTTGTTCCTACATAGTAACTTGCATCTTTGAATGAGAATCTGCTTGCTTACAGCAACGTGCTATATGTTCTGAATGCCCGAATTGGGAATCTGTGTCAAAACTTTGTTAGGAATTATGTGATCCTTACTAGCTGGAAGTAAGGGAGATGGGGCATGAAGTTATTTCTAGGAGTTGGACACATACCAAGTTTAGCTCAGTTCTGGGCATCTTTGAAATACCTATACAAACTTGTTCCTACATAGTAACTTGCAACTTTGAATGAGAATTTGCTTGCTTACAGCAACGTGCTATATGTTCTGAATGCCCGAATTGGGAATCTGTGTCAAAACTTTGTTTGGAATTATGTGATCCTTACTAGCTGGAAGTAAGGGAGATGGGGCATGAAGTTATTTCTTGGAGTTGGAGACATACCAAGTTTAGCTCAGTTCTGGGCATCTTTGAAATACCTATACAAACTTGTTCCTACATAGTAACTTGCAACTTTGAATGAGAATGTGCTTGCTTGCAGCAACGTGCTATATGTTCTGAATGCCCGAATTGGGAATCTGTGTCAAAACTTTGTTAGGAATTATGTGATCCTTACAAGCTGGAAGTAAGGGAGATGGAGCATGAAGTTATTTCTAGGAGTTGGACACATACCAAGTTTAGCTCAGTTCTGGGCATCTTTGAAATACCTATACAAACTTGTTCCTACTTAGTAACTTGCATCTTTGAATGAGAATGTGCTTGCTTACAGCAACGTGCTATATGTTCTGAATGCCCGAATTGGCAATCTGTGTCAAAACTTTGTTAGGAATTATGTGATCCTTACTAGCTGGAAGTAAGGGAGATGGGGCATGAAGTTATTTCTAGGAGTTGGACACATACCAAGTTTAGCTCAGTTCTGGGCATCTTTGAAATACCTATACAAACTTGTTCCTACATAGTAACTTGCATCTTTGAATGAGAATGTGCTTGCTTACAGCAACGTGCTATATGTTCTGAATGCCAGAATTGGCAATCTGTGTCAAAACTTTGTTAGGAATTATGTGATCCTTACTAGCTGGAAGTAAGGGAGATGGGGCATGAAGTTATTTCTAGGAGTTGGACACATACCAAGTTTAGCTCAGTTCTGGGCATCTTTGAAATACCTATACAAACTTGTTCCTACATAGTAACTTGCATCTTTAATGAGAATCTGCTTGCTTACCGCAACGTGCTATATGTTCTGAATGCCCGGATTGGGAATCTGTGTCAAAACTTTGTTAGGAATTATGTGATCCTTACTAGCTGGAAGTAAGGGAGATGGGGCATGACGTTATTTCTAGGAGTTGGACACATACCAAGTTTAGCTCAGTTCTGGGCATCTTTGAAATACCTATACAAACTTGTTCCTACATAGTAACTTGCAACTTTGAATGAGAATGTGCTTGCTTACAGCAACGTGCTATATGTTCTGAATGCCCGAATTGGGAATCTGTGTCAAAACTTTGTTAGGAATTATGTGATCCTTACTAGCTGGAAGTAAGGGAGATGGGGCATGACGTTATTTCTAGGAGTTGGACACATACCAAGTTTAGCTCAGTTCTGGGCATCTTTGAAATACCTATACAAACTTGTTCCTACATAGTAACTTGCATCTTTGAATGAGAATGTGCTTGCTTACAGCAACGTGCTATATGTTCTGAATGCCCGAATTGGGAATCTGTGTCAAAACTTTGTTAGGAATTATGTGATCCTTACTAGCTGGAAGTAAGGGAGATGGGGCATGACGTTATTTCTAGGAGTTGGACACATACCAAGTTTAGCTCAGTTCTGGGCCTCTTTGAAATACCTATACAAACTTGTTCCTACATAGTAACTTGCATCTTTGAATGAGAATGTGCTTGCTTACAGCAACGTGCTATATGTTCTGAATGCCCGAATTGGCAATCTGTGTCAAAACTTTGTTAGGAATTATGTGATCCTTACTAGCTGGAAGTAAGGGAGATGGGGCATGAAGTTATTTCTAGGAGTTGGACACATACCAAGTTTAGCTCAGTTCTGGGCATCTTTGAAATACCTATACAAACTTGTTACTACATAGTAACTTGCAACTTTGAATGAGAAGGTGATTGCCTACAGCAACGTGCTATATGTTCTGAATGCCCGAATTGGGAATCTGTGTCAAAACTTTGTTAGGAATTATGTGATCCTTACTAGCTGGAAGTAAGGGAGATGGGGCATGAAGTTATTTCTAGGAGTTGGACACATACCAAGTTTAGCTGAGTTCTGGGCATCTTTGAAATACCTATACAAACTTGTTCCTACATAGTAACTTGCAACTTTGAATGAGAATGTGCTTGCTTGCAGCAACGTGCTATATGGTCTGATTGCCCGAATTGGGAATCTGTGTCAAAACTTTGTTAGGAATTATGTGATCCTTACTAGCTGGAAGTAAGGGAGATGGGGCATGAAGTTATTTCTAGGAGTTGGACACATACCAAGTTTAGCTCAGTTCTGGGCATCTTTGAAATACCTATACAAACTTGTTCCTACATAGTAACTTGCAACTTTGAATGAGAATGTGCTTGCTTACAGCAACGTGCTATATGTTCTGAATGCCCGAATTGGGAATCTGTGTCAAAACTTTGTTAGGAATTATGTGATCCTTACTAGCTGGAAGTAAGGGAGATGGGGCATGAAGTTATTTCTAGGAGTTGGACACATACCAAGTTTAGCTCAGTTCTGGGCATCTTTGAAATACCTATACAAACTTGTTCCTACCTGCTAACTTGCATCTTTGAATGAGAATGTGCTTGCTTACAGCAACGTGCTATATGTTCTGAATGCCCGAATTGGGAATCTGTGTCAAAACTTTGTTAGGAATTATGTGATCCTTACTAGCTGGTAGTAAGGGAGATGGGGCATGAAGTTATTTCTAGGAGTTGGACACATACCAAGTTTAGCTCAGTTCTGGGCATCTTTGAAATACCTATACAAACTTGTTCCTACATAGTAACTTGCATCTTTGAATGAGAATCTGCTTGCTTACAGCAACGTGCTATATGTTCTGAATGCCCGAATTGGGAATCTGTGTCAAAACTTTGTTAGGAATTATGTGATCCTTACTAGCTGGAAGTAAGGGAGATGGGGCATGAAGTTATTTCTAGGAGTTGGACACATACCAAGTTTAGCTCAGTTCTGGGCATCTTTGAAATACCTATACAAACTTGTTCCTACATAGTAACTTGCAACTTTGAATGAGAATTTGCTTGCTTACAGCAACGTGCTATATGTTCTGAATGCCCGAATTGGGAATCTGTGTCAAAACTTTGTTTGGAATTATGTGATCCTTACTAGCTGGAAGTAAGGGAGATGGGGCATGAAGTTATTTCTTGGAGTTGGAGACATACCAAGTTTAGCTCAGTTCTGGGCATCTTTGAAATACCTATACAAACTTGTTCCTACATAGTAACTTGCAACTTTGAATGAGAATGTGCTTGCTTGCAGCAACGTGCTATATGTTCTGAATGCCCGAATTGGGAATCTGTGTCAAAACTTTGTTAGGAATTATGTGATCCTTACAAGCTGGAAGTAAGGGAGATGGAGCATGAAGTTATTTCTAGGAGTTGGACACATACCAAGTTTAGCTCAGTTCTGGGCATCTTTGAAATACCTATACAAACTTGTTCCTACTTAGTAACTTGCATCTTTGAATGAGAATGTGCTTGCTTACAGCAACGTGCTATATGTTCTGAATGCCCGAATTGGCAATCTGTGTCAAAACTTTGTTAGGAATTATGTGATCCTTACTAGCTGGAAGTAAGGGAGATGGGGCATGAAGTTATTTCTAGGAGTTGGACACATACCAAGTTTAGCTCAGTTCTGGGCATCTTTGAAATACCTATACAAACTTGTTCCTACATAGTAACTTGCATCTTTGAATGAGAATGTGCTTGCTTACAGCAACGTGCTATATGTTCTGAATGCCAGAATTGGCAATCTGTGTCAAAACTTTGTTAGGAATTATGTGATCCTTACTAGCTGGAAGTAAGGGAGATGGGGCATGAAGTTATTTCTAGGAGTTGGACACATACCAAGTTTAGCTCAGTTCTGGGCATCTTTGAAATACCTATACAAACTTGTTCCTACATAGTAACTTGCATCTTTAATGAGAATCTGCTTGCTTACAGCAACGTGCTATATGTTCTGAATGCCCGGATTGGGAATCTGTGTCAAAACTTTGTTAGGAATTATGTGATCCTTACTAGCTGGAAGTAAGGGAGATGGGGCATGACGTTATTTCTAGGAGTTGGACACATACCAAGTTTAGCTCAGTTCTGGGCATCTTTGAAATACCTATACAAACTTGTTCCTACATAGTAACTTGCAACTTTGAATGAGAATGTGCTTGCTTACAGCAACGTGCTATATGTTCTGAATGCCCGAATTGGGAATCTGTGTCAAAACTTTGTTAGGAATTATGTGATCCTTACTAGCTGGAAGTAAGGGAGATGGGGCATGACGTTATTTCTAGGAGTTGGACACATACCAAGTTTAGCTCAGTTCTGGGCATCTTTGAAATACCTATACAAACTTGTTCCTACATAGTAACTTGCATCTTTGAATGAGAATGTGCTTGCTTACAGCAACGTGCTATATGTTCTGAATGCCCGAATTGGGAATCTGTGTCAAAACTTTGTTAGGAATTATGTGATCCTTACTAGCTGGAAGTAAGGGAGATGGGGCATGACGTTATTTCTAGGAGTTGGACACATACCAAGTTTAGCTCAGTTCTGGGCCTCTTTGAAATACCTATACAAACTTGTTCCTACATAGTAACTTGCATCTTTGAATGAGAATGTGCTTGCTTACAGCAACGTGCTATATGTTCTGAATGCCCGAATTGGCAATCTGTGTCAAAACTTTGTTAGGAATTATGTGATCCTTACTAGCTGGAAGTAAGGGAGATGGGGCATGAAGTTATTTCTAGGAGTTGGACACATACCAAGTTTAGCTCAGTTCTGGGCATCTTTGAAATACCTATACAAACTTGTTCCTACATAGTAACTTGCATCTTTGAATGAGAATGTGCTTGCTTACAGCAACGTGCTATATGTTCTGAATGCCCGAATTGGGAATCTGTGTCAAAACTTTGTTAGGAATTATGTGATCCTTACTAGCTGGAAGTAAGGGAGATGGGGCATGAAGTTATTTCTAGGAGTTGGACACATACCAAGTTTAGCTCAGTTCTGGGCATCTTTGAAATACCTATACAAACTTGTTCCTACATAGTAACTTGCATCTTTGAATGAGAATGTGCTTGCTTACAGCAACGTGCTATATGTTCTGAATGCCCGAATTGGGAATCTGTGTCAAAACTTTGTTAGGAATTATGTGATCCTTACTAGCTGGAGGTAAGGGAGATGGGGCATGAAGTTATTTCTAGGAGTTGGACACATACCAAGTTTAGCTCAGTTCTGGGCATCTTTGAAATACCTATACAAACTTGTTCCTACATAGTAACTTGCAACTTTGAATGAGAATGTGCTTGCTTACAGCAACGTGCTATATGTTCTGAATGCCCGAATTGGGAATCTGTGTCAAAACTTTGTTAGGAATTATGTGATCCTTACTAGCTGGAAGTAAGGGAGATGGGGCATGACGTTATTTCTAGGAGTTGGACACATACCAAGTTTAGCTCAGTTCTGGGCATCTTTGAAATACCTATACAAACTTGTTCCTACATAGTAACTTGCAACTTTGAATGAGAATGTGATTGCCTACAGCAACGTGCTATATGTTCTGAATGCCCGAATTGGGAATCTGTGTCAAAACTTTGTTAGGAATTATGTGATCCTTACTAGCTGGAAGTAAGGGAGATGGGGCATGAAGTTATTTCTAGGAGTTGGACACATACCAAGTTTAGCTCAGTTCTGGGCATCTTTGAAATACCTATACAAACTTGTTCCTACATAGGAACCTGCAACTTTGAATTAGAATGTGCTTGCTTGCAGCAACGTGCTATATGTTCTGAATGCCCGAATTTGGAATCTGTGTCAAAACTTTGTTAGGAATTATGTGATCCTTACTAGCTGGAAGTAAGGGAGATGGGGCATGAAGTTATTTCTAGGAGTTGGACACATACCAAGTTTAGCTCAGTTCTGGGCATCTTTGAAATACCTATACAAACTTGTTCCTACATAGTAACTTGCATCTTTAATGAGAATCTGCTTGCTTACAGCAACGTGCTATATGTTCTGAATGCCCGAATTGGGAATCTGTGTCAAAACTTTGTTAGGAATTATGTGATCCTTACTAGCTGGAAGTAAGGGAGATGGGGCATGAAGTTATTTCTAGGAGTTGGACACATACCAAGTTTAGCTCAGTTCTGGGCATCTTTGAAATACCTATACAAACTTGTTCCTACATAGTAACTTGCAACTTTGAATGAGAATGTGCTTGCTTACAGCAACGTGCTATATGTTCTGAATGCCCGAATTGGGAATCTGTGTCAAAACTTTGTTAGGAATTATGTGATCCTTACTAGCTGGAAGTAAGGGAGATGGGGCATGACGTTATTTCTAGGAGTTGGACACATACCAAGTTTAGCTCAGTTCTGGGCATCTTTGAAATACCTATACAAACTTGTTCCTACATAGTAACTTGCATCTTTGAATGAGAATGTGCTTGCTTACAGCAACGTGCTATATGTTCTGAATGCCCGAATTGGGAATCTGAGTCAAAACTTTGTTAGGAATTATGTGATCCTTACTAGCTGGAAGTAAGGGAGATGGGGCATGACGTTATTTCTAGGAGTTGGACACATACCAAGTTTAGCTCAGTTCTGGGCATCTTTGAAATACCTATACAAACTTGTTCCTACATAGTAACTTGCATCTTTGAATGAGAATGTGCTTGCTTACAGCAACGTGCTATATGTTCTGAATGCCCGAATTGGGAATCTGTGTCAAAACTTTGTTAGGAATTATGTGATCCTTACTAGCTGGAGGTAAGGGAGATGGGGCATGAAGTTATTTCTAGGAGTTGGACACATACCAAGTTTAGCTCAGTTCTGGGCATCTTTGAAATACCTATACAAACTTGTTCCTACATAGTAACTTGCAACTTTGAATGAGAATGTGCTTGCTTACAGCAAGGTGCTATATGTTCTGAATGCCCGAATTGGCAATCTGTGTCAAAACTTTGTTAGGAATTATGTGATCCTTACTAGCTGGAAGTAAGGGAGATGGGGCATGAAGTTATTTCTAGGAGTTGGACACATACCAAGTTTAGCTCAGTTCTGGGCATCTTTGAAATACCTATACAAACTTGTTCCTACATAGTAACTTGCAACTTTGAATGAGAATGTGATTGCCTACAGCAACGTGCTATATGTTCTGAATGCCCGAATTGGGAATCTGTGTCAAAACTTTGTTAGGAATTATGTGATCCTTACTAGCTGGAAGTAAGGGAGATGGGGCATGAAGTTATTTCTAGGAGTTGGACACATACCAAGTTTAGCTCAGTTCTGGGCATCTTTGAAATACCTATACAAACTTGTTCCTACATAGTAACTTGCAACTTTGAATGAGAATGTGCTTGCTTGCAGCAACGTGCTATATGTTCTGAATGCCCGAATTGGGAATCTGTGTCAAAACTTTGTTAGGAATTATGTGATCCTTACTAGCTGGAAGTAAGGGAGATGGGGCATGAAGTTATTTCTAGGAGTTGGACACATACCAAGTTTAGCTCAGTTCTGGGCATCTTTGAAATACCTATACAAACTTGTTCCTACATAGTAACTTGCAACTTTGAAAGAGAATGTGCTTGCTTACAGCAACGTGCTATATGTTCTGAATGCCCGAATTGGGAATCTGTGTCAAAAATTTGTTAGGAATTATGTGATCCTTAGTAGCTGGAAGTAAGGGAGATGGGGCATGAAGTTATTTCTAGGAGTTGGACACATACCAAGTTTAGCTCAGTTCTGGGCATCTTTGAAATACCTATACAAACTTGTTCCTACATAGTAACTTACATCTTTGAATGAGAATGTGCTTGCTTACAGCAACGTGCTATATGTTCTGAATGCCCGAATTGGGAATCTGTGTCAAAACTTTGTTAGGAATTATGTGATCCTTACTAGCTGGTAGTAAGGGAGATGGGGCATGAAGTTATTTCTAGGAGTTGGACACATACCAAATTTAGCTCAGTTCTGGGCATCTTTGAAATACCTATACAAACTTGTTCCTACATAGTAACTTGCATCTTTGAATGAAAATGTGCTTGCTTACAGCAACGTGCTATATGTTCTGAATGCCCGAATTGGGAATCTGTGTCAAAACTTTGTTAGGAATTATGTGATCCTTACTAGCTGGAAGTAAGGGAGATGGGGCATGAAGTTATTTCTAGGAGTTGGACACATACCAAGTTTAGCTCAGTTCTGGGCATCTTTGAAATACCTATACAAACTTGTTCCTACATAGTAACTTGCATCTTTGAATGAGAATCTGCTTGCTTACAGCAACGTGCTATATGTTCTGAATGCCCGAATTGGGAATCTGTGTCAAAACTTTGTTAGGAATTATGTGATCCTTACTAGCTGGAAGTAAGGGAGATGGGGCATGAAGTTATTTCTAGGAGTTGGACACATACCAAGTTTAGCTCAGTTCTGGGCATCTTTGAAATACCTATACAAACTTGTTCCTACATAGTAACTTGCAACTTTGAGTGAGAATGTGCTTGCTTACAGCAACGTGCTATATGTTCTGAATGCCCGAATTGGGAATCTGTGTCAAAACTTTGTTTGGAATTATGTGATCCTTACTAGCTGGAAGTAAGGGAGATGGGGCATGAAGTTATTTCTTGGAGTTGGAGACATACCAAGTTTAGCTCAGTTCTGGGCATCTTTGAAATACCTATACAAACTTGTTCCTACATAGTAACTTGCATCTTTGAATGAGAATGTGCTTGCTTGCAGCAACGTGCTATATGTTCTGAATGCCCGATTTGGGAATCTGTGTCAAAACTTTGTTAGGAATTATGTGATCCTTACAAGCTGGAAGTAAGGGAGATGGAGCATGAAGTTATTTCTAGGAGTTGGACACATACCAAGTTTAGCTCAGTTCTGGGCATCTTTGAAATACCTATACAAACTTGTTCCTACTTAGTAACTTGCATCTTTGAATGAGAATGTGCTTGCTTACAGCAACGTGCTATATGTTCTGAATGCCCTAATTGGCAATCTGTGTCAAAACTTTGTTAGGAATTATGCGATCCTTACTAGCTGGAAGTAAGGGAGATGGAGCATGAAGTTAATTCTAGGAGTTGGACACATACCAAGTTTAGCTCAGTTCTGGGCATCTTTTAAATACCTACACAAACTTGTTCCTACATAGTAACTTGCATCTTTGAATGAGAATGTGCTTGCTTACAGCAACGTGCTATATGTTCTGAATGCCCGAATTGGCAATCTGTGTCAAAACTTTGTTAGGAATTATGCGATCCTTAGTAGCTGGAAGTAAGGGAGATGGGGCATGAAGTTATTTCTAGGAGTTGGACACATACCAAGTTTAGCTCAGTTCTGGGCATCTTTGAAATACCTATACAAACTTGTTCCTACATAGTAACTTGCATCTTTGAATGAGAATGTGCTTGCTTACAGCAACGTGCTATATGTTCTGAATGCCCGAATTGGGAATCTGTGTCAAAACATTGTTAGGAATTATGTCATCCTTACTAGCTGGAAGTAAGGGAGATGGGGCATGAAGTTATTTCTAGGAGTTGGACACATACCAAGTTTAGCTCAGTTCTGGGCATCTTTGAAATACCTATACAAACTTGTTCCTACATAGTAACTTGCAACTTTGAATGAGAATGTGCTTGCTTACAGCAACGTGCTATATGTTCTGAATGCCCGAATTGGGAATCTGTGTCAAAACTTTGTTAGGAATTATGTGATCCTTACTAGCTGGAAGTAAGGGAGATGGGGCATGAAGTTATTTCTAGGAGTTGGACACATACCAAGTTTAGCTCAGTTCTGGGCATCTTTGAAATACCTATACAAACTTGTTCCTACATAGTAACTTGCAACTTTGAATGAGAAGGTGATTGCCTACAGCAACGTGCTATATGTTCTGAATGCCCGAATTGGGAATCTGTGTCAAAACTTTGTTAGGAATTATGTGATCCTTACTAGCTGGAAGTAAGGGAGATGGGGCATGAAGTTATTTCTAGGAGTTGGACACATACCAAGTTTAGCTCAGTTCTGGGCATCTTTGAAATACCTATACAAACTTGTTCCTACATAGTAACTTGCAACTTTGAATGAGAATGTGCTTGCTTGCAGCAACGTGCTATATGTTCTGAATGCCCGAATTGGGAATCTGTGTCAAAACTTTGTTAGGAATTATGTGATCCTTACTAGCTGGAAGTAAGGGAGATGGGGCATGAAGTTATTTCTAGGAGTTGGACACATACCAAGTTTAGCTCAGTTCTGGGCATCTTTGAAATACCTATACAAACTTGTTCCTACATAGTAACTTGCATCTTTGAATGAGAATGTGCTTGCTTACAGCAACGTGCTATATGTTCTGAATGCCCGAATTGGGAATCTGTGTCAAAACTTTGTTAGGAATTATGTGATCCTTACTAGCTGGAAGTAAGGGAGATGGGGCATGAAGTTATTTCTAGGAGTTGGACACATACCAAGTTTAGCTCAGTTCTGGGCATCTTTGAAATACCTATACAAACTTGTTCCTACATAGTAACTTGCATCTTTGAATGAGAATCTGCTTGCTTACAGCAACGTGCTATATGTTCTGAATGCCCGAATTGGGAATCTGTGTCAAAACTTTGTTAGGAATTATGTGATCCTTACTAGCTGGAAGTAAGAGAGATGGGGCATGAAGTTATTTCTAGGAGTTGGACACATACCAAGTTTAGCTCAGTTCTGGGCATCTTTGAAATACCTATACAAACTTGTTCCTACATAGTAACTTGCAACTTTGAATGAGAATTTGCTTGCTTACAACAACGTGCTATATGTTCTGAATGCCCGATTTGGGAATCTGTGTCAAAACTTTGTTTGGAATTATGTGATCCTTACTAGCTGGAAGTAAGGGAGATGGGGCATGAAGTTATTTCTTGGAGTTGGAGACATACCAAGTTTAGCTCAGTTCTGGGCATCTTTGAAATACCTATACAAACTTGTTCCTACATAGTAACTTGCAACTTTGAATGAGAATGTGCTTGCTTGCAGCAACGTGCTATATGTTCTGAATGCCCGATTTGGGAATCTGTGTCAAAACTTTGTTAGGAATTATGTGATCCTTACAAGCTGGAAGTAAGGGAGATGGGGCATGAAGTTATTTCTAGGAGTTGGACACATACCAAGTTTAGCTCAGTTCTGGGCATCTTTGAAATACCTATACAAACTTGTTCCTACTTAGTAACTTGCATCTTTGAATGAGAATGTGCTTGCTTACAGCAACGTGCTATATGTTCTGAATGCCCGAATTGGCAATCTGTGTCAAAAAATTGTTAGGAATTATGTGATCCTTACTAGCTGGAAGTAAGGGAGATGGGGCATGAAGTTATTTCTAGGAGTTGGACACATACCAAGTTTAGCTCAGTTCTGGGCATCTTTGAAATACCTATACAAACTTGTTCCTACATAGTAACTTGCATCTTTGAATGGGAATGTGCTTGCTTACAGCAACGTGCTATATGTTCTGAATGCCAGAATTGGCAATCTGTGTCAAAACTTTGTTAGGAATTATGCGATCCTTACTAGCTGGAAGTAAGGGAGATGGGGCATGAAGTTATTTCTAGGAGTTGGACACATACCAAGTTTAGCTCAGTTCTGGGCATCTTTGAAATACCTATACAAACTTGTTCCTACATAGTAACTTGCATCTTTGAATGAGAATGTGCTTGCTTACAGCAACGTGCTATATGTTCTGAATGCCCGAATTGGGAATCTGTGTCAAAACTTTGTTAGGAATTATGTCATCCTTACTAGCTGGAAGTAAGGGAGATGGGGCATGAAGTTATTTCTAGGAGTTGGACACATACCAAGTTTAGCTCAGTTCTGGGCATCTTTGAAATACCTATACAAACTTGTTCCTACATAGTAACTTGCAACTTTGAATGAGAATGTGCTTGCTTACAGCAACGTGCTATATGTTCTGAATGCCCGAATTGGGAATCTGTGTCAAAACTTTGTTAGGAATTATGTGATCCTTACTAGCTGGAAGTAAGGGAGATGGGGCATGAAGTTATTTCTAGGAGTTGGACACATACCAAGTTTAGCTCAGTTCTGGGCATCTTTGAAATACCTATACAAACTTGTTCCTACATAGTAACTTGCATCTTTGAATGAGAATCTGCTTGCTTACAGCAACGTGCTATATGTTCTGAATGCCCGAATTTGGAATCTGTGTCAAAACTTTGTTAGGAATTACGTGATCCTTACTAGCTGGAAGTAAGGGAGATGGGGCATGAAGTTATTTCTATGAGTTGGACACATACCAAGTTTAGCTCAGTTCTGGGCATCTTTGAAATACCTATACAAACTTGTTCCTACATAGTAACTTGCGTCTTTGAATGAGAATGTGCTTGCTTACAGCAACGTGCTATATGTTCTGAATGCCCGAATTGGGAATCTGTGTCAAAACTTTGTTAGGAATTATGTGATCCTTACTAGCTGGAAGTAAGGGAGATGGGGCATGAAGTTATTTCTAGGAGTTGGACACATACCAAGTTTAGCTCAGTTCTGGGCATCTTTGAAATACCTATACAAACTTGTTCCTACATAGTAACTTGCAACTTTGAATGAGAATGTGATTGCCTACAGCAACGTGCTATATGTTCTGAATGCCCGAATTGGGAATCTGTGTCAAAACTTTGTTAGGAATTATGTGATCCTTACTAGCTGGAAGTAAGGGAGATGGGGCATGAAGTTATTTCTAGGAGTTGGACACATACCAAGTTTAGCTCAGTTCTGGGCATCTTTGAAATACCTTTACAAACTTGTTCCTACATAGTAACTTGCATCTTTGAATGAGAATCTGCTTGCTTACAGCAACGTGCTATATGTTCTGAATGCCCGAATTGGGAATCTGTGTCAAAACTTTGTTAGGAATTATGTGATCCTTACTAGCTGGAAGTAAGGGAGATGGGGCATGAAGTTATTTCTAGGAGTTGGACACATAGCAAGTTTAGCTCAGTTCTGGGCATCTTTGAAATACCTATACAAACTTGTTCCTACATATTAACTTGCAACTTTGAATGAGAATGTGCTTGCTTACAGCAACGTGCTATATGTTCTGAATGCCCGAATTGGGAATCTGTGTCAAAACTTTGTTAGGAATTATGTCATCCTTACTAGCTGGAAGTAAGGGAGATGGGGCATGAAGTTATTTCTAGGAGTTGGACACATACCAAGTTTAGCTCAGTTCTGGGCATCTTTGAAATACCTATACAAACTTGTTCCTACATAGTAACTTGCAACTTTGAATGAGAATGTGCTTGCTTACAGCAACGTGCTATATGTTCTGAATGCCCGAATTGGGAATCTGTGTCAAAACTTTGTTAGGAATTATGTGATCCTTACTAGCTGGAAGTAAGGGAGATGGGGCATGAAGTTATTTCTAGGAGTTGGACACATACCAAGTTTAGCTCAGTTCTGGGCATCTTTGAAATACCTATACAAACTTGTTCCTACATAGTAACTTGCAACTTTGAATGAGAAGGTGATTGCCTACAGCAACGTGCTATATGTTCTGAATGCCCGATTTGGGAATCTGTGTCAAAACTTTGTTTGGAATTATGTGATCCTTACTAGCTGGAAGTAAGGGAGATGGGGCATGAAGTTATTTCTAGGAGTTGGACACATACCAAGTTTAGCTCAGTTCTGGGCATCTTTGAAATACCTATACAAACTTGTTCCTACATAGTAACTTGCAACTTTGAATGAGAATGTGCTTGCTTACAGCAACGTGCTATATGTTCTGAATGCCCGAATTGGGAATCTGTGTCAAAACTTTGTTAGGAATTATGTGATCCTTACTAGCTGGAAGTAAGGGAGATGGGGCATGAAGTTATTTCTAGGAGTTGGACACATACCAAGTTTAGCTCAGTTCTGGGCATCTTTGAAATACCTATACAAACTTGTTCCTACATAGTAACTTGCATCTTTGAATGAGAATCTGCTTGCTTACAGCAACGTGCTATATGTTCTGAATGCCCGAATTTGGAATCTGTGTCAAAACTTTGTTAGGAATTACGTGATCCTTACTAGCTGGAAGTAAGGGAGATGGGGCATGAAGTTATTTCTATGAGTTGGACACATACCAAGTTTAGCTCAGTTCTGGGCATCTTTGAAATACCTATACAAACTTGTTCCTACATAGTAACTTGCGTCTTTGAATGAGAATGTGCTTGCTTACAGCAACGTGCTATATGTTCTGAATGCCCGAATTGGGAATCTGTGTCAAAACTTTGTTAGGAATTATGTGATCCTTACTAGCTGGAAGTAAGGGAGATGGGGCATGAAGTTATTTCTAGGAGTTGGACACATACCAAGTTTAGCTCAGTTCTGGGCATCTTTGAAATACCTATACAAACTTGTTCCTACATAGTAACTTGCAACTTTGAATGAGAATGTGATTGCCTACAGCAACGTGCTATATGTTCTGAATGCCCGAATTGGGAATCTGTGTCAAAACTTTGTTAGGAATTATGTGATCCTTACTAGCTGGAAGTAAGGGAGATGGGGCATGAAGTTATTTCTAGGAGTTGGACACATACCAAGTTTAGCTCAGTTCTGGGCATCTTTGAAATACCTTTACAAACTTGTTCCTACATAGTAACTTGCATCTTTGAATGAGAATCTGCTTGCTTACAGCAACGTGCTATATGTTCTGAATGCCCGAATTGGGAATCTGTGTCAAAACTTTGTTAGGAATTATGTGATCCTTACTAGCTGGAAGTAAGGGAGATGGGGCATGAAGTTATTTCTAGGAGTTGGACACATACCAAGTTTAGCTCAGTTCTGGGCATCTTTGAAATACCTATACAAACTTGTTCCTACATAGTAACTTGCAACTTTGAATGAGAATGTGCTTGCTTACAGCAACGTGCTATATGTTCTGAATGCCCGAATTGGGAATCTGTGTCAAAACTTTGTTAGGAATTATGTGATCCTTACTAGCTGGAAGTAAGGGAGATGGGGCATGAAGTTATTTCTAGGAGTTGGACACATACCAAGTTTAGCTCAGTTCTGGGCATCTTTGAAATACCTATACAAACTTGTTCCTACATAGTAACTTGCAACTTTGAATGAGAAGGTGATTGCCTACAGCAACGTGCTATATGTTCTGAATGCCCGAATTGGGAATCTGTGTCAAAACTTTGTTAGGAATTATGTGATCCTTACTAGCTGGAAGTAAGGGAGATGGGGCATGAAGTTATTTCTAGGAGTTGGACACATACCAAGTTTAGCTCAGTTCTGGGCATCTTTGAAATACCTATACAAACTTGTTCCTACATAGTAACTTGCATCTTTGAATGAGAATGTGCTTGCTTACAGCAACGTGCTATATGTTCTGAATGCCCGAATTGGCAATCTGTGTCAAAACTTTGTTAGGAATTATGTGATCCTTACTAGCTGGAAGTAAGGGAGATGGGGCATGAAGTTATTTCTAGGAGTTGGACACATACCAAGTTTAGCTCAGTTCTGGGCATCTTTGAAATACCTATACAAACTTGTTCCTACATAGTAACTTGCATCTTTGAATGAGAATCTGCTTGCTTACAGCAACGTGCTATATGTTCTGAATGCCCGAATTGGGAATCTGTGTCAAAACTTTGTTAGGAATTATGTGATCCTTACTAGCTGGAAGTAAGGGAGATGGGGCATGAAGTTATTTCTAGGAGTTGGACACATACCAAGTTTAGCTCAGTTCTGGGCATCTTTGAAATACCTATACAAACTTGTTCCTACATAGTAACTTGCAACTTTGAATGAGAATTTGCTTGCTTACAGCAACGTGCTATATGTTCTGAATGCCCGATTTGGGAATCTGTGTCAAAACTTTGTTTGGAATTATGTGATCCTTACTAGCTGGAAGTAAGGGAGATGGGGCATGAAGTTATTTCTTGGAGTTGGAGACATACCAAGTTTAGCTCAGTTCTGGGCATCTTTGAAATACCTATACAAACTTGTTCCTACATAGTAACTTGCAACTTTGAATGAGAATGTGCTTGCTTGCAGCAACGTGCTATATGTTCTGAATGCCCGATTTGGGAATCTGTGTCAAAACTTTGTTAGGAATTATGTGATCCTTACAAGCTGGAAGTAAGGGAGATGGAGCATGAAGTTATTTCTAGGAGTTGGACACATACCAAGTTTAGCTCAGTTCTGGGCATCTTTGAAATACCTATACAAACTTGTTCCTACTTAGTAACTTGCATCTTTGAATGAGAATGTGCTTGCTTACAGCAACGTGCTATATGTTCTGAATGCCCGAATTGGCAATCTGTGTCAAAAAATTGTTAGGAATTATGTGATCCTTACTAGCTGGAAGTAAGGGAGATGGGGCATGAAGTTATTTCTAGGAGTTGGACACATACCAAGTTTAGCTCAGTTCTGGGCATCTTTGAAATAAATATACAAACTTGTTCCTACATAGTAACTTGCATCTTTGAATGGGAATGTGCTTGCTTACAGCAACGTGCTATATGTTCTGAATGCCAGAATTGGCAATCTGTGTCAAAACTTTGTTAGGAATTATGCGATCCTTACTAGCTGGAAGTAAGGGAGATGGGGCATGAAGTTATTTCTAGGAGTTGGACACATACCAAGTTTAGCTCAGTTCTGGGCATCTTTGAAATACCTATACAAACTTGTTCCTACATAGTAACTTGCATCTTTGAATGAGAATCTGCTTGCTTACAGCAACGTGCTATATGTTCTGAATGCCCGAATTGGGAATCTGTGTCAAAACTTTGTTAGGAATTATGTGATCCTTACTAGCTGGAAGTAAGGGAGATGGGGCATGAAGTTATTTCTAGGAGTTGGACACATACCAAGTTTAGCTCAGTTCTGGGCATCTTTGAAATACCTATACAAACTTGTTCCTACATAGTAACTTGCAACTTTGAGTGAGAATGTGCTTGCTTACAGCAACGTGCTATATGTTCTGAATGCCCGAATTGGGAATCTGTGTCAAAACTTTGTTTGGAATTATGTGATCCTTACTAGCTGGAAGTAAGGGAGATGGGGCATGAAGTTATTTCTTGGAGTTGGAGACATACCAAGTTTAGCTCAGTTCTGGGCATCTTTGAAATACCTATACAAACTTGTTCCTACATAGTAACTTGCATCTTTGAATGAGAATGTGCTTGCTTGCAGCAACGTGCTATATGTTCTGAATGCCCGATTTGGGAATCTGTGTCAAAACTTTGTTAGGAATTATGTGATCCTTACAAGCTGGAAGTAAGGGAGATGGAGCATGAAGTTATTTCTAGGAGTTGGACACATACCAAGTTTAGCTCAGTTCTGGGCATCTTTGAAATACCTATACAAACTTGTTCCTACTTAGTAACTTGCATCTTTGAATGAGAATGTGCTTGCTTACAGCAACGTGCTATATGTTCTGAATGCCCTAATTGGCAATCTGTGTCAAAACTTTGTTAGGAATTATGCGATCCTTACTAGCTGGAAGTAAGGGAGATGGAGCATGAAGTTAATTCTAGGAGTTGGACACATACCAAGTTTAGCTCAGTTCTGGGCATCTTTTAAATACCTACACAAACTTGTTCCTACATAGTAACTTGCATCTTTGAATGAGAATGTGCTTGCTTACAGCAACGTGCTATATGTTCTGAATGCCCGAATTGGCAATCTGTGTCAAAACTTTGTTAGGAATTATGCGATCCTTAGTAGCTGGAAGTAAGGGAGATGGGGCATGAAGTTATTTCTAGGAGTTGGACACATACCAAGTTTAGCTCAGTTCTGGGCATCTTTGAAATACCTATACAAACTTGTTCCTACATAGTAACTTGCATCTTTGAATGAGAATGTGCTTGCTTACAGCAACGTGCTATATGTTCTGAATGCCCGAATTGGGAATCTGTGTCAAAACTTTGTTAGGAATTATGTCATCCTTACTAGCTGGAAGTAAGGGAGATGGGGCATGAAGTTATTTCTAGGAGTTGGACACATACCAAGTTTAGCTCAGTTCTGGGCATCTTTGAAATACCTATACAAACTTGTTCCTACATAGTAACTTGCAACTTTGAATGAGAATGTGCTTGCTTACAGCAACGTGCTATATGTTCTGAATGCCCGAATTGGGAATCTGTGTCAAAACTTTGTTAGGAATTATGTGATCCTTACTAGCTGGAAGTAAGGGAGATGGGGCATGAAGTTATTTCTAGGAGTTGGACACATACCAAGTTTAGCTCAGTTCTGGGCATCTTTGAAATACCTATACAAACTTGTTCCTACATAGTAACTTGCAACTTTGAATGAGAAGGTGATTGCCTACAGCAACGTGCTATATGTTCTGAATGCCCGAATTGGGAATCTGTGTCAAAACTTTGTTAGGAATTATGTGATCCTTACTAGCTGGAAGTAAGGGAGATGGGGCATGAAGTTATTTCTAGGAGTTGGACACATACCAAGTTTAGCTCAGTTCTGGGCATCTTTGAAATACCTATACAAACTTGTTCCTACATAGTAACTTGCAACTTTGAATGAGAATGTGCTTGCTTGCAGCAACGTGCTATATGTTCTGAATGCCCGAATTGGGAATCTGTGTCAAAACTTTGTTAGGAATTATGTGATCCTTACTAGCTGGAAGTAAGGGAGATGGGGCATGAAGTTATTTCTAGGAGTTGGACACATACCAAGTTTAGCTCAGTTCTGGGCATCTTTGAAATACCTATACAAACTTGTTCCTACATAGTAACTTGCATCTTTGAATGAGAATGTGCTTGCTTACAGCAACGTGCTATATGTTCTGAATGCCCGAATTGGGAATCTGTGTCAAAACTTTGTTAGGAATTATGTGATCCTTACTAGCTGGAAGTAAGGGAGATGGGGCATGAAGTTATTTCTAGGAGTTGGACACATACCAAGTTTAGCTCAGTTCTGGGCATCTTTGAAATACCTATACAAACTTGTTCCTACATAGTAACTTGCAACTTTGAATGAGAATTTGCTTGCTTACAGCAACGTGCTATATGTTCTGAATGCCCGATTTGGGAATCTGTGTCAAAACTTTGTTTGGAATTATGTGATCCTTACTAGCTGGAAGTAAGGGAGATGGGGCATGAAGTTATTTCTTGGAGTTGGAGACATACCAAGTTTAGCTCAGTTCTGGGCATCTTTGAAATACCTATACAAACTTGTTCCTACATAGTAACTTGCAACTTTGAATGAGAATGTGCTTGCTTGCAGCAACGTGCTATATGTTCTGAATGCCCGATTTGGGAATCTGTGTCAAAACTTTGTTAGGAATTATGTGATCCTTACAAGCTGGAAGTAAGGGAGATGGGGCATGAAGTTATTTCTAGGAGTTGGACACATACCAAGTTTAGCTCAGTTCTGGGCATCTTTGAAATACCTATACAAACTTGTTCCTACTTAGTAACTTGCATCTTTGAATGAGAATGTGCTTGCTTACAGCAACGTGCTATATGTTCTGAATGCCCGAATTGGCAATCTGTGTCAAAAAATTGTTAGGAATTATGTGATCCTTACTAGCTGGAAGTAAGGGAGATGGGGCATGAAGTTATTTCTAGGAGTTGGACACATACCAAGTTTAGCTCAGTTCTGGGCATCTTTGAAATACCTATACAAACTTGTTCCTACATAGTAACTTGCATCTTTGAATGGGAATGTGCTTGCTTACAGCAACGTGCTATATGTTCTGAATGCCAGAATTGGCAATCTGTGTCAAAACTTTGTTAGGAATTATGCGATCCTTACTAGCTGGAAGTAAGGGAGATGGGGCATGAAGTTATTTCTAGGAGTTGGACACATACCAAGTTTAGCTCAGTTCTGGGCATCTTTGAAATACCTATACAAACTTGTTCCTACATAGTAACTTGCATCTTTGAATGAGAATGTGCTTGCTTACAGCAACGTGCTATATGTTCTGAATGCCCGAATTGGGAATCTGTGTCAAAACTTTGTTAGGAATTATGTCATCCTTACTAGCTGGAAGTAAGGGAGATGGGGCATGAAGTTATTTCTAGGAGTTGGACACATACCAAGTTTAGCTCAGTTCTGGGCATCTTTGAAATACCTATACAAACTTGTTCCTACATAGTAACTTGCAACTTTGAATGAGAATGTGCTTGCTTACAGCAACGTGCTATATGTTCTGAATGCCCGAATTGGGAATCTGTGTCAAAACTTTGTTAGGAATTATGTGATCCTTACTAGCTGGAAGTAAGGGAGATGGGGCATGAAGTTATTTCTAGGAGTTGGACACATACCAAGTTTAGCTCAGTTCTGGGCATCTTTGAAATACCTATACAAACTTGTTCCTACATAGTAACTTGCATCTTTGAATGAGAATCTGCTTGCTTACAGCAACGTGCTATATGTTCTGAATGCCCGAATTTGGAATCTGTGTCAAAACTTTGTTAGGAATTACGTGATCCTTACTAGCTGGAAGTAAGGGAGATGGGGCATGAAGTTATTTCTATGAGTTGGACACATACCAAGTTTAGCTCAGTTCTGGGCATCTTTGAAATACCTATACAAACTTGTTCCTACATAGTAACTTGCGTCTTTGAATGAGAATGTGCTTGCTTACAGCAACGTGCTATATGTTCTGAATGCCCGAATTGGGAATCTGTGTCAAAACTTTGTTAGGAATTATGTGATCCTTACTAGCTGGAAGTAAGGGAGATGGGGCATGAAGTTATTTCTAGGAGTTGGACACATACCAAGTTTAGCTCAGTTCTGGGCATCTTTGAAATACCTATACAAACTTGTTCCTACATAGTAACTTGCAACTTTGAATGAGAATGTGATTGCCTACAGCAACGTGCTATATGTTCTGAATGCCCGAATTGGGAATCTGTGTCAAAACTTTGTTAGGAATTATGTGATCCTTACTAGCTGGAAGTAAGGGAGATGGGGCATGAAGTTATTTCTAGGAGTTGGACACATACCAAGTTTAGCTCAGTTCTGGGCATCTTTGAAATACCTATACAAACTTGTTCCTACATAGTAACTTGCAACTTTGAATGAGAATTTGCTTGCTTACAGCAACGTGCTATATGTTCTGAATGCCCGATTTGGGAATCTGTGTCAAAACTTTGTTTGGAATTATGTGATCCTTACTAGCTGGAAGTAAGGGAGATGGGGCATGAAGTTATTTCTTGGAGTTGGAGACATACCAAGTTTAGCTCAGTTCTGGGCATCTTTGAAATACCTATACAAACTTGTTCCTACATAGTAACTTGCAACTTTGAATGAGAATGTGCTTGCTTGCAGCAACGTGCTATATGTTCTGAATGCCCGATTTGGGAATCTGTGTCAAAACTTTGTTAGGAATTATGTGATCCTTACAAGCTGGAAGTAAGGGAGATGGAGCATGAAGTTATTTCTAGGAGTTGGACACATACCAAGTTTAGCTCAGTTCTGGGCATCTTTGAAATACCTATACAAACTTGTTCCTACTTAGTAACTTGCATCTTTGAATGAGAATGTGCTTGCTTACAGCAACGTGCTATATGTTCTGAATGCCCGAATTGGCAATCTGTGTCAAAAAATTGTTAGGAATTATGTGATCCTTACTAGCTGGAAGTAAGGGAGATGGGGCATGAAGTTATTTCTAGGAGTTGGACACATACCAAGTTTAGCTCAGTTCTGGGCATCTTTGAAATAAATATACAAACTTGTTCCTACATAGTAACTTGCATCTTTGAATGGGAATGTGCTTGCTTACAGCAACGTGCTATATGTTCTGAATGCCAGAATTGGCAATCTGTGTCAAAACTTTGTTAGGAATTATGCGATCCTTACTAGCTGGAAGTAAGGGAGATGGGGCATGAAGTTATTTCTAGGAGTTGGACACATACCAAGTTTAGCTCAGTTCTGGGCATCTTTGAAATACCTATACAAACTTGTTCCTACATAGTAACTTGCATCTTTGAATGAGAATGTGCTTGCTTACAGCAACGTGCTATATGTTCTGAATGCCCGAATTGGGAATCTGTGTCAAAACTTTGTTAGGAATTATGTCATCCTTACTAGCTGGAAGTAAGGGAGATGGGGCATGAAGTTATTTCTAGGAGTTGGACACATACCAAGTTTAGCTCAGTTCTGGGCATCTTTGAAATACCTATACAAACTTGTTCCTACATAGTAACTTGCAACTTTGAATGAGAATGTGCTTGCTTACAGCAACGTGCTATATGTTCTGAATGCCCGAATTGGGAATCTGTGTCAAAACTTTGTTAGGAATTATGTGATCCTTACTAGCTGGAAGTAAGGGAGATGGGGCATGAAGTTATTTCTAGGAGTTGGACACATACCAAGTTTAGCTCAGTTCTGGGCATCTTTGAAATACCTATACAAACTTGTTCCTACATAGTAACTTGCATCTTTGAATGAGAATCTGCTTGCTTACAGCAACGTGCTATATGTTCTGAATGCCCGAATTTGGAATCTGTGTCAAAACTTTGTTAGGAATTACGTGATCCTTACTAGCTGGAAGTAAGGGAGATGGGGCATGAAGTTATTTCTATGAGTTGGACACATACCAAGTTTAGCTCAGTTCTGGGCATCTTTGAAATACCTATACAAACTTGTTCCTACATAGTAACTTGCGTCTTTGAATGAGAATGTGCTTGCTTACAGCAACGTGCTATATGTTCTGAATGCCCGAATTGGGAATCTGTGTCAAAACTTTGTTAGGAATTATGTGATCCTTACTAGCTGGAAGTAAGGGAGATGGGGCATGAAGTTATTTCTAGGAGTTGGACACATACCAAGTTTAGCTCAGTTCTGGGCATCTTTGAAATACCTATACAAACTTGTTCCTACATAGTAACTTGCAACTTTGAATGAGAA